>NC_063274.1:11891079-12210051 GCF_910591885.1 Bombus terrestris
CCATCGCGAGATGTCAATGTTGAACAGTACCGCAAGAGCGCAGAAAGTATCGATTCCTGGTCGATTGCTCACCAATTCCTGACCAATTTCTGCGGTTCTCTGATTCAGGGCAACGTGACGGTCGCCTCGCCTCTGGCGCCGTGGTCTGTTTAATTTTAGGGTATTACGCGTGCAGGCGGCAGCCTGGCCGATGTTAAAGGGATCCTCAGCCTCGATATTTGCCGAGATATTATCGCGAAAAAGGGAAAAGGGAGAAGCCGTGGGTAACAAGGAGGGCGTGACCGTTCCTTGGAGTCGGGCCTCTAGGATGCCTCCGACACCGTTTCGCGAATTAGCCCCGTCTCTCATCATCATCGTCCATCGAGAACCGAGGAAATCGTCGTGACTCGGGGCTACTCCCCAATAAGCTGAAAACGTATCCTGTTCTTTGAGATCGTACAAGTCTGGCTCGCTATCGTTCCAAACAATGATACATGCTATTGGTGTAATTACTTTAATTTCTTGGAAATTTTCTTGAATACTTTGTATATCATGAAGTTTGTATTGACTTTTCTGATTTTGTTATGTAATTATTTGATTGTTTCTTGCGAACAAAATTTTGGATAGTTTCTTGTAAAAGAAATGTTCGGCGGTATTTTCAGATTGAAATTCTTGTTTCTTCGTGGGACTGTATGTTTGTTTTTAAATTATAATAAATATCAGAAGTTAAATAGAAATGTGCAAGAAATTTAGTAATAAAATGTTGGCAAAAGTAGGCGTAGGAAAAAGAAAGTACAGTGACGGTGATAATAACTTCGGATAAAGAAAGAAGAACTCTCAATGCATATACTGCTTTCTCATTTTACGTTTCTCATTTAATCCAAATAATTATTTATTCTTACGTGAATGATACCATCGTTTAACGATCAAGTACTTAGAATGTGTAAATATGCAAATGAAAATTAATCCACGTCTAAAATTTGCTAGGTTAAAAAATCAAAGTTAAAATATTCCTCAAAGTACGTATACATTAGACTTGAAATAGAAATCCTTCTACCTGAGCTATCGAGGCGCCGTGCCGCACCGGTTTTTTATCTGCCGATGAAATCGCATAGTACGATTATGATATTTGCATACATTTCTTTCTGGCTGCGAGCGATCGATATTTGCGATGTAAATGAAACCTTCTATTCGAGACAATCATCTCCGATTTTAATTTGCTGCTCCGAGGGGAAAAGCAGGCGTAATGCACATCGTGTTTTCCAACGATTCGGACACGTTAATCTACACCGCGATCGCGTACCTATGTTTCTTAGATGCGATCGGTAATAATTAATAAAGTCGCATGATAGATCATTTCGTGGTACGTTAAAAGCGTTTATGTAGCTACTAAAGTAGAACTTGAATTACTTTTTGCCTTTAGGATGAACAGACATTGAAGACACGCATTTAAGTATGTTAAGTGATCTGTAATACAGTAGTCTCTTATTATAGGCGATTTAGTATACATGTGTATCTAAAACTTAAAATCTCATTTAAAATTTAAACGATCGCAGTTACTAGAGAATTAACTTTACCATGTTCTTTTGCATGATTGCTTATGCAAATGTATTTTTCCAACGTTAAAAAATATCTCGAGCTTGAACAAAATATGAGAAAATCGTTGATAAGTATGATACTTTGTTTTAACTTAAAATTAAATATTCTTGTAAAATATTAAAAATCTCTTTTGTTTGCTAACATGAAAGAAAGGTAAAAATATAAAAATTCGAGAGTTACAGCGAGATTAAATAATAGTTATAGATTTCAAATTTTTTAATTCATGTATATTTTGTTAACTCGATTATTCAATCAATAGATAGGAATTTTTCAAATTGAGAAATATGAAAGGATTAAGTTCCTAGTATCTCCATTTATGAATTAAGATTATTTGTTTTATCTAACATTCTCAAGCAAAGTTCTGATTATTTGCAATAGGAAACTGTGTTATCAATAGACAATTATATTCGATACGACTATAAATCTAATCAGATAGTTGCTATAAATAATACCTTTAAAAAAAGTCTCGAAGGCCTAAAGATACAATATCTTAATATACAAAACTTCTTCAGCATTTCCATAGATCAATCTCCAACCAGAAAGGACGAGCGGCTTGTACGTTAAAGGAATATCGACATGAATTATTATACTAAATAACCACAGGTATAATTATATATCGCAGGAAATATATTATAAAACGACGTACTGTTGAAACTTCGGTATACTTAACAGTGACTGCACGATCGAGATATAAGTTTGATATCGCGGTTGCGTGCAGAACCATCGAATTATTATCGACTTACAGCGATTGAATTGCGAAGCGTGCCAACGATCGTGTATAGAATTTATAATCAATTTTCAATAAACTCGAGAAACGTCTATCCATAGTTTTCATACTCAAATTATATATGTTTCCCATTCATCACAGAGACAATACAAGAAAGAAGCAACCGTTACCACATCAAACAAGATCTTTACACCATAGCAGAGTTCTAAAAAACTGAGAAGACCTCAGTTAAGCCAGCTGACATCAAATGAGGTACAGAAGGTCCCCTCATCAACCATCATCATAAAATATAAAGGATCTAAGCCTAATCAGCAAATTAGCCTATAGAATGCTCACTTCGATAGTGATTACTGATATAAAAGGAACCAAAAAAGATTATATAAGCTCGTTCAATCGTTAGTTGTGACAGCATTTTGTGAAATTGTATTTTCTCAGTATACGCTTTATTTCTTTACAAACAACTTACAAAAAACATTTATTCATCGAAAAATTCGGTGATTAAATGTAAATCAATTTAACATGCAACATACGAATACACCATTGAGTATGTGAGTTAAGTAGCTGCAAGAATAAAACGAATTTAACGAGACTAGAATAATGGCATCATGTATACACGAAGATTTCTCCTTCCTTATGAATTGCAAATAGATCTGGAATGGAAAATCTATAAAACTAGATCAAGGTCAGGTATCTAGATATTTAAACCTGGAAATCCAGAATCGATGATCTAAATAACTGAAATAACTAAGCCTAGACTCGAGACTTTTAACAAAGGTTGATACATCTAGAAGCTAGATCTGCCGATCTTAGGTTGTTCAAAGTGGACAAGCAAATCACAGTTTTTAGGCTCAGATCTAGATCTAGATAATTATGGAATAATTACTTCAAGCATTACTTATCGTTTAAAAAGGACTTCAGATCCTAGGTTTTTGACTCTGAACTTATCCTAAAACCTGGAAGACTTGTTCTAAACTTCTATATAGATTCGATTCAGACTTTAAAGTCGTAGTACTGGGTCTCACTGCTGAACTCTCTTTGATATAGGTAGTTTTGGGGTAGTGGGTCAAAGAATCACTTTTCAGTTTGGAGTCTGATCAAAATCATAAAAATCTTTACTTTTTGTAAGGTTTGATAACGCTGATACTGAATTTGACAAGTACTTTTTTTAATAAAAGGAATTTGCTGCTCTATGATTTAAGTACGAATGAATAAGCTCATACATAAATTGTGCTTATGCTTTTCTATTATTCAATGTATGCATAAGATCTTGGTATATTAAAAAATTAGGTAACTAACGAGTTGAGATACGAATTGCAAACCTGTGAAGTATCCGAATCATAAATTTTCGCATTAGTAATGCTCTACCAAGAAAAATCTCTGTATCAATGTAAGTAGTTACGTAAGAAGAATGATCTAGTGACTACGGACAGTTGTTAAATTTGACAAAAATCATAATCTCGCGCTATAAATCCAGCCAACACGGGCTTCCTAAGAGCTTTATCTGAAAAGACAGTGCGGATGGAAGGAACTACTCTAATCGAAGTTTAATCCTGTTGTAAGCACCAGCTGAATGTGTCTCGTTTCTCGCTTTATATCGTTCTTAAATCTTTCTCGAGATAAGCCTTACCAGTCTACCAGATTCTAAGGCCGTGTTTCCCTTCGTGAAGTTGCGAAAGAGTGAAATTTGCAGGTGGCGTAAATTCTAGGGTGGATGCATCCATTCTTGGAACGAGAGCAAGGATAATTGAAGTGGTTGCAGTGGCGGGAACTGAGATACCGAAACGGATCATAAACGAGTTCGAAAGATGAGATAAGGAGACCATAATGCTTGACAAGATGAATTGCACAGTACATGAAGGGTAAATCCTCGAAGGTTCCTCGTATTTTATGGTTCATTTTGTTACGCTTTGCTGTTCAGTCCTTACATTGACACCCATCGTTCTTAAATCCTAATTGTTTAAAGACTAGTTGTCTTCAAAACGTACATAACTCGTCAAACGTATTGATGACTTTTATTTAGTATAGTGCATCATACCAATTTCTACATGAATATAAAATGTTGGACTGTTTGGTGCGAAAAACGCACTTGTAGATTATGACACAACAATAAGTAGTAGTATTCTACGATAATCATATCTTGTGACAAAATTTGTTTTTCCTAATCTAAATTTACTTTTAATTTTGTACAATATACAAAGTTGATTAAGTTTATTGCTTTCAAATTTACGTAACGTTTCTGGTATCTTAATTGAAAAATTAAGCAAAACGGAACACATATGTGTATAATACATATAATTTAGGCGCAATTATTTGTTGCTCTATTAAAGCTGCAATGAAAACAGATATAAAAACTGTTCAAGTTAAGAAATAAATAATTTACTATTTTGATCTCTAATCTTTTATATTTAGAAAAATAATTAAATTTTAGGTATTCTTAATTAATTGGACATACATTTCTAAATATATCGAAACAAACAACATTATCAGTCATTTTTAATTCACCTTATATTAATTAAATATATATTCACATTTATAAGATACCTTCCTATTTAAACGCACACATATTTACGTGTTCTAAAACGACTATTCTTATTAAATTGACAAGTGATCAATCACAAAAGATTTCGTTCACTTTGATAAATTTATCCTATCTCTTACGACTATAACAAAGAATCTACGAGAGATTATAGTTAATGGATTAAAATGAATATCAAATTTTCCAATCTCACTAAATACTCAAGAAATACTAAATTACCGTGCTTCATGCAAACCAAGCAACATTTAAACATAATCCTATATAACCGGTTAAAGAAAAATCCTTGAAGCAAGAGGATAAGCTTTAAACGATTTCGTGAGACGAAAATAATGCGTATTCAGAAAAACGAGGGGGTTAATATTGGCGCAATTAAAAGGAATCCAGTAATTCGCGTGACTCCGCGTTAAAAATTTTTTCCTGCTATTTTTAGTGCGGCGCCCTGTGTAGAGCGACCAGTATCTCCACGCCTGGTGCATCGAACCCCGCGATCGGTTCCAAGATTGAGGTAAGCGGCTTGCGAAGAAATAAGTAGTTTAAGCCTGTTCGCGTGGACGGAGATTGGTCTGACGTCGTCTTGAAACCGAGAAGTGGGGATGTTTTATGCATGGACCCTGCGTTATGCATCATTCCAGGTGCATCTCGAACAGAACCCGTCGAACTCTGGTTCCGTGCAAAAGACATGTCACGTTCGATCGACGAAGTGTTTCCGATAAAATATCGATTACGTTCAACCGATGTTGCGGTCGAAAAGTCACGACGATTCAACGAATACGTTCATCCTCGGATTCAAAAAAATAAGTGGTAAATTAATGCTATAATTAAATCGATAAAGTGCTGTTAATTAGCTAAAGACTATTAGTTACAAAAATATATTAGTATTACGTGGACTGTGCAGAATATACGAACATTTAATATTAATGCTGTGCAAAAGTTGTTGAACATCGCTGATCTGATAATTTTTAAATAAACAAACGGTGAAATGTATCGTTATTTTTAAACTCAAGGTTACTATATGGTTTTAAAATAGTCCTCGGATTTATATAGCAACGTTAAAAGGCAACGCGGTTCACGAGTGAGACGGTGTGCATACACAACTTTTCTAAAATACGGGAATTGGTTGCGTGACGGTTGATCTTCGGCAACGGGGATGTTAGACAGAAGCTTATTGGTGGGGAAACGTCCGAGGGAGAGTGGGGGCGTGCGTTACGCAGGATTTAGGGTTCTACGTGGTGGTGAGGAGCCACGACAGCACGGTACTCGTACCGTGGTGGAGAAGCAGCCAACAGCAGCACCAGCATACACGGTTTTGCCGTTGCGGAGAAGCCTCGCTGCTCTCGGTCAGAGCAGTCTGCGGCGATCATCGGCCCTCACGGTGTTCCGTATGGCCATGCATCGTTCCAACCTTCCCAGCACCACGCCAATATTTCTCATCGACCCTGCGCGAAATTACACCGCCGGTAACGTGACCGAAGACACTTTGAGAGGCACGCTCATTGAACCACGTCGCCGAAACAACACCGGAGGACGAGATACCGCTTCCAGCGTTTCGATCGTTAATCGACGATCAGGAGATCTTTCTATCAGGAAGCTGATCGTATTTTACATACGCGAGAAGATAGGAAGAGACACAACTAACGTCGCGAACTCTACGTCGTTGCAGTTACTCGTTAATGCTTGCTCGAAGAAATTGTTCAACGGAACAAACATAACCTTACTTGGTAGCAACAGATTCCCGCGAAAGTGGCGTATAAAAAATAAACTTACCATCATTCTTGACCGGAGTATTGAGAATTCTTTCGATAATATCGTCGTTTCATCCAGAAAGTGTAAGCGCAAATGCGACGACGTTGGTGAAATCAGGAGAAATTTGAAATTCTTGGCCGGTGTTGTTAAACGAACACGAAGTACTCTTAATCACGAGGTCGGTCACTTGGTTAAAAGGAAGGCTATAGATATCGTATTTGTCGAGAACACCGTTGACGCTCTCACCATTGTTTATCCTATCGATTTTATATCGAGCGGCGTACGCCTTGCAACTATCGCACACGCACCCCGAACTTGCTACGCTTCGCATGCGGGAGGACCAACTCGCACGTACGGTCCACCTATCGCTCCACAACTCGACGATCGAGTCAGTGTTACTCTTGATTTCCACGCGAGCGCCGGTCTCGGCTTACCGGGGACGATACCATCGCGCCACTTCATTCGTTTTCGACGATCCTCCGCGTTTCTGTCGTCTCGCGCTCGGACCAGTCAAACCATAGATCGAGAAATCGAACGAACCGAATTTTCTCGAAAATCGAATCGTGATCGATACGAGCTGCCCACTTTGCCGCCTTTTCTCCGAACGTGGGACGTTCGCGTCGTGTGAAAACATTGAGAAAATGTTCAGTGTCGCAAGTTTATGGAGTTTTTCTTTCGATAATCGTTTACATCGAAGAAACTTTCTGAGAAATTCGTAGAACGCGTATTGTAATTGTTCGAATTTAATCGGTAATTTCGTTGAAATTTATAGTCGTTAAATCGGATTACACGAAGGTGGACGATAAAAGTACAAACGTTACGCGAAATGTTGAGTTTCAAAGTGATCAAGTGAATCTTGTGGCACAGGTATTCGTCGAAGATAAACGATATTCGAAGATTTCCGATTGAAGAACTTTGACGTTGAACAAGGTTAAAGTGTTCGCTTTGAGTTAAATCACACGAATCGCCTAACGACATCACACGAGATAACCCGTTATCGAAGTATGTGTACCGCGATCTGTATCGATTCGATAAACGTAATTCCTCAGTTATTTTCATGCTTGATGAGAAATTGAATTATCCGCGAGTATTATATTTCTTCACGATTCTTTTCGTTATCGAAGACACGTGTCAGCTCGAATAATCTTATCCATGTTTGAAACAAAATTAATATTCGTTTCGTATGCATTTCGTGTTAATGTGATATATTTTGTCGCGAGAACCACGGAATAAAAAAAACTCTTGGAATGGTTACGTAGACAGGCAACGACTGCAATTATGCATTGAACGAGACTAGTGGTGATTTCTCGTAAAAGAAAGTTAAAAGATCTCAGCAAGTGGCGCCAGTATTAACTTCTTCCAATGCATGGTGCGGCGTCGATATCGAGATACATAATTATTTAGAGCCACTTTTGCAGGGAATCTATACCCGTTGCGTAACAGCGGGGAATTATCCTATCTCGCTACGAACGTGTGTGCGTGACGTCGTGACATCGAAATTGTCTAAATTTGTACACGCGATATATATATAATATATACGTTGAAGAAAATTATGTGGAAGAACAGGAAATTCCAATTGGTAAATTCTGCAATTTATTAAAAGCCAGCAAGCACTTCATTAGAAGGATTAAAAAGAGCGTAACTGGTTTTGCAAGAAGATTCAGGGAACTTCTTAAGATGGATCAAAATATAAACTGAAAATTCGAATATCGATCGATGACAACGGCCGATCGATGACAAATATTCTACGCAATCTCATTGGAGCAATCTTCATCCCCTCGCACACCGTCCGAATGACTCGTCCAGTCGTCGCGTCGTCTTAGACATATAAAATAATCGTTATTATCAGCGACGCTCAACAGCGACGAGATAACGCGGACAAGAAACCTACCGACCAGAGATCAGATTGCGATCGATCTCGAGAAAAGAAAATTACAAGAGATCCGAACACACCACCTTCTGCCGGTGAATTCTATTACCGCTGGGGGGCAGGTTTCGAGGAGCATAGGAAGGATCGGAAGGAAGTAACGTATAGTCCTCGTCGTTAGCATCTTGGAACGTCATATATCTTGGCAGTAATGCGCACAAATTATGCGTCTCGCGCCACCACGGAGCAACGGCCATTGAGAACCGAGCAACGGTTGCACGTTTACTCTTACGGATAATCCAACATCCATCAATTCCTTCGCCTTTCTTGCTTTCCATATTCTTTCTACGCCTTATTCCACCACGCGTTTCTCCTTCTTCTCTCTTCCATTCTTCCCACCGAGCCCTTTCTCTTCCCTTTTGACGTTAAAGAAACGATCGTCCCATCCATTTGTTCAGACACCGCTTTGGGCGTCGTTTATTCGTGAAATTCGTTCAGTCTGCTTCGACGCTAACGCCTCTGCGGGGCACGAGATGCATTCCTCATCTACGTGACGTGTTGTGTCTTTATGCCGCGTGAATCGTCCTGGCAGCCGAGCAAGGTGCACGCACGTGTGACCGGTGTTCCTAACAGTTTTCGTTGTTCGAGGAAGCCTGTTTCGTGATCGTTGTTATTTGGCAAGATCGCACGCCAAAGTGCCAACGAAATTCCCGATTTGGATTACTAATCTTTCTACATATGGATAACGATGTTTATATCGTGTAGATGATAAACAATTGGTCAAATATTTATCGACGTTTCATAAGGTAATTACCATACGATGGTAGTTTCAAGAAGACAATAGAGATGCTGAAAGAAAGTGAAAACGCGCGATCGAATGTTTTCGAGACGAACAGAAGATCGTGAAGTTAGCGAGAACTTCAAACGTAGACTACAGCGACGCTCTGTCGGGGAACTTTGTATTTAAAATTGACATGGTGCAACGGAAACGTGTGTAGCGATGTTTATTCGGAATCGAGGAGATTGAAACGAACTGAAATATCTTTAAATATTGTAAGGTAATCTTTCTGTCGACTGTCTGGGGAACTTTTGTGACACTGTTGCACAGCTGTCAGTGAAGATAGGAAACATCGCGTACCGTTATATAGTATTCTACTGAGGCATCGTTCGTTTAGCTAGATCTCGAAAGTGAACAGGCACGTGTCGAAAGTGCAATTGCTTCGCATTTCGAAGATTGTCAACGTCCTCGCCAATTGACCCTGAATATTCCTAAGCATTACGAAAGCGATTGTGTCCAAACATATCAGCGCCAAAATGTTCAAGTGTCTAATTATTATATTATTTGTACACTTCTCGACATTTTTATGTTACGATAACAATTAAGTGAAGATAAAATGAAATATAAATAAATCGTGGAACGACAGTGAAATTGTTCAGTGAAGAATTCATAGAAGAAGAATAGAATTTTGACTTCCAAGATTTTCATCGAAAAAACATCATCGCGTCTGTGTTAAGGATAACATCAAGCTTGAAGTGACAACATTTGCCACGAATGGTATCTGCAGAATTTCGTGCAGTATTCGGTTTGGTGAGTACCTAGCATTATTACGCTTTTCAAAATTGCAAAACATATTTGAGACTTTCGATGTTATTTGACATTTAATGCTTTGAATTGAATGAGAAAAATAGGTTAAAATTTACATTTCAGTATGTAATTATATAACGTCTACACATAGTTAAAAGACGCTTTAGGTCTTTAATCCTATTAAGAAATGGCACGAAACATCTGAATACATAGAAAATTATATACGTATATATATATATATACATATTCTATTTAGAAATAGATTTATCAAAATTAACTATTGAGTTATAATAATTAGAAGATTCATATTTATTCATTATGTAGCATTAAATTAAACATAGTACTTGTGAAATGCTTAATGAGATGTACATTATTTAATTATTTATATACAAATTTATTTCCTCGTTCGCTTATATTTTATACAGACGAATTTCTTAAGGGATACATTTAAAAATTGTTTGCTTATCGAAGCATAAACATTCCATTCCTTCTTAACGAAGATAATATCAATCAAAGATAGTAGATCGTCAAAACAAAAGATTCATTATTACCGAAGTCTCAATATCGAAATATTTCGTCCTATAACTCTGTTATTGTAAAGCAGCCATATTTCACGACTAATTGCAACTTGTGTCTTATAAAGTGTGGAAAACCCATTCGTTTGCATGCACAGACATATGAAATAAAAATTCCGAACACGACGCGAATGCATGGTAGATGTCGGTTCGTTGACTCTGTTCTTCAAGTTTCGGCGAATCTGTGTTCCGTAGCACAAATCAAGTTTTAAGGGATGCGATTACATTGATAATAAACTATGGCGTACCATAGTTAAAACATCATACTTTTAACCGCTGTTTTGTCGCGACTCCAATGACGTAGCATTTAGAGTCCCGGTTGGTGCTAATAAAACATCCAAATATATAGTTCGATATTAATCGAAAGATTAAAATTTTTGCTATTAACACGTAGGTCCTGATAAGATATGTTTAACAGTTAAATAGAAATAGTGACAAAAATTTTATATAAGAATCTGGCATATTTTTTATAAGTGGGACAAGTTTATTCATATATTTGTGAAATTTCGGAATTTTTCTATTTAGTTTTATTTTTTGCTAATAAATCTTAATTTCGAAGTATTAGTTAAGGAATATTAGTATCCATTGATCTAGTCAAAAGAAAATGGTTTCTCATTTTCCCTTCAAATAAAATTTCCAACAAAATCTGACAAGATCAAGCAAGTGTTTTCTACGATTATTGAGTAAGATAAATATCCTTTCGCGAAACACAAACATTCACGCGATGCTTTATTGATTAACCATTACTCCACTTACGATGCTGCCGCGCAGCGATATTACCATGAATTAACATATACGATAAGAATGACGTTAGCATTCTGTAAGTACCTCAATCGTATCTAAAGCTATTCAATCGTTAGTATTGCGAAATTGTGGCATACGCATGTTACGCATAGGACACCTCGATACAGTTTGATTTAAGTATACGCGGGCAAGCTTAAAATTCCTGAATATATGGCAAAACCTTGTCTTCAATACGCTACAACAATTTGAAAACGATATTAGAATGCTATTACATTAGAATTCCAGAATTATTAGACTTCTATTACGTTCGCAATATAACCCAACATTTACCAAGCATATATCTACACACTTTATTAACTAACGTTAACCTAAATTCGATTTAGTAAAATCAGAAGTAATTCCTATATCAACTCTCAAGTTGAACGCAACTTTTCACCGTTTAACGTCTTAATATACCGCTAAATTTTTCAATATTCGCATTCCAAGATACCATTATGAACTGAATCTGTTCAAAAATGTCTGAAAAGTGGCTCAAAACTATCCAACCTTTAAAACGCAGCCACGCGTTATGCAGTCGCTAATACCATAAACATATTCGAATACGTACAATTGATATCGCTGATAATATTCATCCAGCCTGAATAAACACATCGAGCGAAGTTTAATACGACCACACAGAGGGAAACGAGCGATCGAAGGGAAGAAGTAGGGTTCAGTGCACGTGCGGGCACACCGCGTTCGCGCGCGTTTTCTGTGTAATGATGGTCCTTTAATATCGGTAGAAGAAACAATAAATTCACGTGCGTACCGAGGAAAGGTGCGCGGGTTTCGTAAATGGTAGATAGAAGGTGCGTGAAACGCGAGAGTGTAAATCGTAGTCTTACCGTTTCACCGAGGCACGCCCCGTTAACTCGTGGGTTAAACGTTAAACTCCGCCCATTTTTGGGGTGAGCAGCCAGATTTTGTTCTCCCTTTTACCAGACCGCCTTGTATCTTCCTTCTCTTCTTACGCCAAACACGGTTTTACACGAGAGAGAAGGAGAGGAACGTGGACGACCTCTCCACCGATTTTCTATCGGGTTAAGCAAACAGCGACTGGTTCTCACCTTTATCGTGATAATAGCTGTAATTTCGGCGGTCCTCGTCCTGGCGAGATGCGCACCACGTAAACCGCGTACGTGCAGGTCTTGAGATTGCAGACGCATCGTTGGTTGATTGCATGGCGCAGCTTCTTCGCGCGACCGCGATTTATTACGAGAACCTGTCCCACTCGTGCTGCTCCTCGATCGACACCGGCTGGTTCCCTTAACACATAACATAGGGTGTTTCGTGAATTTGTTTGCGATCGGAAGGAGCAGCTTCGCGATCGTGTACCTTTTTTTCACGGTGTTTATTTGTGTCGTTACTCGGTGCGGTATAGAGGGTGATGTGAAAAAAGGGTCGGGTAATTTAGGGGCGTGTAGTATTTGTTAAAAGAAGCAAAAAACATTCCATCAACGCAAATTAATCTTGGAAATTAATCTGGAAATTTGGGTATCTTTTTTTTGTTTGTTGCCACGGAAATTTGACTTGAAGTATATACTTATCTTCCAAAATATGTTTGTTTATCTATATCGATAGGAAATTGTTTGATTTAATAAGTACTGTATTTATGCCTCTCGGTTATTCGAGCATTTTTCTGACCATCCTATATTAATTTCTTGACGAGTTTGAATTATCTTTACGATTGTTTTATTAATAATTTAAACTTGAAAAAGTATATAATATTTAAACGATACGGCATAGATTATTCATTTATCGTTAATTAGTTTCCTCGTTGTTATTCGTACATATAATATCTAACACTCTGAACAACTTGACTGTTGTCAGTTCGATACTTTACCGATAGATCGTCGAATAAATTTCGAAAGAACATTTTTCGTCTGTTTTGTTGATTCAGTTTCGATAGTGGCTCTTAATGAGTTGCCAAATAAGTGTTCGTTTCGCCATGTTCTTTCCAAGATGTCTACTATTCCTTATCCATATCTTATCCAAGAAATTTCTAATCGTAGACACTGAATTTTTGTAAGACCTTACAAAATACTGGTTTTCCATATGATCAACTTATTTATGCAACTTATTTAAATAGAGAAATCTTGAACTTTTCTTCGATATCCCAAGAATTTCTATTATCAATCGTACGATCTCGATAATTAATCGGTTATGTTCAAGAGAAACTGATGCCATTTCTTATTAATTCACGAAGTTGTAATTTTATTAGAAATTTTCCACATAAAGGAAGCTTGAATGAGACTCATTGCACCCGACGCGAGCAAATCCACCTCGATCGACGTGTTTTAGTTGTTTTGTTCGTTCGGTGTTTGCGCTACGCTGCTTACGAAAGACAAGCGTGTACGCGAGTGTACCCGGGGGTTCAATGAAGTGCACATCCGACAAGCGTGCGTCTAGACGTCGAGGTTCGGTGAGTAATGCTAATGTGGAATACATGATAATCGATGGGTTTGTACGGTAAAAAAAAAAACGAACCTTTTTGACGGCCAGGTTATTTCAAATGAGAAAACAGCTTGTCCCTGAAAATGGTGTATAGTACTTTCATACGGTATGCCTTTGACAATCTAGCTTCAAGAAGGCATTTAATCCTAGAAGTATAACTTTATTGCTTTTCTTCGATCGATCAGTGCCGATTAAGCGATGAAATAAATTTTTCTATATAAATTAGTGAAGAAGGTGATGGGAGGAAAAGTTTGAAATTCATAAATGCGAAGCTTCAGAGAAGTCGACACGTTTACATAAAATTTGCATCTTTTTATAAACATTACTTATCTCGTACATTAAGAAGATGTTGATAAAATTGTCTATAAACATCTATTGCAAATATTATACTTGCTCGTGGAAGATTCGAAAGATTCTAAATCATTTCAAGAATCATGCGCTCGTGATTGAAATTATACAACACCTATAATCACATTATAGAGAAATATCGTGGTTATATTCGACGATCTCGAACCTTGAACATGACAATGTAAATATTACGTAAAGTGCTTCACCGTTTTAATGCATATTTATATAAACGATTATTTCTCCTTTGCGCGGTGCGCCTCTTCAAATTTGCTATTTAAATAGGAAATCGAATTAGGCTTGACGATTAGCACGCGCATCATTGGCCGCCGTTCGCGGGACACTAAATGTCGTGAGCCATGTTTACCTAACGATCGTTCATTCAACGGTTAGTTATCCACTTATTCTTAGTAACTAGTTCCCGTCGCGGAACTATCTCGTTCTCTCGGATTCCTTTTATTTTTAAAAGTTCAAAGCTACGAGTTGACCGTAGGAAACCGACTAGTAGTTCTAAAACTTCCAAGGCTCGGTATGGTTTACTTTCGTGGCCGTTTGAAGTGGCGCTCATCTGCACGGGACCAGACGCTCGCATAGTACACATACGCTTTAGGATTAACGCCTTAGGATTCCATCTCAAAGAGTAAATTTAATTATCCGCGAGAAGAAGTTTACATTGCGAGGCAAAATAACGAACACAATGTTAATTCGTAAAACGGTATTCCATAATAAATAATATGAAATAACAATATTTCATAAGGTTGGTATTCTTTAATTTCATAGTTTACATATACTTTATTTCGCACAATAAGTCATGTACATATATCTACAGCCAAAAATTCAAGGAACAAATCCACACATTATATATCGTTGCCTTCCACCGGATATGTAACTCCACTCCCATAAACAAATTCCCTTCCACACCCATCGATAGTCATTTAAATCGTCAAATTAAACCTACCAAAACCTTCCATTCATTTACTACGAGATTTATTCTCTTGGCCGATACAATGTCATCAAGGAAACAAGTAATAATAAGAAAATGGTTAATCGAAACGTCACGGAGAAATGATTCGAATAAAAAAGGGACGCGTTAGTCACGCACGGTTTGGCAAAGGTGAACGAACGTGGGGACCACGACCCGATCGAAATTGGCTCGGCACAGGGAAATCAGCGTTTACCGTTTTCGCCAGTCACTTCCGTTAGTGTAGATCCGGGCCAGCGACGGCACCCTACAGACTGTCCATCTAATTTCGAATGATCTAAGCGCGCCGGTTGTTTAGGCACGACGCGCGTCTGGCAACTACACATAGTAGTAGTTAGAGGAGTGAGAGCGTGTCGAGGGGTGGGGGTAGCTGTGAATGAAGCTAACCACGCGCTCTCTGAATGAAGGCGAAGCCACACTCGGTGGATCTCTCGGTGTATTTCCGTTCGTGTTTATACAGGAATGCGCCCGAGGAGCCCGGGACATTTGAAACGTAGCAGAACCTCTATCTAGAGGCCATCCTTTCTCCAAGGGTGCAACGGATATCCCACGAGGTATCAGTACCCACCGACTGTCGTCGTCCAAATAACGACTATTTTCGGACGCCTACTTATACTCACTTTTACGATCAACGATCCAACTGTTTCACGCAAAGGGGTTTATTTTCAGTTGATTTTTAATATAATAGAACTGTATTTATTTGAACGGGATTTTAGTTAACGCTCAATTAAATGAACTTAAACCAGTTGAATCCACTTATATGTTGGCTCCTATTATACGAACGAAATATTTTAGGTAGTGAGAAGAAATTATATAATTATTGATAATCACATGTAGCGTAGTTGAATAATTTCTGTATAATTTTTCTCGAATAATTTCGTTTCCCTTTGATTTATAGAGCAAATAAGAATTTCGTAATAATTCAAGATATAAAGATCAATTTTTTTAGAAAATTCCTCAATCGTGTTTTAATAAGTTTTCTAGTAAAATTTACTCTTCAGGGTGAAAGTCAAATTGGGAATATCTTAAAAAAAATTTATTTGAAGTTTCAAATACATCGATAAGTTACTACAGAGTTTTAGCGTCTTAACGTTTTAATGTTTGTCTTTTTCTAAAAAATTTTGATTTTTATCTGATTTTATAGACGAGATATCTCGCTCATAAACGTAAGCAGCTTATTACCCGACTTTCGTTTCGTTTGTCGCAGTTCGTTTGCAAAAATCTGATTTACAGTCAGTTAGTTTAGCTGCCCCTGGTCCTCCGTTTCGCGACACGCGATTATTACCTGACATTCATTGCGAGCGATTAATGGCGCTTATCGGGGCTTACAGCGTGGGATTCGGTGGTTTTGTCGGTTGTTTTAAGCAAAAAGGTGTGGTGAAGGTGTGTACTGAAAAGTGGGCGCGGAACTTCTTTATGTAGTGCTTATACGTATTCATGATTTTCGATCAGAATTGTTCTTTTGTTTTTTTTTTTTTTTTTTTTTTTTTTTTTGGAGAAAGACAAACACGGACAAGGGCCGTCTTTGTTTCGAGACCTTCGATTGATTTTTCTTTTATAACATTTGTAACACTAGACATTCGTGTTTATGAAATATTTCCCAGAGAAAGTTGTTTATTTCTCCAAGTGTCACTCGACGTTTCAAGTCGTTCGATAAACAAACACATCGATCCTATGCAACATACAAGTTTCATTATCTCTCGATAACGGAGCTTAGAAAAAACTTTTAATGAGAAAAGGCAGAAACGATGTAAAATTCACTTCGATGATAACGCGTTGTTATCGGAAAACGACGCAAAAGAGGTAGTATTTTAGAAAAAAGAAAACAATAGATGCGCTGGCACGATCGATACCATAACTATGATACATTATTTTCCTTTCACGAGACACGTATTCGTACGTTTTGCTCCATTTCGTGATGGCATACTGGTACACGCCACGGGAACATTACGTCTTTATCGAAATTTTCACGTGAGATAAGAGAGCTTTTAAGAGAGTTCTGTTTAAATAGAGATGTCCGACGCACACCTGTGTTACTGTAAAACATTCGTTAAAATCTACATAGGCGCCATACGGTGCAAAGAACCTATAGAGGGGGTCGTCTTCTTATCTGCGGAATGTTCGATAAAGAGTTGGCCGATAGTGTTCCTCGGTGTTTTGCTGTTTTGCCGTAAGGTAAAAGTTTCGATCTGTGGTATGAAACTGGTACGTTTCACGAATCGAGTCCATCGCATGTTGTTTACATCCGTAACCCTAGCTTTATCGGAGAATTTGTTGACCAAGGCGCCCTATCGATCAATTCAAGATACCTTTCAATCCTTTTCTGCAACAATATACCTCTATTGATCACCTATTGGCCGTGATTCTGGAAAATCTTTTATCATTTTGCCATCAAACACGATGGAATTTTATCAGCTGTCTCGAGTACCCAAGTTTTCCAATTTCTTTTTTCCGCTGAGAAATTATCGGTCGAAAGGGCATGCACGTTTTAAAATATCTTTAACATCTAGACATAGATAACAAATAAGCGTTGCGTAATTCAAAGGTAATGACCCTTTGATCGCGATTAACAAGTTCGCAGAAAGTTAAAATCTCCCTTTCAAAGACTTACTGGTAATACATAAAACGGAGCAATAAAATGGCAGACGAAAGACTCGTATAAATTCTCGTAGATCCTATGCTGGCCGATGTTTACACGTTAATAGTCGTTGTTCGTAAAACGGATCAAATTATCAGCTCGTAAAACGACGAAATCAAGCCGCTTATCCCTGACGATGAGAGCGACAGTTAATTAAGGAACGAAACTCGCGTGTCCCAGGACTGGTAATCGCTTTAAAGGTAAACGCGTGTGTAACACGTATGGTTTGGTCGACAAGTCCTGGACCATTTCCGTGGCGATAGAATAAAAGACAAAATATGAGACAGACTGAAAGGTGGGATAAAAAGGAACGGTGACCAGGAGCGATTAATATCTCTGGGATCCGCCATACTATCGACCGATTTCGTGTCGGTGAATCGATGTTACGGTACCATTTCGTCTACCGTTATAGCCGTGTCCACGACGAACCAATGACGGAGCGTATTCGACGCGACGATACACCGCGATTGGTCGATTACGATGGCAATTAACGAGATAAATTAACCCGGTGAGGTGGCTCGACCGGCTGCTTGGCTAGCTGTCCCTCGATCTCGCCACGGACTTTTCCAGAGATTCGAGCCGGTAAATCGTCTTTACGATGCCGCGATAATTGCAGGCGTCGGTAAGGCGATCATTTTGCCGATCGACTGAAATAGCTTTTGTAACTGTCAGGATTAATTAGTTATGCGCCAGCGATGCGCGGAACCGGCACGGCGTGACAGTTTGTCTCTAGAAGTTGGTGCGCGTCGCGAAATTCTCCCTCGTTTGGTCGCGCCTGCTTATCGGCCTTAACGTTTTAAGCTGACAACCGTGAGCTTCGCGGCCGCAGAATAAAATCTTTTGACGAAAGGTCACACTGTATATTTGGCGTATATTCGCGATACACGCACGAGTCGGTTTCCCTTTTATTCACCGACAACTGCGTGTCAAGAAAAGCTATCTGTCATAGCAAGTGAGAATTCTGGCCGAAATCCTTAGTCCGCCAAATCTATTTATTGCCATCCATAAAGTCGTATTTGGATAGATTATGGCTTTATTTGTTGTTTAACGCGAAATGTGGATTTTTTAAATCTCTTTTCTAGAGATGTAATATATGTTTATATTGGAATTTTCGGATTTTGCGACTTAGGTGTAATTATCGGTCAAGAAGATTAATTTATTTGTTGTATGAATCATAGAGAGTTATGTATATTTTTATTATGCTTGTTAATCAATCTATATTTGGAAAGTGTCAGAGTCGATACGTTCTCTCTGGTGAAATACATCTCGCAAAAAGACTGGAAACGATATAGAAAAATAGCTAAAAGAAAGTTTCTTGGTTCGTTGCTTGACAAACCACACAAACCACGTGCTTTTGTACGAAAGAGGAACTATTCGAATCAGATATTTATTGTAAAAATGCCACGAACTCGTAATTCATAATTAAAATTGGCAAAAACTAATTCTCTATCGTAGTTGTTTTTACATACGCAGAATAAATTTATGTTCGTAAAAATTACTTTCATATCAACAGTTCAATACTAAGATGAAGTATTCAGATACCTTCTACATACATGTTCGTATATGTCTACAGTGTACGACCTTTATACTGAATTTGTAGTGACTATGAAAAGACAAATGAAAATACCACGAACTGTGAGTGACGGCAAAGAAGCACTCGATGACATGGCGGTAGTACTCAGATTTAAGTACCAAGTACTCGAGATGGAGACGCGAATGACATACACTTTAGGCATTATAATTCCGTTTGTGGACACTTTCTCTTTACGATTCGGTATGTTCTTCTGTAAAATCGTCCGGGAATTCGAAGCGCGACACTTCGTTCGTGGAATCTGTGTCAAAATACTCGAAATCATATGGGTCGAGATTCTGGAACTGTTTTCAAACGTTTCTTTTGGATGTCGAATCTCTGTAATTTTCAAATCGTACGATCATGTTAATAACCTTATACATTTTGTATTATGAATATTCAACATTATTTTACGTTCAATATTTAATGAATTTAATCAATGCTTATTTAAGCAATTTGAAATGTTTGATCTTATCGTTTGAAACTCTTAAACTTAGAATGTCGAATTTGTGTTATTTTATATTTTTGAGATTTTGAAATGTTGTTATAAAATTTGCATTTAAATTCCCAGAATTTCCTGGAATTATTTCAATAACGTTTCATGCGAAGATATATTAACACGATTCAATTAAAAATTTTAAACAGAGTATTATTTTAATACCTATTGCTATGAATATCACGCTTTGCTATTAATGTCTTCCATTTAACATTCGAAAGAATCACAACAAGAAACTCAATTTTTGTCGCTTGCTCGGCTTGTGCAACGATCGTTGCGAATTAATGATACAGCCTATAAAAAAAAAGTACGAAGACAAATGCTATCATTTTATCCGTGGATTATGAAAGCGCATAGTTCGTTCCATAAGGAAAACGCACGGTGTAAAATCAGTCATCGTTGCGGGCGTTAAGGTCGTAATTTGTTTCGAAACGTGCGAAGTATGCGTATTAGAGCTGGTATTATTTTTATCGACTGGATCGTGGCTAAGTGGAGCTTTATGCGCGATTGGGCACAATGATGAATTTAATTGAACGTTGATAATTAATCGGTTCTCGGCACGTTGACTGGGTTCACGGTGTCGATTTCAATATCTGCGATCAGCTTGCCTTCAGGTGGTTTGCCGATCAACGTAGATAATTTTCTTTCTAAAAACAGTGCTATTTCTCTTATGCAATATGTCTAATAACGAAATTGCCTCCTATTTTCGCCATCAAAGCGCGTGATTTAAAAAATCATATCTATTTTAATCCGCGATCCGAGCGTAATACATAATTAGGTTTCGTTTAAAAACCGAGTTCTTAGAATATAATTTCTAATATCCTTTCGATACGTGGAACATTTTATCCCATCTTTAACCTCGTGTATAATAAAATATAAATAAACAAACAACATTCGTAATGGACGACGTTGTATAATCGTCTTTCGATATCACTGCTTGGGAAACGTGTACAAATACTTGGTCGAGGTAGCCCGATAATCTTATCGATGCCGATCTGTGACCCACTTGAATGATTTATAAAGTCTCGTCTCGAGTATAATGAGTTTTTATACGTTTCTAAATATCGAATAGGAGATACGTATAGATCCAAGGATTCTTCGCTATTAGGTTTAATTAACTATTAAGCGTAAATCTGTTCATGTTAAAAACAGTAATTATAATTCAGTGCACTTAACCCACTAAAACGAAGCATTCGTCTACGTCGTAGCGTTCATTTATTCATAGGTTACAAAGGAAATTCGTTTTTTACGTATCGTCATTAAGCTCCAAATAGACCTTTTTTGCAAATTAATATTTTTATGAACTGAACTAAAAAAAAAAAAAAAAAAAAAAAAAAAAGAAAATGGTAGCTCTCTATTTTAAATATGTTTGCCTATTCTACGCATTTTCGCGCCTTTAAATTTCCTATAGATGCATAAAAACTCGGCAGTCTAAGCGTAATTAATTATAATATCACGAATATTTCGTATTTGAATTATTTTCGAATTAATTACCGTATCTTACGATTGATATTCATGTATTACGATCGTTGACTGTAGAATTACGAAAGGTGTTTTCAACTGAATGTAAATTTCAGTTGACGCTGCGACATCGCGGAAATCGATTCAGGAAACCGCAGAATGTAATTTGAGAATGAACCATAAAGAAGAACGTTTCGGAGTAAGCGGCGATCGACGGTGCGTTGACACGTGCCTCTTTATGCGAATTTACGCGACTTTAACCTTCGTCGTATTTTAGTTCTCGGCGTGGAAACGTCGTCAGGTTCGCGTAATGAATTTGTTACCGCGCCATCGATACCGAGAATTCATTTAAATTCGAAGACCAACCGCTTGAGATTTCAACTTGCTTGGAGAAAATTCGAGGGAAAGAAATCCTTTGTGATTGCCACGATACGTTTAAGTCACGTGTATACAGTGTAGTATACATACAATGGATCACGAAAATATTTGAATATCATCATTGATTCTTATATTGCCCATGTTATATAAATCATTTTGAAATTTTCTTAGCACTATAGGGAGATACGACTGTCATTATCATATTGATAAAATTTGGAACCAATCTGAAAATGTATCTACGATATAGAAGTTATAAGATATAAGTTACAAATATACATTGTAAACATATACATGTTTAGTAAAGCCAGTATGACTAATCATCTTAAACATATAATAAGAAAGTATTTTATCGGGAGATTGAAAATTAAATTTAAAGAAATTAATTTTTATTTGGAAAATATTTTTAGATTGCTCGCGTTACTTTTATCTTTATTTTATTTGATTAAGATAATTGAAAGGAACGTAAAAATATCTGAAAAGACATTTTTCCTGACTGATAAACATTTGAAAAGGTATTTTTATTAATCGATAAAGATATTTTCATTAAATGACTGAAAAGATATTTTTACTATTCGATTAATATCTGAGGAGATAAGAGGAGGAATGACGATGAAAAGACAAAAGAGATTACGAAACGGACATTCGTTGTCACTTAATCGAATTACTATTTCATGCATAACTATGTTCAGTTAATGTGTCAAGTTTAATAAAATTACATAAAATTTAGAATATTTGCATGAAAATTAATTTAAAGAAAAATCTTGAAATAATATCGGAATTTCCATCGGTGATTTTGATAATCTGATTGGTTAGTCGTGAATTACCATCGTGAAACGCGCGAATTAAATGTCGAATAATCGAGAAGCAACCGCAACATTAACAGTACACGCGCATGGAAACCGTAGAGCGATTATTATAAAGACGTTCGCGGTAAGTTTACGAGTCTCAACCTTACACGGGGATGCCATTAAGCAGCTTGACTGATAGTAGGTACAAGTTACGTGCAAGTCTTTTGCGGCAACTAGTTATCGTCAGCTATGTAGATGATTTTTCGAACATTAAATAACACCCCGCGGAGGATAGGTTGCGAAGTGATCGCTGTTGGAAGATCGCTGTTGGAAGATCGCAGTAGAGATACGGAAGAAAATCATCTTAGAAAACTCGACGCACTTGAATCTCCATTGCAGGGAAATAAAATTCTCGTAAAATATATTTAAAAATTATTCTACCTCTCTTTTTATGAATATTTAATCTTTGAATATTCATCTTCCGATTATTCTTCATTATTCGAACGAATAAATATTATTGATATTCAAAATCATTTAAATTTCATAACATTATATTTATAATATATTAGGTTGACGCATATGAAATGTCTGTTATCAATTATATCGAAAAAGAACCAGCTACATTGCAAAAAGCTGTGAATTCTAAAATCGACGATTGATTGAAGCGACGAAACCAGTTATTTGTTAAAAATATCTATTGATCAGGTTTATGTAAAATATTTTAAAGAAGCCATATCTGGTTAAAGATTTATCTTTACTTCCTTTTTATTCTTCCTCTATTCTACATACCTGATAGGTTACAAATTACATACCGCGTTACATTATTAATTAATTACCATAATATCAGCATAAACGTCACTCTTTCCGAATAATTAACATCGCGTGCTGCCGTTTGTACAATAACGTGTGTTTCATATTTTTCGTTCAAACTTGTGTATCGTGTCGCGCTAAAGTTTATTTCCACGGAAATTCTTGTCGGTATCATGAAACGCACTAAATCAGCCTACAGAGGGTCAGTCGTTTTTCGCGTATTGCGGGAAAGCCAAGGGTCAATTAGCGGCGATTTCACGAGCGAAATGATCGAAACGTTACGAGCGTTTACGCGGCAGTTACGATAAGCAGCATCGTAAATACGATTCACCACGCCACGGTACAATATGATGTTTTGGCACGCCTCGTTTAATGTTCAAGGGTTATACTGTTTTGACAAGGCGGAATTACTGCCATTTTATGCAAACACCGGTTTCTCAGTATCTTGGTATGTAGCAATCTATGTATCGTGATTCATCCTGAAAATTGATGGGGCTGACGTGCTGCCATTTTTATAATTTCCCATAATTTTAACTCTCTGTAATATCACGTGACTTGGGAATTTATTTTTTAATTCTTATTTTATTTGTTTATATTCAATTTTCAGATCACAGTGAGAAGATATGATGAAGTTTTTAAAATTATTTTTCCAATGATTCAAATGTATTTGTTTCTTTCCTACTAAAGTTGTAATATATAATTTACGTTAATCTAATAAATGGATACGTACGATGTTACGAAAATAATAAAAGGGGGGAGAAGGTCGCGGTAAATTAATTCGAGAGGATGATGTTTCGCTGTGAAAGTGTGGAAATGTCCACGACTGAAAGTGAAGGTTATTAAAATTGACACACGATCTCACCTTTGAAATGACGTAATAACGAAGGACTGGGCGGTTTGTTCAATTATATGTGATTGTTTGCTGCGCGATAAGGACATAGAATGTTAGGAATGAACTTAGAGAAGAATAAAAGCAATAAGTATTTTAATTTGTCGGCTTAGGTATGCATAAATGCCCAAAGAAATACAAGTAGTACTATTTCACATGAATTTTAAAAAGTTAGCTATTAATATAAAAGTTTTCTAATGGATAAGTAAATAACATTAGTTGAGTGAACTTAACCACTGAACATTCAAGAGTAATATCCACGCTAAATGAATAAACTCAACGTATCAGAAGTTTAGCAATCTCTAAACACATAATACATTCACGATCTTTTAAATAGATTTCCAGATCTCTATAAATCAAAGAATAAATTTTTACGAACCATCTCACCTCATGTAGTCAAGTAATCGTTCGAGTAAGCAAGTTCGACAAGCAGGAAACACATAAATAAGAACGCCTTTATTATTTCCAGTTTATTGATAACAAGGTTCCGTTTAATGAATCTTTCAAAGACTTAAAGCACCGGTATCAGGCGCAGACTGAACAGGACACATGGATATGAACGTCGGCTATGCAAATCAGGAAATTGACCGTGGGGTTCATTAGCCATGCGTGTAAGGCTAATTTTTGTAATCGGCATAATTCCTCATTGGCGCATACCCTTGATGCGAGCAGCATCAATTAAACACATGTAGGATGCTTGATAGACGCGTAATTAGTAGATACGGGTCGCTTATCCAGTTCCTGTTTTCTCGGTGTTCGATGCTGAATTATGAGCAGGCGAATTTGCCTTGCACGCTATCATAGTCGCCGTGATGCCTGGTGCACACGAAAGTGGAACGTGATCTTTCATTTGAAAAATATTTGGCATACCTGCTCGGATACGAAGTTATCAACGTGTTATAGATTATGCGACTATATAACATGCGACACGATCGTAGACCATCCACTTCTATCTATTAGTTTGTTTTTACGACAAATGATACATTAATGTCGTCCAAAGAGCTTTCTTGTAAAGAAAATCGAGTTATAAATACTCTGTATATTTAAAATTGTTGAAATGTTAATATTGGCTAATTAAGACATTTGGAATATGTTTGGACATTTTATAATTAACTTTGATTAGAAGATTATAGTGACGATTTATGGTGACGAGGAATTTAGGATTTCGATACAGTAATTATAAATGAAAATCTATACTGTTAGCTTTCCATTTCGTCAATTTTCAAATTGAAATTTTCTTCTGAAGATTCTAAATTTCTTAAGCTACTCGACGAGATTCCAATACTTATTTTATATTTTTCTGTGTAAATATCTTTAAAGATCTCTGAATTAAAAATAGAGGATTAGGAATATACACTACATATAGAAATACACAAAATGTAAAACACTCATTAATATGAGAACGTTTAGACTTATGAAACAGGCACAAAAATAATCCCTCGATTAACTCTTATCCCTTGTATTTTCGTATAATTCTTAGGACCACCTACACTCGGCTGCGTCGATTAGCATCGAGCAATAAGTTACCGAATCCCGTAGCTCGAAGCTATGTGCGTTCCAACATTATCGGCTCATTTGATTCACACTGTCCTGTAATTTTGGTCTTCGCGGAAGAATAATGGTAGAATCCGCAGACTTTCACCCGAGGCAGCCGGATGGAGCTTTTGCAGGTCGTGAAGAGTATAAACCACGTTCGATGCACCTGCCAGATTTACATGACACTCGTTCCCGGTCGATTATCTTAATCACTATATCGTCTTGCACAGTTCGAGAAATTTTCTATTCTCGTAAATCCGATAATTCGATTTTGGGAACTGCTCGTTTCGTTTCGAAATTATTAAGGAGTCGTTTCTCTAGAAACAGTATCATTTTATTTCAAATGAATGTTATATTTCGATATATATATATTATTAAAATATAGTTAGTTTCTAAATACTTGATTTTATTATTCGATATAATTTTACTACTTTCATGTACTCGGTACTTCTTATGACTAAAATATTTGAAAAAGAGAAAATATCTGAAGAGATACAAATATGAGGAAGAGACGAGAAGCACAGTAGCGCTAATGTTAACATTTGATTATTACAATTATATGTTTCTAAATCAAGTTACGAGAAGAATATAACAGAGTTTGAAAAATATTAATTTAAAAATATTAAATGTCGTTCTAGCGAAAATCGTACGAGTTTGTGAAGTTCACGGAACACGTTGGAGCTTTACATCGATATATAAATTATCTTGATTGGGAGACTGGTATTTAGTTTGCGAAACGCGTTGAGTTTAGACGTTCGTGGATGGGTGCAGTTGATTGACTACGTATGATTATTCTGTTCAGATAAAGCAGTCGCACGTTCATAATCTTCTCGCGGGGAAATTAATTTGCACAGTCGCGGCAAATTTTTCTTATTAAATTATATTCCTTCAACGATGCAGAAAGTTAAACTATCGGATTTAATTTACCTTAGTATAAATATACCGATCGTTTCGTTTCTTCGTCTCTACTTAAAACAGATTATACCAACGTACAGTTGACGATGAAATTTCAAAGTGTTTTGTGTAACACGCATTATATATTCTATATGTAGAGAATTCTATTCTATATGTACATATTCTATATGTATAGATGTCTATAAGTATTAATATACTTTTGTGAGTCACGGTATATGTATCTGTTGCACGGAAATACAAATACCATGCTTGGCATCTGTTAGAAATGCTTCAAGCAGATAAATACGAACAGATTGGAAATTACGCGGAGTTATCGAGTTTAGTTAATAGTTGGTCATTTAGCAAATCATCGAAACAAGCGAACCACATTATGAAGTTACTCAACATAGGACGATTCGTGAGTAAATCGATGCTCGTTCCACGCTGAGTAGATCGCCGATGAATATTTCACGTCGTTAAACGTGGAGCAAAATGACTGATGGCCAAATCAAGAAAAAAGTTTGATTGTGCATCTAAAAGCTTTCAGTAGTACGTTTAATAGATTATGTAACAGAGCCAGTGTAAATTAATTACCCAACGAAGATCAATACGCAGCGCATAAGTGGCGGTCATTAGTGAAAACATCGGATTCGATGAACTTCCAGGCGACAACGACACACACTCTCCTTTTCCTTCAAGGACAATGTCGTCGAGGAGGAGAGAGAACTTGCTTAAGAGAACTCGTGCGCTTCTCTCGTGACGGCACTCGATTTCTCTTCATAATCTCGGTTGAGCGTGGATGGACAAGCCTGAACGGAAAGGACCAGCGATTTATTTGACGGTCAGAACGCTGTTAAGGTGTTGGCGATTTAGATTTAGGATCAGAAAAAATTCTGATAAATTTCCGTGAAGAATTCCTGACCCGTGAAGCTCTTCTGCGAATGTGAACAGTTACCTCTTCCATTGATATGCTAATAAAACGACACACGAGTCGAAGATCCCGGATATTTTTCATTTTTACGGGAAGTTCGGACGTATCGTTCATCCGACCTCAAGCAACGAAGACATATTCCCCTTCTCGTAAAATTGCATAACGCGTAGCACCGTCCATCGAGATGTTCGTTCTCTTTAATATTTTTTTTTTTTTTTTGTCATTCCGTTTACCACGCACGTGTGTGAAGGACTCACGGATAAAGATTTTTGAGCGGCTCGAGAGAGCCTATAAACGTCGTAGGTAGTTTCTTCGGTCGTAAAATCGGCTTTTCCTGTCCCGTGCGAGAGTTTTGCGACCTCGGCGTGAAATTCGTGGGTTTCCCATGTGCGATGGGCGGCCACGGCGTCTGCGTGCCTAACAATAAGTACCTCGAAGATCTCCAAATTACCGTCGTAAAATTAGCAAACGGTAAACGACTGGGCGGCTGACTTTGCCTTGTAGAAATTTGTCGTCGTCGCCGCTACGTGTAATTTTCGACAAGCGCGCAGCGGTTCAGAACGACCGGCTGAAAGCGAACGTTTAATGGTGCCATCCCTCGATATCTCGATTCGATGAAAATATAAAGTCTCGTAACGAACGAGTTAAATGTTTTCGTCGGTATGCACGTAAGAGTGCCAAGCTCGTTTAAACTGTGCGTGCGGAAAGGGTTACTTACGTTTCCTGAACTAAGTTTGGATTTCTCCATACTTGACACTAACAATAACTGGCGCGCGATAGCGTGGCACGTTCGCTTTTAGTGTTTGCACGCATTCGAAAATATCGTTCTGAGAACTTCGAAGCTCCAATACGAGTATGCTATGTAAGCTTTTTTTTACTATTATAACATGAAATATCTTTCAAATCATGAACAGGATGGAACATGTTCATATGTTCAGCTGGGAAATGAAATAAAAATAATTTTAATAACATGTTCGATTTTGTTGAATTCTGAAAAGTGACTCGCCGTGTTCGTTTTCCGTAGTGTTCGTGTTCCAATAATATCTATTGAAATATTTTCATTCCGGGTCATACAGACTCAAAGAGGATAGAAGGGTTACGAGATTAGACAAGCTGCATGACGTTCTCGAGGAGAAGAGGTCTGAAATAATCGTTAAGGTCATATGTCAGATTACTAATTGAACGAATCAATTGTTTAAATCCTATCTGAGGGTCGATCGGCTGTTGGAAAGCTTTTAGCGGCGGTGTAATAGCTGTGGGTCTGATTTACGAATGTTTATTAGATAAACGGCTGTTGGACCGCTGCAGGCACTTCTTGGACCGGTGAAATTCACGCGATCGTATTTACACGTTGACAATTACGATCACATTGGTACGAATGGCGTAGTCGTTAACGACATTTTATGATTCGTGCAAATGTTTGAAAATATACTTCCGCGAATGATTAATATATTTAGTCAGTAGGATACGTTCGCAGTAGCGTTGATTGTCTAGAGTCTAAGTAGATCGATCTTGGAGTATTCTACATATATATAAATTATTGTTTAGATCGTTATTGTTAAAATCTGCGAGTTTGAGGAAAAGAGAAAGCGAAAATCCAGTTATTGAAACGAGATTTTAGTTAATGCCCAACTCAATTCTTATAGAATTTATTTATTTTAATGGGAATTCCTATTACGCAAATGGAAGCAGTAAGTAGCGAGATGAAATGACGAACAGCATTATACGAGCTTCAATTGTATAAATTATTTCTTCTCTAATGAATTTAAACGAGTAAATTTCTACCATATAGAATGGATATAATTTCTAGGAAATAATAAAATGCTAACTTTAACGTATAAAGTCACAATGAGTGGTAGGATAAGGGATTAGGAAAATAAATTTGCATAAGATTGAAATAGATGAGGCATTAAAGTAAGAATATTTTTATAAATATAACTAAATATAGTTTATTTACACTTAGCTTTGATTTTATAAGTCTCGTTTATGTGCCTTTACATCTGATTGGGATGGAATGAAAATTTTATTAACTACGTGGAATGTTTTCAGGTTCTATATGCTACAAAGCCTATTTTATTGCTCGTTAATATCCTACGAATTCTCTTATTTTCTCTATAAAATTCGCTATATTAATGGTAGCATATATTTTTATTCGATTTTATGTACGTATCGAACGTGTTCCATGAGAGGAAAAATTCAGATGACGTTTGACAGGTATAATATTTAATGGTTCTGCATAATGTACAAGTCGTAAGGACTATCTATGAAAGGGTATTAGATAGAGTAATTATTGTTGCAACTATTTACCGTTTGTAATAAATGTATCAGTGCCAGGAGAAAAAAGAGACCGCAATACCGATGCTTTATGACTGGACGGATTTTTATGACAACAAGAAATGTCAAAAGACCGCTGTCAGATTAGTTGTAAATTAATGCTGGCGCCAGAATTCATTATAGCTTATGACTCATTAATACCACCACATTTCTCTGCCATAAATAGTGTATATACCTCTTCTGAAGCGTGACTACGCTGTTTGACATTTTAGATCTTGCAACCTGATGCGGTTGATTGTTAATAAAGCCGTCTCTAAAATATTAACGTAATGTCCAACGTTATGGATTATTACCAACCAACATTTCAAAAGTACATAAACGATACTTTTCCATTTCTGTTTTACTCTTGACAATTCTTTACAAGTTTCCTTATTATGACGTACATGTATTTACATATTCAAAGTGTTAATCTTACTACAGTGCGATTATCTCGTTACTATTTATCCAACAACATGTCCATTCGCATTAGAACCTTCTAACAGAACTCTGATTAAAATAATGGTCGTGTTAATAGAGCTAACTCGTTACTTTTTACCAGTTCACCGTTAAAACATACACGGCCCTATTAACCAAACTCTACTGCAAGTCTATCTACTTGAAGAAACAATTTGAAACAAGGTAGGAGACACTAGTTATCGAACTTTCACTATTGCTTTTATCTAAAGATATTCCAACAAAGTCGCATCTTCTTCAAAGATTCTAATCCCTTCGAAATATCCAGGAATTCCTTAAAACGGCACCGAATTAGTATAGTTATCGGTTTCGTTCAAACATCTAATTGTGGGAAATTCCCACACCGTACCGGCCATGAACGTACACGTACAAAAGAAGATAACGAAAGAAATAACAGAGGACGATGCAGCATAAAAATGTTTCATTTTGACGCCTGCACAGATTCCCTTTTATCTTAATTAAAGTTCCATCGGTATTTCTTTTGTAGTACCCTTTTGGCTAGGATCTATCGGGTGTCGGTCAGATCCCATCGATCCTTTTTCTTAGCGTTGTTTCGAATCACGAAATCCATCAAAGCGGTACCCCTAATGTCCTTAGAAAACCAAGTCGGCAAACAGGTCACATTAGTACAATTATCGAACCCCTTTTCTAGGATCTAGCTGTGGGAAAACTGTCCACCGATAAACGACACGGTGGCGAACGATCCGTGCCCTTCGGTTTGTACAGCCAATTATTATCTTAATGCAGCGTCTTGCTAAAGCCACTGTCACACCTTGTCATTGACCGAGAAAGGAAATGCCTTGCTTCGTCAAAATAAAAATTAATAATGACATTTACGATGTATCCTCGCGTCGGAGAAACGAAAGTTTACGAAGGTATTCGGACACTTACGCGTAGAAACTTTCTATGGATATACTACACGTGTTATGTAAAATATTTTGAAACTTCGTCGCTACCATAATGGAGCACAGCTATCGTAATTACGTTTGGTAAAATTTGAAACCAATCTAAAAATACGCATAATCTATCGGTCCTCGATCATGGCCGATAAAGATGCTGAATGTAATTGATAGAGGAGGTTGATTACACACTCGGTAAAAATTGGAATTGCTAGAAAGTTAGGAAGAGATCGGAGAAGTGTGACGTTCAAGAAAGATTGCTCTTAGACATTTTACGCATATTCGATTGGAAGCTGCGTTATGAAGGATTGGCTCGATTTAAGATTCATTGGTTTCCAACGGAGAAAGTTTCTGTGGTTATTTTCTATAACTATCGAGTGCAATCCATACATCATGGGTCAGATACATGATTGCCAGTCTGCGGTATGTCAATGACGGTTACTAAAAGTTGTAAAAAGATACAAAGTAAAACGAAAGGAAGAAAGTTAAAAACAGTGATATCTTGACTTATAACTTTACGTTTCAAACGTAACGACTCCGATAACTTAAGTAGCTAAATATCAATTAATAAATTCTTCGTAACCACCTAAATCACTCTTCACTGTACATATGTTTAAACTAAAATTAATCGACACTTTCATCCCTCACGAAGCATTCTCGATTCCAAAAAGGACGACTATTTCACCAACAGCATTCCGCTTAACGGTAACGCGTCGTAAATATTCCAGGATCTAAATCTTCTGGCTGGCATCGCTGAAACGCGATCGGTGAATGCCGATGACTCGTTAGAATCGAAGCTGGACGCACGGATTATACACGGGCACGCCGGTTACGAAGTGCGTAACCGCTTTTCAATATGCATTTACACGAGGCGAGATAATATCGGGACGTTTATAACAGCCCTGGGCCGGTCGACTGCACCTTGTATCTTTACGGCGCTCGCAAACTTTCAGGTGCCTCCGTCTGACGCGACCGAATGGAGCTACCTTTCGCGACTTTTCTCGCCTCAACTCGCCGATAGGCGTTTCCCCTTCTTATCCTATGGCACACGCCGCCGCCTTTGCACGTTCAAACTCTGTATAAATCTACGTATGTTCAAACTGCACGCCTTTCGAAATTATATATATAGGTTGTATGGTATTTTTCTTTTTTTTTATTTTCCTCCACTTTTTTTTTTTTTTTTTTTTGAAACGATATCGAGTATTGTAAAACGGTTTGCATCACAATATTTCGACATCACGATAGTATTGTTCGCATTTTTGGATCATCGATATGAAACGTAATTCAGCTACTTGATAATGGACGTTTATCGACTTATGGATAAAGGTGGTTGACAGCTATATGCAATTCTGTGGTTTTGTAAGTTGTGAACCTTTGCGTAATATGCGGATAACGATGACGATTGTTTTGGGAAATATGTGTTTACGTAACGTAGCCGGGAACAATGATCGTCGTCGTTCTGGTAGACAACTCGTGTTAACCTTTAGGCGAAGATATTTAAATTTGAATTGGTCCATAGGTCGATAAAGTTTTTCTTATTCACTGTGAAGATCAATAGTATACATATTAATAAAACTAAGACATCGAAGGTTATGTAATTTTCTTTTTTTGCAAAAATTGTAATTTTTCAAGAACAGTTGTAGAAATTGGTGTTAAAAATGAACCCATTAAATGGTTCATTAATATTTTGGCGATCTGTGAAGCGCTAGTAAATATCTTGTAACTCTCATATATGGGAAACTAGTTTTTCAATTGATATTTGACCAATACGATCATGACAGTCCTGTTTTATTACAGTGCTAATTAGACGAAATTACAATATGTTTTATACAGCACACGCGATACATAACATAAATAACAGGTTTTTACGGTAAATGTTCAAATACATTCCTAAGCCACTGTACGTGTACACACGTAATGTATAGAGATGTATAGTCCGCGAGGAATAGATGGCTATCTGAATTATAGCACGAGGCATAGCACAAGTTACTGCATGGACACGTGGTTGAAACTGAGTGCTCAGGTAATTTGTTGCGGTGTACGTGTTCTCGAAGCTAGCATTGGACTGGATCCAGTATCACGTTCTCTGGAGCATCCGTGATATCCCGTGGTATCCCGTGATATCCGTCCGTCTCCCGAGATATCGACATGGTAGACAAGTAGCGACGATGGAAGCATTGCGTGATTGAAATTTCTAATCGTCGGCCTGTCGGCTGATTTGATATTCCATGCACAGAAAATCGTCGTAGGTTGGCTGTGTTAAGGGAGCCGAGAGACGACGGTGTTCCACATAAAGAATTCGTAGAAGGACGCGAGGATTATTTAACGCGAGCGGATTCTTAATTGACGGCCGTCTCGTTACCGATATGATATGTCTTCCAAGTTTTGTTTTCATTGTTACCTTTGATTGGTGATGTAGTCGGTTGTTATTTTTTTGGATTGTTTATGGTTGTTATCAGTTGCAAACAGGATTGCTCGGTCGATGATTTCATACGTATGAATATTGATTCGAAAAACTGGTTCATTTGGTTCCAGTACCTCTAGCTTTCTTATTTCAAAGGATCGAACAAAAATATTGTTGCGTGCGTGTGTATATATAATTTTTAGCCTAAAAACGTTTTGAATATTAGTCTAGTGCTTTTCTTAATAAACTATTTCCGGATGAATAGAATAAGATAAATTATGAACGTCAGTACGGACAGCGCACAGTATATTGAAAGGATACTATGATAGAAGAAAATGGAATGCCATCTTATTTGCATAAATATTATCCACGGTTGTCAGAAACTACTCTGTTCTTCTTAAATTCATTCTCTACGTAATGTTAAGAGTCAAAATGTTGGAAATATTTTAAACAACTAAAGACTAGAAAATGTATCTTTTTAATTACATTATATTTTTAACTTTGTTACATTCCTTTTTACTAAATAACCGCGTACAAAAGTTTCAAAAATTTACAATAATTTAAAAAGCTACTGGTAAAGAAACGGGATTTTCAAGCAAACACGCGATTCCTTTGACCCGCAATTATCCTGAAGAAATTGTCTGTCATCATACGTAGAGCATGAAATTGTGGAAAGCTGGTTCCATGGACTCTCCGTAGGGTTCCTTGGGTGCCGTCGTTCGCGTTGCCCCAGAACCCGACGAGAAGAGGGGCAGAAAAAATGGCTGGTTTCTTAAGCGCCAAGCAGGTTTACGAGACGTTTATTTCCGCTCGGTTGGCGATCCACCAGGCGTATCAGAGACGCACGGTGGCAGTTCTTCGTCCGAGTACGAGTCCTTGTCGCTCGTAAATCTTGCTCGCAACAAGACTAAAGGATACGTTTCGTGAATGAGTTACCGGATCCTCGCTGCATCGGCCTAACGAAATTAGCCCTCGGGGTGGAGTCCGATCGTGAATAAATTCTTCTTTATCCTCGTGTCGCTAATGGACGCGATACTGACACCACAGCAGTCGGCCTTTCGCGCTCCAGCACGCCGTTCAATTTCTTTTTGTTTGCTTTCTTTCGTGATATGATATATGTTACGAATATGTTGGTTTAATGATTTTAAGATGATTGGTTTTGCAATGAAATATACTTCAAGGAAGGGAGTAATGGAATATAATTCATGGAAATTGGTTCGTGTTGGACGTATGAAATATTACGAATTCTTGGTAACCAATTTTGATGGATAATAGAAAATATCTGTATCGTTTTTTTAGTAACGTTAAAAATTGGAATTGAATCGAGCGGTTGTAAAATATTTCAGCGCAAACGTTCTTTTCACTAATCAGATTATTATCAAAGTAGAAAGAAATAATAATTTTGTATAGAATAATCGATGAGTTACATTTATAGGATTATGTACCTTAAAAGCGTTCGTCGCTTAGATCGTTTATCAACTTTAATCCAATTCATCTATTGAAACAACTTTCTTGATTTCTGAACAACAGAAACGCGAGAATTTCAAGGAACTCGTTAAAACAGCAAATTAATCCTTAAAAGATTGACAATCGTTAAGAAAGATACGAAATCAGAACTTCTTGTCTGTCTCAATCTTCGCGTATAAACCTAAAAGTACAGAAAAATTTGTTTTGATTCGTGCCTATTAATCTGATACCGTGCTAGTTTAACGATCAGACGTTTGTTAATACGTACAAAAGAAATTGTGAAACAAGTTTCAAAGGAAATACCGTTTTGAAAGTCGGTTTGTGACATCCTGATTGTCAATTACAAATATACTTTATATCTCTGTCTCGTATCTTGTCACAGATTCACTCGATTTAATTTACTCGAACGGATACACAAACGAGTAACATGTTTATCCGAGTACGACGTCCTGTTTGCATCGAATGAATTCATAAACGACACGACGAAAACGAAAGGGTTAGACATTCATTAAAGACACTGCGGTTGTCGTCTCGCTATAAATGAATACTATTCGTATTATAATCACACCGTATAACTTTCTTCTCCCCTATTGTCTTCTCCAACTTCTGTCTTTACGATTCTTCAGGACGTGTGGCACGCACATCGTTATTTCGCTCCGGACACAGTAAAGCCATTTATCGTAACGATTCGGTACTTAAGCCTGCCATTAGTATTCCATTATGATTTCGGTATATCTTGTTTCTTTGGGGGACTTGAATTACATCGGTAACATGTATTACAAATGTGTAAATTCATAAATCGTACTATGAATATACGAAGTATGGATGCGCCAGTGTTATTTGGGAAAAGAAATTTTCATGCATAATCAAACAGAACGAACTAACTAGGAATTTTATATATATAAACTAACCCTTCTACCTTTCATGAAATATCCAGTTTGAAGATAGACAAATATTCAAAGTTTGGAAAATATTTGATCCATTAAAGACAGAGCAGTAAAAGTTGCGTAACATTGCTAAAAAATGTAAACGAGATGAAAGAATTTCTATAATTTGAGAAATATAGGTAATCACATTAATTGAAAATATTTATTCAAATCACATAAGAAAATCCCTGAAGTCTCTTTCAATCTAGGTAGTTATGATATTAGGTTGTCCGAAAAGTGTCTTTCTTTTACAGACACGTCTTTCATAACAACGCATCTTTATACAAACATGAAACCTAATCTGTTAAACGTGATTTTCATCTTGATAAAACAAAATGGATCGTACCTAATTCGATAAAATAATATAAAACGAAAAATGTTGTGCATCCATTATTTCCTTATAAAACGAAAGAAACTTTTCGGACGACCTAATATATAAATTCGATCGATCGTAATGATGTAAATCGATTAAAAAGAAATTGCAAATGAAGCGTAGCGTTAACGCCTTCAATTAATATCTTCCCAATTTCATATTTCTGCTTTCTGATTTCTTCACACTTCTCGAAAGATAACAGGGGAAAAAAAGTAGGGAAACGTATCTACGTAAGCAATTTGCATATTAAATAGCCTCAGCAACGAGACAAAAAGTTGATCGTAATGACACCATGTGATCGTTCGTGTCAAACAAATTGAGCGTACCGACATAGGGAAAGTCCGTGCTTAAGATTTCAATATGAGAGCGACGTACTCGAAGGTGGCTCCTCTCGCTGTGGAAGGATATCCGGAGTAGCTGGCATTATTTTACACGAGAGTAGACACGTAAACGACCGGTACCAGGGGAAGGCCGAGCTCGAAACAACTCACTCAACCTGATCCAAAGCCGGCAGGCATCAACATGGTTTCTCTCTACTATGTTTGGTCTGTCCGGTTTCGTTCCTCTGTTCGTTCGTCCTGCTTGAACGTTTGTCGGCTGTCGGACAGGATGATCCTTAACGCGTGTTTTGACGCGATTAGCGGCCATGGTTTCTGAACAACGCGGCCCATTGTTCCCGGTGCGTGATCTCGCGTGTGAACCGCCTCGTTTAGACGTGCTTCTGCGTGGTCCTTGCCAAGGACATGTCCATACTCCTCCGCTTTCAAGCCTTTATCAGGATTAATCCCGTAAATCGAACGATTTATTGGGATTTAGAAGCTTTCTTTCTTGTAGTGTAGGGATTTTAGAGGGAATTCTAAGAAGGAATTTTTTTAAGCATGATTATATGCTTTAATCCCTTATTTACGAGTAGCTTTGGAGGGATGTTAAGGCAATTCAAAATCACCTTCGATATATTTGTTAAGTTGGTATTTTTATTCTCGTACAATTAGTTGAATCAATCAGGTTGGTTTTAATCCTTACAAATATAAGCATTGTTGCACAATCGAGATTCTTGTTCATTATTATCTTGGTTTACGATAATCTATTAATTATTAAGATATGTAGTATACAATCATTTAAATCATGCGTATAACAGTAATTCAGTTTGTCATACAATATTCATAAGAATACTAATCTTAAAACGTCAATATGATATGTTAGTCGATAGAAAATTCTCAGCAAATAGACTTGCGTTAACTCGTTTTTCCCATTCACCGATTCAATAAATTAACGATACGTAAAGGACTGACACGAAAGATCATTTTCTCTTAATTAAAACATCTAGCATACTTAATTAGTACAATTACGTCATTGTGTATTTCGTTCGCAATTCCATTTTAATTTTAATTGCATTCAGCGTCGCTCACTCCAAACCTCACATCTCGAAACTTCATTCCTCATCGATAAGCAAACCTTTCCAGGGTCGATTTCTTTTCGGATAATGATTAAATTCCTCGAACGGACGATCCAATGAGAACTAAATCATGGGACGGCGATAAAATCCAGTCACGCGTTCTTTATCGCGACACCATTGATCGAGCTCGAGCACTTAGCAGTCACGAGTCATTAGGAACTGATCAGGGCGTATTTCAGGTGCCCTGGATGGAACGAAATGCCTTTTCCACGCGACACGGTATAATCAGCGAACAAAGCGATGGCGCGCACGCGACGCGCAGAATCAGGTATCCGCGCGGAACGAACCAACTATGTTGAGCTAAGCTATGTTCTGGACGCGAGATCGATCGCGAATTCTTTTCTAGCGCCTCGAGACACCGTAACCACCGGATAATATACGCGTTGGCGCACGCATAGAAGCAGGTACGAGCAATTAGATTTTTTTTGATGCCTCCAATCGGCGCCAATGTCGTTGTCCGTCTATCATGGAACGTCGATCGGGCCAATAAACGACCGGCTTCGTTGGAGCCGCGCGTAATTTCACTGCGACACGGGCTCGAGTGATTGGTAGTTGGTTCGGAGGCCGTATTTATCGTTCGATCGTTAGACAAACAACGCGGTCACCTTGCATAATTCTAGCTGGAGGCAACGGTGGCGGCAGCAGCCACAACAGCGTCCTCGCGTCGTCGTTTCGTGCGCGGTTTTCCCGCCAGACGTTAAATCAACCGCGGCGTTCTTCCGGCTCTCGCGTTCGTTTGCCCTTCGGCGTCGAAATCTGACTGATTTATTGGCTGACACCTGGTTAATGATTGCGCTGGTTCTCCTTCCCCTTTCTTTTTTCCTTCCACTTTTTGCAAACCTCGGCTTACAGTCGCGATAAATAGTTTGTCGTTGCTGTAACTAATTGTCACGACTCCGTTTCCAGTTCCAGAAGGCTGCCACGTGTTTCTGTGTGATACATTGGCGCACAGGGATCTGCGTGACTGTCGTGTTACAGCTTTTCCTTACGCGGACAGGTTTTTTGGATATTTGGTTCAATTTTAGTGTGTTTTTGTGAATTGTTTGTGAATTGAATAGGATGGACCGAAGTTGAAAAGGAATTTTTTCGTAAAGATTGCTTAGGCAGAGTAGTTAGGGATGCTTGAATTTGAATAGAAAACGTTATTTTTGTAAGATTTAGCTTTAACGAATAATTGTTTAGATAAAAGGGAGGTATCGATCGAATTTGTATCGCGATATTTTATTTTAACTTCTTCGTCATAAATCATTGTAGCAAGCATCGGAAGTAATCCAATGTTAGTTACACCTGACTTTGATTATTTTTAACAAATTAACAAATTTAATTTGAAGATATATATCCTGCTATATATATTTAAAAGTATGTATAAATATAAGATTTTATATTTGTATATTCTTTTCGAAACAATGTTATTCCCAGGAATGAGTTGTAGGATCCAATGCAACCTCGTTATCGTCATCGCGTTTACACATCCATCACAGTATTAGTAACAAGCGTAGAACTGTACGGTTATCAGCTTCAATTTCCACGAGTTAAACAGCGGATTCCGAGTATCATCCATTTACCGCTGATATTTTGTCTACGGCCCTTGGTAAGGTATAAACGTTGCTCCGGTCGCGCCACATAACGCGTAAATCATTTGAAAAGACGCGTATACGAATACGCGCGTTTATGCGTCTTTGACTCTCGTATACCTGCTGAATACGATCGTATAAATCGGGTGCTCTAACGCTTGATATATATCTTTTGCATCGGAGGACTTAAATGCGTCAAGCTTGAAGCTATTTCAAAATGAACTATTTCGAAATAGAATATGTTCTGATTATTCTTACAAATGTTGGCATGGTCTGTCTTAAACATAATTTCGAATTATTCAATAATAATTTATTCGTCGAGGCCAACGGTCAAACATTTAACAAAACTCTATGTTAATCTCACAACTTATAGATATTTACAATAATACGTATATACGTAATATGTCTCACGGAAATATTTGAACACCTACCGTAAATATCTTTTGTGTCCATATCGTACGTGTGACGTAAAACATCTTGAAATTTCATTAGCATTGTAACGAGACACGACCGTCACACCGCAAACATTGGCTAATCATATACATTTGTGATTTTCCCGAAATGCATACATAACTTGTACTAAATATACTATTATTTCTATATATATATTTTTAGATTTGTTTCAAACCAATTCGATTTGGTTCTACTAATGTAATCACGATGGTTGAATCTCATAAAAACGCTAACGAAATTTCAAAATGTTTCATATAACACGCTTACTATATTCGTAAAATGTTCGAATACTTCCTCGAGCCTGTGTACATATTCTCCAACGTAAGTATCCTGTCGAATTCATCGATTGGTTCAATTCACTGTCAGTTTCTATCGCCACTCGATAATCACCATAGCAACGGAAAACCAAAAAAGGAAAAAGTACAGAAAAAGGAAGGGAATACGTACAAATAGGAACATGTTCGATTATAACTGTTTCGATTATAAGGTGTACGCATGCCAAACGGGAACTCTCACCGATAAGATGTCGTCTTGGCGTGCCGTCACGCTGGTTGACAGTGCAGTAATTGAGACGCGATTTCTCAGCGATAATCCGACAGGTAAATTACTCCAGATACGTAAGCCGTTGTCTCGTGAAGCGTTTGACCGTCCTCACGGGCCAGTTCCGGCTCGTTATATGCTCGTTTCGCTCGACTGTTCTGCTTTTGGTAACATCGTGTACGGGGAGTCACCTGTGCGTGACAAAACCATCGAGGGATTATGTTTTCGTGGATTAAGAACAACGTTGCTTGTTACCGTTTCTGTCATTCATCGCGGATTCGAAGGTCCGTGAACGGGCACCGATGTTACTCGTTGCTTACACCTATGTCTATTTTTGATAGAGTATGCGTATGTGATCGAATGGCGTGTAGTGTACACGAAGATAATAAGTATGCTAATTTTGTCGATGGAAACGATAGGCTGCGTCTTCATGGCGGATTAACATATAAAAATTGTCGAGGAATACGTTTGTGTAAGATTCATTTATCTCCAGGAAGATGTTTCAATATAAGATTATCGAGATCTTAATAAAAGCGTATCGTGTAACTTTTAACCAACTCTGCTGGATACTTGGAATTTATGTTTCGTGACGTGTTTCGGTAGTTCATAAAGAAGTTATGCAATTATACGATATGTATGTAGATAATACATATAAACGAAGGGTATAGACTCTGTGATACTGATCCTATTATATCGGAGTATTGTGTACTTCAATCAAAAAGATAAATAAAAATAGGTTTCAGAAAGTTGGATGTTATAATTCTCACATTTCCTTTCCTCTTCTCACGAAACATAGATATTACTTAAGAATTTGATATTACAATATATACATACGATATTTTTACATCTACCTTGTTACGTATTATGAAATTGGAACGATCGAGCCAGTTTTCATCTCTCGTTTAATCTCGACTTATTCGACTTAATCTCACTGCAGAAAGTTCCGACATTTGCCAATAAAGACTTCGATCGGAGAGAAAGCAGTGTCGAGATGGAATTATCTCGCACGGTTTATTCGAACGCGTGTTCTTCATCTTTCGATCAATTCGATTTCACGTTGATTACGGAGCAAACTCGGCCCGAATTTTAAAGCTTAAAGGTAAACGGAACTGAACGCTTGAAATTATCCTGCAGCACCGCGATCGAGAAATTGGAACGTCAACAAATTGTTAGGAATCGAGTTAAACTGACGTTTATCTTAATTCCGTTCGAGTACGTTCTTGAATATTCATCGACATTACGAGCGTGCGGTGCTATCGATTAGTTCAATTATTCGTGTAGGATAGTACGATACGACGGTGAGAAAGATACGGGCCGCTTTTCCACGTCGTAAAATAAGTTTCTTCGTTTCGTTTCACCATTATCCTGTGTGGTTGGTAGATAAATTTCGTATTCAAACGACCGAATAGATTCACGGTCCGGTGTACAAATTGAATGCTCTTTCGACCACGAGCCGAGATACCACGGGCCGTCTCTCACGATAGAATCCGAATTTTAAAAGGGGACTAGAGGGAGGAAACTCTTCGCCCAGTGCTAATAAATTCTGTATCTTATTGTGACGCCACGATAAATTCCTGGGGTGGATAAAAGGAGGCGCCGAACAGTCCATGGCGCCTTCTCACACTCCCTCTATACAGGTAATCTCTTTTATACCTGACCTTTCTTCCATTTCCTTCTTTATATCCTTGTTACAGTTATAATATACAATGCACATGTCGTATATAATGAAACAATCGTAATGAGATCGTTATCTATCCTAGGAAGTAAACGTATACACAGGGTGTTCTAGCTTTCTGACTAAACTACATAAACATCGGTCATTTGAGATTTTATTCATTTATTAAATTAGAATAAAAATAGGAAATATGAAATTATATTAAGTTGTCCCAAAAGCTTCTTTCGTTTTATAAGAAAATAATAGACGTACAACATATTTTGTTTTATATTATTTTATCGAATTACGTATGATCCATTTTGTTTTATTACTATAAAACAAAAAATGTTGTGTATTTATTTAAAAAGAAACTTTTAGGTTAACTTAATACCATTCGAAGTAGAAATAGTCGAGCAATATTTACTTAGTTAAAGATAGAAGCGTATCCTTAGCACTCTTGAAAATAATTATTACGTAATTGCAAAATTACTCCGCCCAAAATTCGCTCCTTGTTGAGGAATAGAAAACAAATAGAAATGGTAGATCGAATTTTTTTCTTCGCAAAGTTAAAAAAAAAAAGAAAATTTCAAATTTACCAAATGTCCATCTGAACAAATTGTAAAGTACAAATTAAATAATAAAAAAAAATGTTCAATTTCATTTTTTTCCACTTGATACAACTAATGGAAGTTATATCCAATGCATAAACGAACTAGATGTAAATATCTATTTCTGCTTTAATATCATAGTAAGTTTTCTTATTCTTTTAATTAAGCTTCAAACAATGTATGTTTGTATAATATCTTTTTTCCCATCGATATTCACAGAATACAGCAATAAAGTTGAGAAGACCTGGGATCCCCTGTATGTTTATAAATTACTCGCCTACAGTACCTACTAAAAATTAATATAGAGATCCTGCGAGTCTTTGTAGATGACGTTTCCGATTAAGCGAACGAGAATTTATTGAAGAAAGATATTTATGCATCTAAACGAGACGCCATTCGAGTGCAATCGTCAGAAGACTAGAATTATTTTAAGCGGCGGGCATCGGGCTTAGTTGAGGGAACCAGGAGACAAATATTTTCTTTTCGTCGGGTAAACGCGACAAATCGTGCGTGCTGCGTGAAAGTGTGAACGCATGCACGCACGTCGCACAGAGTTGTTCACACGGTGCATGCGTGCGTGCCTGGAAATCGGAGAATTTTTCATGAAATATCCGTGAACCGTAAATTATAACGCCCGATCCTCTTGTATCGAGGAAAGCGTGTTTGCAATAGGACCTATTCAATGGTTCTAAGCTTCGAGGAAATAGAAGCATATGGTCGACACGCTGCTTTCGCCTTCGTCTCACTGTTCGTCGCTGTTGCTTTTGTGCTGAATCTTCGAATTTTTGTCAGTCTTTGAGACACTTTTCTGATACATTTTTCTATATCGTTTGATACCACATTTAGATATTTCAGATGAAACTCATATAATATTAAACTAAACTCTTGAAGCATCATAAATTAATTACTTTGAAAATTAACAGTGGGTTTTATTTTTTTTTTAAATCTTCAAGACTTTTTATTCATTTTAACTATACCTCTTTATAACGCAGGTATGAATATACTTCATTAGTATCAGGTTGTTCCAAAAATTTCTTTCGTTTTATAAGGAAATAATAGACGCACAACTTTTTTTATTTTGTATTATTTCATTGAATTATGATTCTCCATCTAGTGGAACAAAATGGATCATATATAATTCAATGAAATAATTGAAAACAAAAAATTTTGTTCATCTATAAAACGAAAGAAACTTTTGGGAGAACCTAATAATGAAATCAATAATTAGCATTAATTCCTAGTACTGATTATTTTGCCAACTTTCTTTCGAGGTATTATATAGTTTTCCATATAGATGGAATTGCTCGCGTTTTCCAAACGTAAATACGTATTAATCTCGAGATTACAAGGCAACAAAGACGAAAGATGATCCTAAATGAACTCGGGAAGATCATAAGCCGTCATTGGCATGTCGCTCGAATTCCACCAGGGAAAATCCGACCAGTCACGCTGCTTAATCCGAGGAAGCAACCACGCTAGCCGCAAGACTGCTCCAAGGAACAAATTGTGGAATATAACGAGTGGTCGAACGAGATTGACCGTGGCTCTGACGGCGGGAAAAAATTGTTACTGAAGTTCCACACGGAGAATTAATCCGATTCATTGATCGACGACTGATATTTTTATTAAATAAATATGAATCGAACGTGGAGACACGATGTGTCGATCTATATATCCAGATTAGATGAACTTAATTCCTAGTTGACAACAGTAATGCCCTGTAAACTGCTTTGTCGCGTTAAATATTCGTGTCAATAATCCGCAACATTTCATATTTTGCATCAATTTTAATCCTTGTTCGATTCTAATCGATTTGATGTAAATTAAGGTTCTTCGATGACGAATGTTCATCTACTCTTACTTCGTTTTAATGTTCTCTAACTCTATCGCAGCAGTAGACATTTTGTGAAAGTTTCCATGTGCATACGTATTTTTTATAAATTTTTTATCTAAGGACACTGATCACTATTTCGTTCCTTACTTAATACGTAAATTGCGTGGCTTCTGAAACGTCTGATTTTGTGATACCCACAATTTCCTACGATTCTCCATATAATCCAAAAATCATACACAACATACAAAGACTTATCAACGCGATAAAAAAACCACTTCGAAACAGATACTACCAGAATTAAATCCTATATCTACACACAAGAGCAAATCCTCTTTGAACGATACATAATAAAGTTTATACCAAACATCGATATATTCGCTGCTGAAATTCTACTTAATACGATCACGTTCAAAAGTTGAGTCCAGCCAATTTCTCTGAGGATGCAGTTAACGAACCAGTAAAAGGAACACTTTCGATTACATATACGTACTACGTTTGCGCCAAAGATAAGTTAAACACAGCGTGGAGAATGCGTGCAGCGAGCAACAAGTTGCAAGTTCAATGGAAATACAAGACGTTTACGATTGATAAATACAGATTACGTGGATGAGTCGGTTTCGTCGAGAACACCGAGAATCGCACGAGTCAATAATAAGCGTGTGCAGCTACCTCCGTGAACGATCCTCATTTGCATGCGTTCCGCGGAGTCCGTAATATTCGTTTATTTCTTAATAATACGGGAGAAAGCATGCGGATATGCGTACGTGCACGATCGCCTCGTCGAGCGTTCATTGTTGCAAACTAGTATTCGTATTTGTATCACATATATGTATATGGATCGAACTAACATAAATCAACAGTTTGCAAATATTCTTCGAAATATCGATTTTTAACGAGATAGATACCCTCCCTGCAGACACGCGAAAACCTGTAAAGAGAATATAATACGAGAAATCTGCGATACGTAGAAACGTGGTACGCCTAATTTCTTTGCCGTTCGAATACAATAACCTCGACGAATGATTTATTCGTATAACAATAAACGGTGGAGCAATTCGTTAGGTCATCTACCGCAACGACGTTTCGAGAGGTTATTTCGTGGGAGGGAAACGCATAAAGTGGAGCAGAATTATTATACGTGCAATCTCGTAGCAAAAATGATTCTCTTCTGGTCTAATTTTTCACTTTTCGAAGTTATATAGGTTATTAGGAAATCGTAACCACCAGGATATTCTAAGCTTGTCGCGGAACTAGAGAAACCCTGATGATAGTCGTATTTCTCGCGAGTGTCGATATCAACGTGAAAAAGATTCTGGTCTAGCTCGTAACTGTGGAACGACGGGGACGCACATTTATGACGGACATAATTCTTATTAAATTACGCTTCTCGTTACGGATGTGGCCCCGTTCGACGTGGCTACATTCCTGGCTGCGGCGTGACAATACTTTCGAACATAGGGAAATATTATATATTCGACGGCTCGCACGTTCGTATCCATACGATGATTCACGAAAGTATTCGAACATTTGGAGACACATTTTATATATATTACGCGCGTTATGTGAAACATTCTGAAATTGTATTATCACTGTGACGAGATCCGATCATCGTGATTATATTATAATATATATATATGTGTGTGTGTACATAGCCCGATTGGTTTTAAGTGGAGAATCCAAGAAGTTTTATGTAAGTCATTAATCTCTAAATCAAACAAAAAAAAAAAAAAAACAAGTTAGGTAATGTGGAACTATATAGTTTATAGCATATAACATTATATCTTACGATAGCTTTCCTATAAAAGACGGAGGTGTGTTTTATCATGTTTCTCCTCTGAAGTTTTCAAATATTATCGACATAACAATAACGATCCTGTCTCATTACAATGCTATTGAAATTTCAAAAAATTTTATATTAACACACGCAATACGCATATAAAAGCTTCCCACGATAGCTGTTCGAATACTTTCGCCAACCATTGCGCACATATCGGCCGTGTACAATTGTCGATTGACGAACCCGATCGACCGGACTCGTAAAACGAAAATAGCGAATCGAGAAACGCGTCCAGCCTCGAGCACGGGATTCGAGATATCGAATCTCAATCGGCGGTCGTTTGGTAGTGTTCCAGGAACCGGAGGGCCTCGTCAGGGGGTCCTCTAAGACAGGACCGACTATGAAATCGAAATCGAAAGCGAAGCGTGCCGGTATTAATCAATTTCGCGCCCCGACTCGAATATGTGAGCGCACCAGGCTACCTTCTCCGGGTCGAGACGCGAGTCGGATTGGCTCGTAGCACGGTTGATCGATTAAAAAGGAGCAGAGCGAAAATCGTACACGGCCCGGCCAATACGTCGCCACGCATGCCACGTAAAATGTAAACGGGATAGGGCGGCGACGCGCGTTTCTTTGCCGTGGAATTTCGCTAACCTGTCGTGCAAACACGCGGCAGACCCGAGGAACGGCTATTGACTAGGCTGACCATTTTAATGGCGCCAGAAATACCGCACGGAACGGTCACACTTGAATACGTCTTAGTATTTCCTTCAGGGTAGTTGACTGACGCGAGGAGACCACTTTCTATGGGGATGATGACGATTCTCGAAGATGACAACCTCGTGTCGTCGAGTGAAAAACTTTGATCGTAAAAGGATGGTAAAGATGTTTTACGGCTGACTTGCCGAATCGTCGGGAATGTATCGATTACGTACTTCGGTAGGGGCAAGTGGGATGAAATACGATGGTAATAAAGTTTTGAAGTCGGCGTATTTATTGTCGTTGGAAGTTAGTCGCAGGTTTATGTTGATACGTTGGTTCGACTGAAATCGTGATTCGAGGTTAATAATTGGAGAATATTAGGTTTTATGGCGGATTTTATTTCTATGATGGTTGGCTTGGTCGTTTTAATATGCGTTGAATAAGCTTCTATTGGATATGGACTGTTTTTAATCCTTGTGAATGCTTGCTTTTAAGAGCGTAATTCAAGCTTTTCGACGTAGTAAAATATAGCAAAATTATGCGATTCTTTTAATTTAGTACGTAAAAAGGAATAGGCTTCCTTTATCTTTAGTTTCTTTCTTTTTTTATAAATTACAAGCACAAGCTTAAAATGTTTAGGACTAATCAGAAGGTAATCGAAGAACGAAATAACTCTGTTTAAGCATGAAAACCATCGTTTGAAGAAAATTGCAAACTTCGCGAAGCTCGCGCAGCAATTTAATAGTAAGAAAATAAGAACGAAGAAATAATATACGTGCTATTGAAAGCACTATACTTGTCGAGGAAAATTAATACTCGTCGCGAGCCATTCATTTTCAAACATAATTACTTTCCTTCCTATAATTACAATAATCGTTGCCGACGTGCAGGTTTCGATTACCTACGTTTAATATAATTTAGTATAATTTAGTCGTCCTGCAGAAACTCAGATGTTTCTCCTATCGTTTACGTAATATTGTCTCTCCGAGAATTTTTTCCTCGCGCTCGAGTCGCGCGAATAAATTATGCAACGACCAGAATTTCGTGTTTGCCTATGTAATACGAAACTCAAAATTAGTCTTAGGTATACCGATACTATTGTCCAGTCATTCTTTCAACATCATATCTCGTAATTCCCCTTTGATTCTTTAAATTTAAAACTAAATCTAGAAATTTTAATTTAAAGGAAGACCACGCGTGAAAAGACACGATGACGTGAAGACACGTGAAAGGGCACATTTCCTGTCTTTTATAGCACAGCAGTTTTAAAATTCAACATGTTGTCAACTAATTCTACATCGAAATTATTTTTTCCATTTCACTTTGGCATCGAATAGCTATTTTTGTCTCTTCACCGTTGAAAGGATATTAGGAATTTTAATCATTATATACAGTCTAATATTAACTGGGTTAAACAGAGACATAATAAACATAACAATTAAACTGTTATTATTCGTCTATTATTCATCTATCTTTAAAAGATTTGTTTCTTCGAATCTATTAGATTATTCTCTTTTTCGAATATTCAGTACTCGGAGAATACTTCGTTCAGCCTCCAAGTGACATAAAACTGAACGGACAAAAATGAGCATCGTAATATCTTTGCCGTGTAGTCGTCAAATATAGAAATCCAAATGTGAGAAATGTGTTGTTTCCTTCTTATGAAGTAACCAACGTAGCTTTTACGAGTTGAACGATCAGTTTTGTTAGGAAAAATAGCAGAAGATTCATAACGCGATAGTGGACGAGAAGTGGGAAAGGAGGAGTTGAGTGGAAATATGTAAAGTGATTGCTGGCTGGTCGTCTCGTTGCTTGATACGATTCACTGGCACGATAAGAGAGAGAATCGACCTGCGAACGAGCTAGTTCTACGAACAATGTTGTTTCGCGTTCAGCGTCGAAATGCGTGCGCTCTGTCAACGAAGAAATATAAAATAAAAATGAAACAAGATAAATAATCAGTGCATCATCGATTGGTCACACCTCCTGGTAACTTATTATTCATTACCGTAGCAACGTTGAACTGGTTTAGAAATTGTGCGCCTCCGTAAATAGCAGCCTTGTCTTCGAATTACGATGGATACGTCGACTCTATTTAAGGTGAAACAAAGGCAACAAGTCGACGTAAGATCATTGATTAAATCTACCGCTTAATTTTACTTGACAACTCGTTATCATAGGTCTATCGTGGCCGTGGAGGAATTGTGCTACATCGTATGTGGCTTCCATACTAATGAGCGGGAAAATTGTTTATGTAGCGGAGGAGCAACGGGGCATGATACCGTTTAATAAATTTGAATGTATTATTACAATGTTACGAGCGAATATTTCTTTCGAGTATCTTCTATTTTCCGTTCATTCTTTCGTTTCAATTTTGCAACAACGTGCATAGATGTTGAAAAACCGGAATGTAAAGTTTTAATTCGAGTTATTCTTTCGTTTTACAAATTAGCGAATCGAAATTTTTAAAAAATATCAGGAAGCATATAAAATTTGTATCTTTGATTAGAAATGTCTTCGTAAAAATATATTCTCATAGAACTCATGATGAGCAAATTGGTCAATAATTTGCGTTGCACGTAATTCGTTTAATGCGCGATCGATTTCATCTAGCATTCGATGAATTTTGTGACAATCCAAGACCATACCACGTATACACGCAACTTTGCTTGGAATGTCGCTAACTGGGTATGCAAATACTCATGTCCGGTACTTATACACTGCTATTGGCCGGGCGTGCCATTTAATGGCATCAGAAACTTGAAACCTGGTTCGCGTGCTTCGAATGCACGCATTTCGTGTCTTCGCCTCGTAGAAATTATTTTTGATCCCTTATTACGATTTACTAATCCTAATCGTTCAATCGAGTACAAAAAGAACTTGGAATGTGTATAACGACATGCTATGAATTACACGTTTTATTATACACTATTTCCTAAGAAAAATAACTACAGTCATTGATAAAAATCTCTGTACACCTTGTAAAAAGACAATTTTGCCCTATTATTATTATTTCTTTATATGTTAAGGAATAAATATATTTGTATAGTTTGATAAAAGTTATAGGTATATTCATAGATGATTACTTTATAAGATCCGCTTAAATAAATTTATTTATTTCTAAAAAATTTATTTCTATAAGTTTTATTTCTAAAAAGACTGATACAGTCATCTTCTAAAAGGATATACGAAGCCTTTTACAGACAACTGTGTTTAAAATAAGTCGTATCACAAATACCAAAAGAAACCATTCTCTAACGAGTTGTCCAGATTATTTCTAAAGGCCTTCGAAACAAAATTCTCTGGACCCACTAAAGAGAATAATAAAAGCTAGTTTCGTTAGAGGACATGTGGAAGCAGCGTGGTTTAGAAGCACGCGACCGCGCAACGGTCTCTCCTCAGGAGGGAAGAAAAGAGATTTATAAAGCAGCGGAACATTTCAAAGAAGTCGTCCTTCATGGTGCGTTGACATACAACCTCGTGCGACCTACCCATCTAGAACACTACCTAGAAAACTGAATTTGTCGGCTTGGAAACGCGGAACAAGGTAAAGACGCGAGGCAACGGCGTCCCGCTGTGCACCCTGTTGCGAGGGGTCAGCACCCTCATGTTGACCACGTGTATTCCGTACCTTCCAGGCAAATAGCCCGATGAAATCATATCCGTAATATATGTGAAGTGGTCTCGTGTTGATTTCTTTGCCATACGAATTGCCATACGAATTGTCACACACACACACACCAAATACGAATTGTCGATTCTTCGACGTTTCAATGACCAGCCTCGCTATTGCGAATAAATTTCGCTTTCGAATAGCGTTTCATAGAGATAGAGATGCAAGTATATTGTTGGGTTTATGGGATATGATATTTTGCCTAATAGAGGGAATGCGATATAGATATGGAAATGTGAAAGAAAGAGATGTTTAAATTTCTTAATTATTTCGTTGGTATCGTTAATTTGAAATTCTATTGTTATCGTTAAATTGAATTTGGCATCGAGTCACTTTGCTTATCGGTCTAAGGAACGTGATACAAATATCGAAATGTGAAAGTAAGAAACGTTTAAGTGTCTTAATTATTTCATTGATATTGGTAGTTTGAAATTGACAAATTTCGAATAAGTAGAGTAGTAAAAGTTTTCAGTGCTGTAGTAGTTATATATTACGAATTCTGAATAGGTCATAAAAGTTTCAAATACAGTTAACGTGATACATTAGTCCATCGTAATGTACTATTAGAGATGTTTAGGTTAATGGCATAGCGATCAAAGTTACAGTACTTTAACTTCCGTATGAAGAAGTTTAGTGCTCGGTCGTTAACGAGCTGCTGCTATGAATTGTTACGATGACTAATAACGAACTATGACTTATACGACGCTGTATATTGTAAATTTTAATATTATTTAAGATCGTTATTTTATCATAGAAATCTCGCAGGTGACACGTTGAAGCTCGATTTAATTCTAAATATAGCTACACGATTAGAAACGATCTGAGCGCAGGTTTAACAATATTCATCAAATAATATCAATTGAACTTGCAGTGCACGTTCGACACAGAACATTGGTTACGAAATGTATTATATCATAAACTTTGTTCTTTACTGTCTGATAATTCCGTTCACAATACCCAATTCGAAAAGCTAGAACAAAGCTAGAACAATACGATATCTTAAAACAAAATGTTTATACGTTTGATACGCGCATAAAGTTTATTCTATTCTCGTATTAAAATTGAATAATGGAATGTATTGAATTATTATTAGTAGCTAGAAGCAATTGCATTCCACCGTATAGGACGCAGATGTTGATAATCGCACTTGCTCTGTGATATATCATTGCGTAACATCTTATTTAGCCGGTGCGCGTTTCCTCATCGAAATGCGGACATTTTTCCGCTCGAGAAAACGCGAACACGTCCATGAACAATACTCTCTATCTCAGAATAAGGAAAAATATACGCTCTATCTATATTCGAATATTTTCTTCGATATCACGTAATCGATGGTAAGTTCAAATAAATTCAAAGCGTTATGTTATACCGGAACGATAAGTGTACTTCTTGTTTCATAAGAGCATGAATAATTTGATAGGAAACAGTAATATTTAAATAAACGACACTGTTTCACATTCATCTACAATTCCTATGCCACGATTTCTACCTTCGAAAGGATTAACATGTTACTATGATGTGAGACTAGTTAGAAATAATGGTTCGACTGTCAACCCACCCAAGAGTGAGTAACCTAGGATTTTAAATCGATATGACAAGGAACGAACGTTATTGCAATCGTTTAGGAATAATGAATATATCTTTATTAGAATTTCAAATTCTTTAAGGATAACATGAAAAACTGGATAATTTTCCAGATTTTTCTAACGATTCGATTCCACACGTTTACAAGATACCTTATCCTGCACGAAGAACTTTCATAATTCATAAGGATCAATTTACATATGAAGCAAGAGACACAGTGTGTACAAAAATTACTCGCATACTATTGTAGTTATTATAACATTTACATACTAATTAATTAGGTCCGGGCATATCGAGTTTCGTATCGTTTACTTTTTAAGAATAAAATGTAGAATTTGTTGAAAAAGAAACGGAAGGTTTCATTGGAAGATAATGATATACGCAAATATCTTGTTATATTTTTGTAGCCACCGTATCGACAAGTATTTATAATTTCTTGATCAAATTTACAAATTTTTCGTTTATTTGTTTTCGAAACTCTGAAATACTCGGAACGCTAAATGTTGCATAATGCAACGTGACACACGAATGCGGCTCCTCCATGTGTTTTTCTGTTTTACGAACCACTTGTGGCCCAAACGAGATTAACCCTAGCTTTCAAAATAAGTGTAAGGAGAAAGTATGTGACTTGCAGTGAAACCGTCTTTTTTCCATGCATGTCGACTGATTTACATGGCAGCGCACTGTGGATCGTAATCCCCATAAGCGCCACATTTCTTTCATGCTCGAGGAACCGACACATGGTTTTGTATTTGTCCCCGGGTGCACCGGTAAAATTACGAGCTCGTAACTGTGAAACGTCGAACGATGGAGTATAATTTATGTGCTTGATTCGCTGCACCCTCATTTTTACCCATATAATTTACTTTTAATTCGAAAAATAACTATGTCAACGTTGAGAAAGTGATTCTGATCGTACGACGATGATTCGATCCGGATTTGTTTCATAATAACAACGGTGATTGCTCGAACGTGAATGCATATATAATAGAACCGTGGAAACGTTTTAAGTTGAAAACAGATTTTCGGTGAGTACAGAGGACAGTGAAAGCATAGTTAAGTATAGTCGGCATTTCTGTTCTCGTTGAGATTCGAAATATCGAACGTCTAAACGGTCATTAATTAGTAGGCAAATTAAGGGTAAACATTTAATAGTCGTTGGAATTCTTTTTTTTCGAGGGCCCACACGTGTGATGCCTGCGTGTGATTCTGAAGTTAACCAACACATCGTATGTACGTGAATATCATGGCTGTTAGTACTTAACATACATTTTCATATGTCGAGTCCCACACCGGTGATTTATAAATTCCCTTAATGAACCTGCTCGAGAACGAGCACGGTGGACACTTGAAGGTTTTTCTGTTCAAGTTCTGCTCTCTGTTGAAGAAGATATCATGTTTTTCTGTATTTTTTTTCCTCTCTTTCTTTTTTTCTCGTTTTTTCTCTCTCTTCTTTTTTTGTAACGAAAATTAGAGAAGAATTATTAGAGAAATGGATACGAAGCCAATAATCGCAGCATGAGGTTCACATTTTATTATCGATTGCCACCATATCGCGGCTCCTGCTTCTCCACATTTGCACATACCGTAAATTTGATTTTAGGGTTGGCAGGTACATCGTAATAATTTATATGCCACAAGTTGACGTTAAAGCCGCTGCTTCGATTGCGCTGCAAATCAAAACAGTCGCATAATCTACGATCAAAGCAAGTTCCACCGCCTGCGATTCCGAGAAACTCTTGGCACGACGCGACGCTGCTTAGAGACTTGGTCTAACAAGACGCCATTTCGAAACTCGTTCAAACTATCCGGGCTCTTCACGATCATTACAAAAGTGTATCTTTGATACACCATGTCCCTTGTAATAATTTTAACGGCGATGTCAAATTCTTGCCAAGAAATAAATAATGGCAATATACCGTCTATTGAGTTACGACGAACATAAATCTTTAATTGTCCGGCATTAAGATAGAAAATCTATAATTAAAGTAGGAAGAGTTTTTGTCTACGACAGATTTGCTTTCGCGGCCTTCGTTCCAGTTGTTAGCTCTCGATTTATTTAATCTTACTTTCGTTCGTTTCTAACTAAATTTCGAATATTTATACAAACTCGCGTTTTCATGAAAAAAAAACTAGCATTTGTTTCGTTTATTAACACTTTGCACTCCGAATTTTATTTCAATTTCGTTACCAGCAGCTGCCAACGCTTTTAAGTGTTTTATTTGAAATTTACTTTAACTAAAAAATAAGACAATTTAAATAAATAAAGGAAGAAACAAATTCATTTAAATACCAGTTTTATTCACACTATTGTTGTATTTTGTAATTTTTAAGTATATGATATATCTTGAAACAATTTCCAGGATGCAATCCTGGTTTTCTTTCGCACGTTTCACAAAAAAGGTGGGAATGAAAGAATGTCGAGTGGAACTCGACAAAGGAGCTCCTCAGATAAAAACTGATGTCGAGTCGAGGAGTGAAAAAGATTAAATATCATAAGGATATTCGGATATTTTATATTCCGTGCATTTTATTTGCATTTGCATCTCTTTAACCAAAATTTGTAAAAATTTTGGAATCCATTCTTAAATCTCCTACTAAGAAGAAGCGTACCTTCAAGCACTATACTTACGTTGCACAGAATGTAAACACGTTAATGATATTCACATTCGTTCCACGTGCATTAAAAGTATGATGTATAAACCTCTCTCTAGAACTTTTTAGTAGTTTTTAAACGACGGGTGTTTATCTGGAAGATAAAGGATCCCGAGAAGTTGTGGTAGAACGTGCAGCAGCGAATCTCGTGGCATGACACGAAATGGGATCAATTAGGGACGCTTCTTCTCGGCAGATACAAAGGGCGGGCTAAAGGGGAGGGCGGTGGTTATTTTATTTTCTTGCGAATTTCCATTGCGCCAGAAGGGGCTCACGCCTCTCACCGCCCACAATCCTGTCGACTGTCAGAACTGTCAGTGTTTCGTGTGTCGGTCGGCTCGCTGGTTTTAATCACCAGGCATATCTCGTGTTCTTCGTTTCTCTCCGATTCTTTCATTCTTTCCGTTCTTTCTTTTCTCTTTTTTCATTTTTCTTCTCCCTTTTATTTTCTCCTTTTCGCATTTTTTCCCTTCAAGCAGGCTCGTGGCCGCCCGACTTTGATGGAAGTAATTAGTACGTTTCCTACGAAATTAGCGGAGATCTTTTACTGTATTATCTGTTTACGTTCGTATAGTATACTTTATTACCGTGATTAAACGATAACCAATTATTATCACAAGTTACGACGTTATAAGCGGATACACTGTTAGTTTCGCCTTTAAATTTTTGTTTGCCTCATTTTCGAAACTCACTTTTACGTTGAATACTTTTACGTCAGACTTTATCGAACGACATTTCCGATATTACTACCTAATTGTGTGAATAATGCCTCATATAAAGTATACTTTATTCTGTCGTTGTAACTAGGAAAACTATGCCAGCAATTATAAAAACTAAATACTATAACAGAAATTTGAAGAAGCAGGACTCTGCAACAAATATGATGCAACAAACATTCGAGTAAATTCCTATGAGAATTATGGAAAGAATTTCAGAAACTAAACAATATAACAGAACTTTGAAGAACTTAGAGTTTCAACAAATACGAGTTGTAACAAATATGATGCAACGGGCATTCGTACGATAGCTTGTAGAAGATTTATGATTATTATTAGTTTCGCAAGGAGACGTTGGAAGATCAATCGCAATTATCATTCATTCTTTCCAATGATTTGATTTGGAATAAAAAATTCGTCCTAGGAGCAAAAACGTTTCTCGTTAACGCAAAGGTTTCCTTATCGTTTTAAGAAAGGTTGCGACTATTCAAACAACCGGTTAAGTACCACACCGAAAGCGTTAAGATGTGCTAAGAGCCCATGGCATTCACGCGTGCACCCTTGCGGCCGGGTATTTCCGCGGCTTCGTAACGTACCGTTTGACAATATTATAAACGCCTTCGTTTAAGCTGCATTCAGCTCGGATTTACGCCATGCAGCCGGCCCAACTTTGACACTTGCTATTTAAGCGATTCGCGTTTTCAGAATTACCGACCGAATTCACTACAACTTATTACGATTCTCTTTTCCTCCTTTCAGTTATATCACTCAGTGTATTTTAAAATAACGACGACCTCGTTTTGTCAGTTACATACGATATATAGCTACTGCGATATTGTATGTGCACAAAGAAAATTATAAGAAAGAAACTTATCACGTTATTGTCCTCGCTGTGATAACGAATTCTAACGAAGATTTAAAGGAAGAAATTTTCCTTTAAGCTTGATTTCAATGTAGACGTTAATTGCATCGAACGATATATGTAACAATCTTGTCGTAAGATTTCTTATTGTCTCATTGTTCCCCCTCCCCTATTTTTTAGCTACAGCATTTTAGAAAAATTGTTAGCACGTAGTAGTATTTACTTAATTAACAAGTAGTGATTTACTTGATTAAACCACAATTTGCAATTTACAAATTACGTCTTTTATATTATGTAACGTTGCTTACGATTTTATTAATTAACAGATTTTAGCGAGACTTTCAGAGTGAAACTAAAAAATTGAATTACATACCTGATTTGAAGGAAAACGTCCAGACACGTTCTAGACGCGTTCAGCTCGCTGAACTGAATCGTAAAACATCTTGTATCTTGTAATAAAAATTTCACTATTATCGTGGGCAATCAGCGTGACACAGAATTCGTTGACCTAGTCGACGTCAAATTTCTCACATTGTTCCCTACCGATATGTGTCGTAACATAAATTCCAAAGAACTTGTATTTAAACTCTCGAGACGAGCTTTAATTATGAGACGACTATTAGAAGATTTACGCACAGCCTTGTCAATTACATCGTCTTGTTCTTATCACAGAGTGCCGATAACTATGAACCATGAATAAGCAAACGAAGCTGAGCTTGTCCGTGGCAAAAGTCGTGAAACCACTTATCGTTAACGACTTCTGTAATATCGTCCCTGATGCAGCATGTTTCATTAAGAAATTTCAAAGGATCTCTTTCTTACTCAGCATTCATTGAGACTACGTTCAATAATGATATTCGATAACAAATGAACGCGGCATCTTGTGTACTGATATGATTTGCGAAACTTCCGTTGACTATCTATCTTTTAGAATTTAAACTACGAGGATTTGGTTAATTGCGCGGAGCTGTTCCCTGAAATGAAGAGAATAGATTATTTGATAATTGACTGGAAATATTTATGAATAAACGTTCGCTGTAATTATTAATATTTAGTATTCTTTTATATATATGTCGGAGATGTAGGGACATCGGGCCTTTCTTTAGGAAGATTCCCAATACTTGGACTCGAGGTGACATAACTGGTCGCCGAACGTAGCCACGGTCACGGGATGAACGATATGTCTAACAGAGGAAGTACCGATATTGAGGAACACGCTGTATTAAACAATCAAGTCCCGGCCAGGAACAATGTTGGTTTTACGCGGGACTGCCTAGTAACGGCGCTTGGGATTTTGTTGATATTCCCGATTAATATGTAATTGACAAATGTGACCGTATCTGTCTTTTATTTTGCAATCACCTTGGAGAGTTTACTGTTATCGTCTTGGCTGTCAGTCTGAAAGTAACCCAGCATCTTAGTAAACGTGTCTGCGTGCTACAAAACATATTCTAATGTACAAAGAGTTTTCCCGTTAATCGTGGATTCGTTATTGAACCCAAGAACATTGTCAAAAGCATCCGTTAAGCTTATTGTTCGTTAAACTAATTAATCGTTAAACTAATTATTCGTTAAACTTCGTGAAGACATATTTATACGTGTAAATACAATCTTTGTTGAGCATCACGATGGCTAATTCTAATGAAGAATTATCACGCGCCCAAAATCCTAACGAAAACCCAACATATATATAAAATAAAATATTAAATAAGTATATATATATTTATTATGACAATTTTTCTGGCTCATGGTTAATGGCTCTTCGTTTTATTGAAAAATAACTTGATGTTTCTCTGAAAGAAAATATGGGATTAATTCAAGGTAATCGTGAGACTTGTCATTTTTGTCTGGTTAATCTTTTTGAATAACGAGCTGGTACATATCGATGATCAACGTTTCTGCTAATTATTTCAATTAGTAAGTTGGTAAGAAATGAGTAATTTATACTCCTCCCTGTTCAAGGATATTAGTACGTGAAAAGGCAATGTGAACGTGTCGTGCATATTTCTGAGAATGCATTACGTTCAAGTTAAAGTAGAAGATATAGCCATCGTACATAAACGGGAAATTAGTCAAGCATCGAATGAAATATTCTTCTTGAAATAAAGATTTTTCGTTATCTAATTAGTCAATTAGCGAACGCAGAAGAAAAAGTGTTATATATGTCTTTTTGCCGAGAACGGGATAACTATAGAAAATGCTACATAATATTCCTACTCACCTCGAGAATTTCATTACGAATTTTCAAACTTTCATAAGTTTGTAAAGAATCACGCACATTTTTCTATTATAATTTCACTTCACTCCTAGTTTTCACAAATGTAAAATTTGTACGACTCTTCTTCTTCTAAAATATCTCAATTAGTAGAATTCTTTGCACGAGGTATCCACAACTATTTTACAAAACCAACTTACACCGCTCCCTGTAGACCGTAGACTATAGACCCTTGAACACATCGAACAGCGACAGCTAATCCAAATGTAAGAATATTTTCCAGGTTCGTGGTTCACACGAACAATGGTTTCACGCCAAAAGTAAATACACAAAGGTGTTTCTTATCTAGTGGAAGGGTATTTGTTTGGTCGGTTCGTGTTTCGAACCCTTCTAAAAATTTACATAATTACTGTGAGAATGGCTAGCGCCACTTCACGAACCACGAGATATTCCACTCGTGTTTCACTCACGCCCTCTGATGGATTCGTTTGCTTAGGTGGAAAGAGGCCGATCTTTTGTTTCTGTATCTTGTTGCGCGCACAGGGGATACACTCGATCGACGATGGGGTGTGTGCAGCGTCTTATTCCTCGAAGAGCAGGCAAATCGTGGCTAGTTGGAACGCGAAGCTTTTCAGCTTGAGAAGAAGATACCCAGGTAACGTGTCATCTCTTCGAACAAGACTTCCAACAAGAATTCCTTTTGAGCCATTCGTCTTGGGGAATTAAAACGTGAGAACGATAAATAATCGAGCCGATGCGAGAAATCGCTCGGTTGATCGTGATCCCGATGGATCGCTCTTTTTTAGGAGCTTTGCCTGTATGGCGTGAACAGCGGGAAATTTGAGATTTCACGCGGCGGAAAAAGAGAGGCGCGTTTTTATATTTTTATTCAAACAGCTGTAATCGAATAATTTTTAACGTTTCGAATACAATAAATCCAAAATGGATACGTAGATGTAGTTTGGAAATTCGAACGGGACTTCACATTGACACAAGTGTTATTCGAACGATGAAAATTTCGTTGTTGGTCATTTTTCGTTAAGTTAATTATCTTCACTCGAATAGCTAGATGTTCGAAATTTCATCTCAAGGAAGAAGTAAATTTCAATATTTCGGTTGAAAAGTTTTGCGTACCGATTCCCTAATCAAACAATTTCCAATGGGTATTTCGAATATGATAGATCGAGTATCGAATCTTACATATAGTCGGAGCTTGATGAATGGAACAGGCACGGAACGAGTCTCGGCTTGTAAGAAGCATACAGTGAATTTGAAACGTCGGACTAGATTAGATACTGCGAATGTCAGTCAACCGAAATCCAACTCGCTTATTACGCACTCCCCTTCACCCACGCTTAAGAAAATAACATTCTTCGACTTGCTCGAGGCAGCGGGGGTGGCCGGCATAAATATTATTGAAACAGTGCGCTCCGCGTGACGCTCCACAGATCACTGACGTTCCCATATTTTTTTTCTTTCGTTTACCACGAACCACCGGATTCGTAGGTGGCGATGACGCACGTCATCGATACGTAAGAACACTTGGTGGTGACGTTCAAGTACAGTATAATCTACGGCGGGAGCACGTTGAACGTTATCTAAGAGCGGCTGTCGGGCCGCGTAAGTGTAATCTACGATCGAACTCTGCAAAGTGTTAGATAATCGAGTGAGAACGTCATCGACTGCCGGCTGTTAACAGGTCTCTTCGTAACGAAATCGTCGTTCTTGTTACGGGGAGATTCATCGCTCGCCGTGTCGTTCCCTTGTGGGGTCAATCACGAGCGATGTTTCATCGTTTACCAGCGACCAAGCCGCTGATATCCACGTGTTTGATGATATGACATCAGTCGTCTGCGAAACAGTAAGTTCTTTGTGGAATTCCTTAATCTGAGAATAGATTTCCTCCTGTTTGTACATCAATTGCTGTATGGACAGGGTTGTATTTTCTTATCGATGAGCTTGTGATATTTGCTACGTACGCTGAACAGGTTCTAAAAATTGCGAGGGAATATTTTCATGATATTTTTTTAATGAGTTATTCGTAATATCCTCTACGACGTTTTATCGTCTTTTAATTTACTACCCATAAGTCAGGTAAAAACGAACGAATCAGAAACTATGTCGAAGCGGTTCTATCTAAAATCTAAAGCTCCTTACTAAATTCCATAGATGTAATCCAGTCGTTGGTTTTTGTATATTAGATGAGAATGAAAAATTATCCGTTGACGATGAATTTCCTCGTATTTTCTATAACTCTACCCTTTTCTATGAGATCTTCCTTTCCGATTTTACGATAGTAACAATCTTCATAGCATTTTTACATTGAACCCTGAAGAAATCATATTAATCGTAGAATAATCTGATAGAACTATCTATTAAAAATTAGAAGAAATACTCTTTGAATATTTGCTGTGCATGTTCGCACCTTTCAGTTTCCCACAAATGCATAACAATTGACAGGCTAACGATCACAGTGCACGTACGCGATCAAAGAAAATGGATCGATTGAAACGACGAGACAGAAGCAGAACCCGTAGGATGGAGTCGATTAAAGTGGCTTTATGGTACACTGTGTCATATGTGACAGGAACGACAGTGGTCGCAGAAACAGTTCTTATTATTAGCCGGCATCCCCTGTCTTGTACATTGATTTACTTCGACTGTCACTGCTCGATAAGCTGGTCGTAAGTCGTAATGCATTGCCTGGCGGTGGGTTTGCCGTACGGATGCAAATATATCTCGTGGCACCGTGACGCGTTCAGTTGAACCCGGTTCGTTTCTTCGTCTAGTGGCGATCGTATAAATGTTCGTCACTTAGCAAGATTCTCGGATTTCAGAGAGGCAGTTCCGCACCGATATGTTGCGTTTAGACGTCGCGACAGCACGTTCGTCAGTCTTTTCACGCAGGGTGGTTCGGTGGTCTCCGACAAAGATTGAGTTGGTACAGCTGAATAATGAAACTGTTCATTTGTTACGTGTAAAGTATTCATTTATCTGAAAGAACGTTTCAGAAATGAATCGAAGTTGTAAGAGTTGAACATTCCCTGTCTATTTTGAGGATTTTCTATTTGTAGTTTCTTGAAATTCAAGAGGGAATGTATAAAGTGGAACATGGTAAACCTATTTCTTATTTTCCGAAAGTAAAATATGTGATTACTCATTGTATATAAGCATCTAATATAGCACATTAAATGAAAAATATATTTCTACTTATCTGTTTTTAGATTTACGTAAACATATAGGAAACAGAGAAAGTTCATTAATCATAAAGAAATAGAACAAATTTACGCTGTCAATTACCAGTCACGTTCATTTAACATATCCTTCGCTTTCTCAATTTCGTGTCCAATGGACTTCTATCTAAATACAGCTGTTTATTATTATGATATACTGGATATGTAATATATTAAATATATCGAATATATCGACTGAAATACTAACGTGTGAAAGAAATTATAACATTAGACATTATCAAAAAAGTACACTCTATAAGCTTCATTTTTATGAAAATAACATTACCATGATAAACCACTATACCAACTACTAATCAATTAATTTCTCAAACCAATGAATTTCTACAATCTTCCTTAAAAAAAAAAAGAGAAAAAAAATTTCTTCTAATATCTTCTTCAATCACGTTTAGATGCATTCCTTTGAAAACACGAAACTACAGCGAAGATTATTTTACATTTCGATAGCAATAGAATTTAACCCGGGGACCGATAAATCAATTACAGATTTGTTTCCAATAAATTGCGTATCTTGAATCGATTCGATTTCTTTTCGATCGTAGATTGCATGCAAATATCCTCAGGGCCACGGAACATTTCAATCAAATCCGGTTCGCCTGCCGTCAATACGCATTAACGTTCTTCATTTACACGGCACTTGTTAAGTCTTGACATTTTATGGTGGCGCCGTCTGACAGGCGTGACAGCATCGGCACGGCAATGCACGTTGCAGCCAACACTTAATTGCCGCTTAATAACCACCTGAGAAAAGTTCACTGGCATTGTCTACAACCTGAAAAAGAAACGTCGACGATCGATTTGCGATCGCTTTTACTACCAAGGATCGAGAAAGGCCGAGAAAGAGCAAGAAAGATCAAGAAAGATGAATAAAACGCGCCTAACTTTCTCTCCATGCCGGTTTTACCGTGGGTCGATGGTTTTTCGTTCACGCCATCGGAGAATCACCTTATCACCGATTTAATTAACATTTCGCCAGTTGGCGCAGTATCAATGCTCGTGGAATGTTGATTAAAAATTCCAGGAACAGGAGAAAAAAATCGACAATTCACTGGTTTCACGCGTTCACGTGTATCTAATAGCGTCAACAGTCTGGTTTCGTTTCGTTCGCGATCCAATTAGATATCTCCGATATCTACGATTTTAGGTTTGCCAATGTTCGCACTTTAAAACGTTCGGTTAATCGTACGCCCGGTATAATTAGTTTCGATTTTATCCGGGAAAAATGGCTTGTTACCACAGGTTCGATTAGAGGCGACACTTACTAAAAGTGCCACTTATTGACTCCACTCGATTCCAGAAGATTTTTCCAATATTCGTAAGTCGATCGTAAGAAGGTATTGGCTGGTGATAGGAGTTTCTATTAGATACATTGTATGTATTGAGCAATGTTAACTCGATTCGTTTATCGTGAAACGGAGTTACGAGTCGATAAGATAGAACCGCGTTGTTCAACTATTTTCAGAGGTATGCCGTATAGTATATTGGTATACCAGACCGATTTAGCTCTTATATTATGAATTCGCAGGCAGATACGATCATCGAGAAAACCATTCGATTTCCAATTTTACTTACTGCCCCTTCAGGTTAATGACGTCCGAGAACTGCACGATACCGCGTTGTACAAATGTGATACTGACACAGAAAGTAAGCATTACTAATTTTGACATAACCATTTCGTAACGTGGTAGAAATAGTTTGCCGATGAAATTTATTCGACTATGAATCACGTGCCGTTTGTTACCTATCGACAGAATTAACTTTCGAATGATTCTTCATACTATTTTCAATTGTGTTCTCAGATATTATTCCACCAAAATATTAACTTACTATCTTCGTCGATTCTCATCGATAGAATATTTGAAAAATAGTATCGGATTTCAGAATTCTTTTCGTTTAAACAGGATATTCTATTTAAAAGAAATTACGATATCGTATATTGTAGTTCAGTACTATATCTATGGTAACAATACACACGCTAGAAAGAGAATTATTTTCTTTAAAACCTTTCACGCTCCATGTGGTATGCGTGTAACGTCGTATTTTAGCATTAATTAACTAAATAAAAGATGAATGTATCTGTCTCCGGTAAAATCGATCCTAAATTTTAGCATCGACATCAGACAAAATTTCTCTCTATAATTAATCATTGATAAAAGAAAATTCTTCCACGGCTCGAAATAAATTCTTTCCTGAAGGGATTAATTAAGTTCCTGTTATCTCGAAATATATGAGGTACATATAACTCGTATATAATATAAGATGTGAACCTTACTATCTAGTTAACGTTGTTTACAAGTGGGCATAATTTTTGTGTGTCATAGTAGCCTCAACTTAATATGAATAATTCTTCATATGAATATGCTAACCGTGATACCAATTAATTTCACATCGATTCAATTCCATTTTACTTAATTTTGATCATCGTCCAAAGACGCACTCGACTTGATTATCACATGTACTAAATCTCCCAGCTAGTTAATAAAGGCAACTGAAGATTCCTTCCTTTACGAATTGCTTAAACAAACTGTCTAACCGATTTGTTCCTAAATCGATTTGTGTCTAGATCGATTTGTGTCGACTAGATATACGAGCGTGAATAATCTTTTCATTGCTAAATATATGTATGTATATTACTTGTAACACGTGGCCGTAGCCAAGATTTAACCATGACGCAAATTCACGCAGTGATTATAGATTAAAAATCACAGAAAGTCATGCATAGTGACAAGGGAGATGTAAATAGAGCGAGAGAATTTTTAAGGAGCGGCTCTTTTACATCGAAAGCTGTTCTCAACGCATTTATCATCCCCCTGTTCAATTTAATCCTACTTAATAGCGCGCATACGATAAAACTGGATCGCTTTGTAATATCTAACACCAGGATTATTTTTTCCCGATTTTAGGTTAATCCGCGATGATTATCTGTCTTTGCCTTGCGTTCCATTTTTTCTTCTTGCTTTTTTTTCTTTTTTTTTTGAATAGCAAATCTTGAATATAATAAGAATATAAATGATGGTAATTTATAAAGGCGAAAGGAGGCGCAAAAATGTTAGAAAAAGAATTTCATTAGGTTTCTTTTGGAACAGCATGTTTGGAATAAAATTAAATTGAAAAACGAGAAACGAATGCCGTTAGAATTACCTACATAAATACCAAATTATATTGTTATATCCATAAAAGTTGTATTGAATTTGATGTGCTTCTACTTTTTAATAATACAAATATTGAACGTCGTTATGTTTAATCTTTAAGAAGAATCGAGACACATTTGATTAGCGTTCGCGAGCAGGTTTCCAATCGTGCGATAAGCTGGCGCGTAATTGGTACAGCTAATTATAATCATATACGGCCATTTCTAATTAGAATCGTAATAACTTTAATAATTGGTCGTGAAATATCGAATCAATGCGAGATAGGTACCTCACCGCGATATTTATTCATGCTATTTATTATTATTTCGCTAGACGTTATCATCCGAGTGTGTTCATACCAGGTGATTATATTATAATTAATTCCAGTTTTAATTTTAGCGTACAACCCTGCGCGCAATTATTCACTAAAAGATTCTCGTTTTTGAACGATGGAACTGGTTCCAGCGGGATAGTGTTTCACCCCTCGTAATTGCCAATGCTAATAAATAATTTGCTCTAGCTATCATATTAAAAAGCAGATTTTCTCGTAAATCAAGCTGTGCTCGTAACAAAATGACACGGTAATCTATTAAAAGGAGTAGGATAATAGCGATCTCCGCGGAGCAACCATGATTTAAATTAACATTCCTTGATAGTTTGTTTCACTTCAAAATTGCTCTAAGTGGCACAATGTATCTACGTATACCGTGGCCGTATAAATAGCATTGATATCGTTAGAGAGTAAGGATATTAGAATCATTTAAATTTTTAGTCAAGCAGCATAAATTTAGCGCGTTGGAGTAATTTATGCAACTTGTCCATTATGGAAATTGGGCCTGGTGATTTCCATAATGGTCTAACGTAGGCTTTTCGCGCAAATCGGACTTTAGGAAGGAAGCTTTTTCTTACGTACGATGATAAGCGTTTATCTTTAGCGTTGCCGTATAGCTTTTGTACAAATAGAAATTGATTCTTTATTTTGGAACGAGTAAATAATTAATAAACTAAGTTATGAAATGGGAGTTTGGGATATTGATTATTTAGGAGCGAGAATTTTGATTTCATTGTTGTCAGATAAATTTCGTCATCGTTCCACCTATTTGACATAAGACCTCTATGGGCAATTAATCTTATTATATATATCGAGCCCACTCCTGGGTTTACTCACAATGGGACATACGTTATAAAATGGTAGAGATTAAATGTAGGAGTAGACATTTACGATATAATAAATTGTTTACTCGATAACCAACTTCAGCGTTACAACAAAGTTTTCGAAGCATTAAACGACCCACTAACATTCTCCATTACTTCGAGTAGGCGATCCTCTCAACAATCTATCATTCCATTAATCATTCCACGTTACAACATTCATTCGATAATTCATCTTTCTACGTTACTTTTCAATCGCATCCTAATTGGTCGTTAATTGGAAAACATTACCAACTAATGAGCATAAATAAAATGAGTATATGAATCATTAATAAGTTGGACTAGCAAGGATCGAATTAAGTAGAATCAGTGCTTTATAGACAAGTTAGACCGTTGAATTCATAGGAGGTAAATTGTTTCATTCTTAAATTTCTTCCAGCGAAATTTTTATTTTATTAAGAAAAAGTTTCAAACATTTGGCTTCAAAATTGGTGATATAGTATAGCAAAGACATTAATAAATATTTCATAATTTTGAAAGCCTAGAATAGTAAAAATGTTTCATTGCGTGGACATAAATGGTCCAATTTGCTTATACAGAGCTAACAAATTCTCGTTCTAATCGACTCATCGAATGACATTGTTCAACGAAAACTGTCAAACTGATCGAAATAACTAATTTATAATTTTTCATAATATCTTCATAAATGATCTTTTGTCAGCTATAAGTGTTTGATTTTGTGTTATATGTAGATATATCTTTTATGAATATAGATACATCTTACACGCTTCTCGTGTGGCTTTCTTGGATACAAATCTTGTACGTATGTCGTTGATAATCCTACTGTCAATGCACCTTAAATCAATGAGAAAGATGAAGGTGGTATAACAAATAAAAATTTCAGAAAGAAATTGAATAAAATCGATAGAAGTCTGATAGAGAAGTAACTTCAAAGTGTACGCTTAATGTACACTGTTTCATAATGCAGAGATCTCCCCCATGTACCGACGCGATTTATCAAGTTGTAAAACGGCCAATGGATGTTAGCTGTCAGGTCGGCCGAGCAACGATTTGTCATCCAGCCGCGGCAGCTGACTCCCGCTACGCAACAGAGGGTTCCACTAACTTTGTTAGGATTCCGTGGCAGTCGGTGCTGATCGCATTCTGACATAGCTTTTACGCGACTGTCAGATCGATATGGCCCCCGCGAAATCATCCGATAAAAGCGTGACAGTCCCAAAAAATAACGTGCACTTTAGATGTCACTTAAGTGTGAATAATAAGCTTCCAAAAGGGCAGAGCTGAATAACTTTTTTAGTCTCGAAAGTTTTGTTGCGCGAGGACATAAATAAGCAAAGAGGCAGGTGTTTCTTGATAATTGTAGAACGATCGTCTTAGTTATTCTAAACAGGGAAAGATAAATATAGCAATTTGGTGTATTTAGAGGGCGCGAACGAGTCACTCATCATTGAAAAGATTATAATCTTGTGTATGATTGAATTCGTGCTATTTAAGAATTTTTAGAAGATTCCTGATCAAAGGTATTTAATCTTTTGCTTTATTATTATTTTCTTTTTGTGTGAATACATTAGGGTTTGTTATTTAACAATTAGCGTGATTAGCATGTCTAGAGTAAAAAAAGCGAAATATTGAAATTTCTTAGATAATTTTTATCTGGTAATTTACAGTCTTGTAATTTAGAATAAAAATCAAATTTAATAAAATCGAGTTTCGTTGAATTCACTTTATTCGTTTTAACAGTTTACAGATCTCGTCTTTCAATTTCTGATTATCTTCATACTACATTAAAACTAAGTTGAAACAACGAATTGCTATTTAGAATAAAATATGGCTGATTTGGATGTATAATGAAGTGTAATAAAAGATACTTTATAAAAGTACAACAGGCATTTCATAACACACTATTTGCACACATACGTTATAGTTATCGTAGCTTATAGCTTAGGTTACTCGTATATCGAACGATAGAAACATTCGTTAATGGTAATTCAAGACCCCCTAAGCTTGTGCATACGACGAATGCAAAGAGTATTAATATTAAACAATAGCTGTCAGAAATAAATATCAGCGCGTGTCTTATTAGTACCTTTTCACGCATGCTTAACGTGTCTCACGGAGCTCGAGGCCATAGATGAAATAGTAACTCTCCGAGCGAATTTGCCTACCGTGACATTTCATTTTACTCGGGACAATTTCATTTGAATTGAACAGCAGCCTTCGTTTTTGAGCCACTGTCGCGATATTCAGTCGCTCAATAATATGTAATTAGTCGCAATCATGTCAACAGATATTAATCCTTCGATATCCTTTGAGTAGAAATGACAGATGTAGACTGCACGAGTTCTGTCACGTGAAATTCCCGTATTTGGAGATACACAAACACAGATACATTATACATAATACGATGATACGAGACTTTAATCAGATCATCTTCCAGGGGCAAATAAAATTATCTCAATCATCTCACGGAAGATAAACACATCTCTGTGTTTTGTTTATAATAATAGCGGATTATTCTTCGACAATTGTTTCTAAGCTAAAATAAAGGCGTATTTAAATGGAAAATTTAATTAATTAAAGAACATTCGTAAGAGACAAATTCTGTTATTAAGAATGATAAAATCTTTAATTGTAGGAATCTTAAATTCCAACAGAGAAACTTCTACGCTTCTCAACATGCTAACACATAACAGTACATGTTCGTAAAGACTTTGAAGCCATAACAAAATCCTTTAGATGAATAGGATGTTACGTATCGTTTTCAGTACGTAGCTATTTCATTATTAGAGAAACATACGCTTACATATGCGCATTTGCACTGATCTCTTCAAACGATCTAAACACATTTGCTTCAAAATAAGTCGTCAGATAATGAGTAAATGTATGAATGAGACGTAAGTAATATACATGATTGATAGTGCTGCCTGTCAAGACAGTCGCTAACCTATTTGAATTACCTGTAATTATTACTCTACATTGAAATAATCGTCTTTTTCTTCGTCGACGACTTAACAAGCCGCTTTAACCATTACACAAACCGACGCAATGATAGGTACGAGAAAATCTCGCAGTGAGTTAGTGGTCTCGCAACAATGAGAAATTGGAAGCGGTAAACGAAGCATATGGTCGTAGCGGTGCGTTTCCATGCATATTAAGCAGAGAAGCCGAGGGGCTCGTAACTATTCCACGTACAAGAATAACTCCGACGTGCTACGCTACTGAGGAGAACCAGTAAGCCGCGTAAACGACCGTAACACAGCCGTAATATTTTTTCACACGGCTGACAATTCGCCGTGTCTTTGCGAACACGGCTCCTTACAACTTTATCTACGCCGAGAATCTTGGGAACGACGTCGCGGAAACTATTCGAAACTAAGCGTTCCATCGTTCGAACGTTTCCTCTTCGTTTCACTTTGTTAACTTGTAAACAATTGGTATGGAACTTGCTACATTATCTTTTCAACGTTACCATTACTAAGTTCATATATTATTGTCAGACTTTGCTTTCAAATCAAAGGTATCCTTGCATCCAACGAGTAATGCGACTAACACCTGCGTTAGCGTGACTGAAAAAGTCAGGACAATAGGAGGCTCTGGTATGCACCTACACCGTCTAATTGGAATGTTAAGACGGTCATAGTTCTACGATTGCCTCTAGGATATCTTCAAAATTTAATCGTCTGATGATAAGTAATTGCTTACATTTAATTCTAATAGAAATATAGTAATAGAAAAAAGATACGAATAAGGCACAGTGGCATATATGTCAGCGATAAGTGAAATTCATCAACTCTACCAAGCTAATTACGAAATTATTACAAAATTAAATTACAAAATTAAACGCTATTCACGAACGTATTTCAAATTTTGTTTATCGAATGTTTCAGAAGATGAAGTTGATCTGTTTGGTTTTTAATAGCCAGTAAGTTAAATGTCAAAATCGAAGTATTAGATTGTCCGAAAAGTTTCTTTCGTTTTATGAGGAAATAGTAGACGCACAACGTTTTTTGTTTTACATTATTTTGTCGAATTACGTACGATGCATTTTCTTCTGTTGAGATAAACACCGCGACATTTCACAGACTTGGTTTCACGTTTGTATGAAGGTACACTGTTGTAAAAAACACGTTTACGAAAGAAAGACACTTTTCGGACAACCTAATACATATTATCTTGTATATAATAACTAAAGGCAATCACGAATATAATACTTAATAAAGTATCCAGTTTAGTTTACGTGTATCAAATTTAACCTCGCACGTAATTGCTCTGAAAGTTTGTGCTGGAAGATGGAATCATATATCGGAAACTTGTTCCCAAATTGCCAAACCAAACTGAACGAGAGTAAGTATCCGCTTAAATCCCCTGGTTGGTGTTCGCACCTGTTTTTGTGAAAGATCCAGCGGGAATTAAGGCTGTGAAGAGATTGCGGAATGAACGAGACCTCTTGGGATTCAGGCTCGTTGGTATGCAGTCGGCTTGGTTTCTTGTAAATTCGCAGTCTCTTTACCGCGTAAAATGACGTTAGACCGTTACAGCTTCCTCGTGTTTTCACCCCGTTTATGCATTATGCAAGTAGAAAGCGGGAGGCGAAGAGAAGGTGAGAGGGCCAAGGAAACCGGGCGCGGATAATAAGAGGGCGGTCAATGATGCGGGTTTAATCGTCTCGTGAAACACCTAAAGCCACGTATCCACCGGATATCGCTACGCAAAATATAAATATTAACTGTGACGTTCATCAACACTCGAATTTTTTAATTTAGATATCTAGCAAATTTTAACAAACATTGATAAATGAGTAATATTTCATTACATCATTCTGGATGTAAACCCAGAATATGATCGGTCAAATTTTCTATTTCTTTCTTCTTTTTTACAGAGAAGCTATTTTAAAACTCAGCACATTGTTAAATCTCAAAATTATTATTTTCTTCTATTTTCTACGAACATAAAGAAACAACACAATTTTCTTTAATGTAGCAACATTGTTTTAAAGCCATACAAATTTTCACGATCGTTTACAATGGCTTATGCTCTACGTCCGCTACCTACCGAAGAAAATTCACATTAATGAATGTTAGCGAACGTTTGCAAACGTTGACAAAAGTTTTGCGCGACTAATAGAAATCTTCCTTTAGAAAGCATTCGCGACGAATATCTGTTAACGTCAGATATGCGATTTATGTATCAATTTCCACGTGCACCAATTTTCTAAAGGCTGAACCGTTTCACAAACGTTCATAAACCACTTGCGTCTGATCAGTGGATACGCGGCTTAATAGCTATTCCGCGCAGACGTCATTGACCATCTTCACTGACGACGAACGTCTCTCGTTCCTTGCCCTTCGAACGCCAGAACGCTGTTTTACATACCATAAATCACTGTAACAATATCGGCTCGACCATATTAATTTGCCTGATATTTTTCATTATACCGGAAGCGATATATCTGGACTGGTTTTTGGCGACGCTACGCTTTTATGCATTTTTTTCCCAGGATTCCTTCGATGATCGAATGAATACTTTCGTCGGTGTGGATTTTCATGGAAATTCAGTTCCAGTCAGATGTTACTAAGAAGCAACGAGAACGTTCGTAATCGTCGAAGATGAAAACTGGTAATCGACGGGATCCAATTTTTACGAGTACTTAGTCTTAGATTTAGCATATTGCGTTCTAAGACGTAATTAGTATAGTGGTAGTTTTATCACGTAGATAGAAACGTTGAGAAATTTACAACGGGTGGTATAGTGGGTTACGCAACTGCTTGTTCTCCCAAACTGCCCATTTCTTCTTCCAAATTATCTCAAAGATAAAAATTTTTATGGTTTCATAAAACCCATCTTACTAATAATGGATTAAAATTTTTATCAAGATACGGAAAAGAAGAATTCTTCCGAAAAGTATGCCAGCAAGATCGTAATTCGTTATTGATCATAATTTATAAAAAAGAAGTATAAACTCATTCCCACGTCGAGATTTATATGAAAAAGAAATACTCTTAATACATTGATAAATATCTTCGTTTATCTCCTAGATTTTTCATATTATTTATGAAATAACCTGACTCGAGCAATCGTATAGTACCGTTCATCCCCATTGAAATGGTTTTCGAACTTGTTGGTACGCAATATCCGGCGAACGATATCCTCGGACTGGTTCGTCGGTTATTGCACAATACGTGCACGCGCTTTCAAAGCAATCGTCGCAATCAGGAGCACGCAGAGCAGTGCACTGGCAATTTCGTTAAGTAGCTCCCAGTCCCGGCTATTTGCACCAATTGACCGTTTACCGTTAAACAGTTCGTACATACCAGATTCCGTCGCATATAATTACAAGTAGATTGGATACACACGGTATCTGTCGGAGGCTCGGCGCGAAATTCCGATCGTTATCTGCCAGCTCGGACTTAAACGGAACTTATTACTCGTCGTGTTCCCTTCGAGGTCCATAGAATTCGAACGACCTATAAATACCCACCGTTCCACTGGTCTCCCTTCCTTTCTTTGTCCGCTAATCTATCCGTTCTCTTCTCCTTTAACAAACTTGAACCGCTCCGAGAAGAGAAGGTACTTCTTCGGAAGCCACGATCGACTCGGGTAGGAGCGTAAAAGCGGTCTGACCTTTAGCCAATGTGTAACTCGTCGAGATTGGACGTATGGTAAATTACCAAACGACAACCAGTCAGATAGCATCTGACACAACATTTTTACGGTTCTCTGGTTGGCGCACGAGGGGCCATTACTTACTCGTAATGGGATTAAGGGCGCACTGATGCAATCCTTACCGCGAACATCGACGCCAGGAGCCGCCCGATCTTCTGGCTGTATTTCTTCTACTACCACCCGCGCTTTGTGGCTCGTATTAACGTCGGATTCGAGTATCTAGCGATAAAACGTTGTCGCTAACGCGACGCCACACGAGCTATCTGGAATCGAAGCGCGGCGGCGTTAACCCGTGAAATTGTAATTAAATTAGACCCTGTCTGGTCTCGTGTGCCGATAATTTGCATCGTGCGAGAAAGAATACAGAAACGTGACTGCTTATCGATTGCTACCGTGGATCGAACGATTGCCGCGGTAGGTTCGCGTGTCTCTCGTGCATTGATTATGTATTATGGAGATTCTAACGTTTCCTTACACGACTATACACGTACGCACGAGACTCGTTTTGGTCATCCAATCCTTTACATCGTGACTTGTTTCTTGGAATTATATCGCATATCTTTATTTCCATCATTATATAATTATACCTATATATCTCATATATTTCAGAAGTGACGCATACAGCTCGAACATGTTTCTTAGGAAAAACGAAAAGCTATGCTTGGAACTGTTTGCAACAGCGGTTAAATATTGTTTTTGTAATTTTCTGTTCTTAGCCCTTGGAACCCTTTTTTGACGATCTTCACGTTCTTCTAACGCAGGATTCAATTACACGTTTTAAATTACCACACTTTTTAAACGTACGATGTATGGTGATTTAAATCCAAGTAGATTCGTCGCGCACCAGGATTTAATTTTCGTCGATACTTCGATCGTTTCGTAACGTTTAATCTTCCATTATCAATCTAACCCACTCAACTTCCTATTACACCCACAAACATTTCTTTTCCTCGGAACTCTACACTAGGACACCTGTCTCGATCCAACCTCATTCACAAAAATCACATCCTGCACAGTACACTCAATAAACAAGTCGAAACAACACTTCGAACCTACCTAACATTAACTTGGCCGGTTCGTTACAGCCGCGCGACACCATGATCACAAATCTAATTGAGCCAGTCGGTAACGAGGTTTCGAATATCCAGCAGCAGAGTGACACGAGAGAGTCCAACATCTGGTATATCTCTCCCCCCGCGATTTCGAAACGATTCATTCATTCGTCCCACACCGACCGGTTATTTTCATCGCACGAAACCGTTGCTAGGGCCTTGTTATGTGAACACAGGGCACGCGGTTCCCTCGCCAACAATGAGTCGTTGTCGTTGCCACAGTTTACCAGATAAGGCGGACGGCTACCGCTTGGGATTACTCGACCCCGTTCCCTTGCAACTGGTCTAAAAAGTCGAAATCAACGACACCCGTGTGCCAAGCATTGTCGACAGTGAATAACGTAGCTCTGCTACCCGTAACTATGGCGTGAACGTAGGATTTCCTGTGTCAAACAAGAGCGTCTAGACGTAGTATGCAGACACGATCAGACAGATTTTCTCTAAGGTTACATGGTTAGGACGTGCGTTCCGACAAAGTGTCGTCTTAATAAGCGAAACATCCGGAGACTGAATCTATATACAGTGGCTGCAGAAATATTTGCACATATTTTCTTACAATATCTGATTCTTACAGTATCAAATCTTCATAGTCATGCAAAAGTAGTATACTGTGACATGAAATTTAATATACTTGGAATGAATTAATCGATATGTAAGTGCTATAGTAGATAATGGTGTGCAAACACCTTTTGTAGCCACTGTATTTGATTGCTCGCGTGTTCTTTGGGACGACTATTCGTCACAATGCGTATTGACTATAACCATAGCTTTGAACATACACTGGCGCGTCTCAAACTTATTATCGTTCGTTTCTAACTATGGCTTGATTCCATCTGTAATATTTAAAATTCCAAGAAGTTCTATCAGCCTTCAATCTCATTTTGAATTGCCTACAACTCGGAAACCCGTTCTGGAATCGTCCAAGAAGCCAATCAAACAGTAAAGAGCAAAAAGTCACCGACATTTATCGCCGATAAATCTGCAATCCTCGTTAGTCGACAATTAATCTAAATCCCCGTCAATTAACGCGACGTCGCGATCTGGATCGCGGTTGTCCACAATATCCACGCCTCGGACACGGACGATCGAGACCGCAGATTAAACGTCTCTTTCTCTTCTGCGACGCGTAACCTGAAAAATCGCCGTGACATCGGCCCTTTTAGAATTCTTGTTCCCTTCTTTCCGCATCACGGACTGATCGATACGATCTCGATCGACGATGTCGCTCGATAAATCGATCCCCGATGCGATCTCTTCGTTGGCGTCTGGGATCTTGTGGCGGTGACATGACAGCGGAAATGGGCGCAGCAGCTCGCTTCTGGGTAGCAGACATTCACCGTCTGGTCAACTTTGCTTTCAGTCGTTCTTAAGTCAATTATATCTCTTTAACGTTGAAAAATGTCTCAAATTCGAACAAAATATAAAAAAAAAAAAATTGTTATCGAGACGAATAGTTTCTCGTTCCAATTTTGTATGAAATATCTTCTTAAGTCTTAAGCTATTGCAAATCCTTGTTGATTGCTCAAACTAGAGCAAGTACGAGATATAAAAATTCGAGGATCACAGGTGATTTACGGTGAGATTTCCGGCAATGTTGTCAGGCGCGTTTATACCGATTTATATGTTTGGACATGATCGAGTACGTGTAATAACGTGACTTTGAAGTATTTAACAACGTGACTTCCAAGATTCAAGCGAAACACGAGAGAATTGTGAACAACAGAAGACAATTTACGAATGCATAAAAACGTGTTTACCTTGGAACGAAAAGTTTTCTGCATCGTCATAATTTAAAAAAGATAATGAGATGACTTGCTTCGAGCAAAACGCCCTGTACGTTCTCACTTCGTTGTATTAACTCATCAAAGAGTTTCAGTCTTTTTATTTGCGCAATTACTGTAAAAACATCATGTTCAACTGTTATTGAAATAAAAACGTAATTATACATTTCTTCCCATTGTACTTTATTAATTGTAATCATCAACGCGTTTGTATAGTGTACACACATGACGGTACGCCCAGTACTTCTAGCGTTAAAAATAACAACTCAAACAGCTCGCATAATCACTCTTCTCACAAGTAATTACCTTTCTCTGCTCATTAAGATAAAATATTAAGCGTCATGCACAAAGCGACCGAGTAATGAAAGCAAATATAATGTTACCGTGAACCGCAAATGGAGCCGGATAGTTTCGACAAATGGCGGTAATTTATATCGTAATTCATCGGTTTGTCGGTCTGTCTTACACGTCACTCTCACCAGATAAACACGTAAATCGCCGTCCATGGCTAACTACCCTCGAATACATCATATCGGCTGTATTATATTCCTCTTCCTCATCCTTCTTTTCATCCGTTTTCTACGTTCACGTACGATCCATCTTGTTTGGCGCGTGCCGAGGGCGATGAGCGAAACGCGCGTTCTCCAACGTGTGTTTAGACCGAATATTTCTTCGGGAACGTGAAATTGCAACGGAAGATATAATTCAAGGCCCATGAAGTCACGTTCCATTCCGTTAAGTCGACTCTCGGCTGTTCGATCCGATCGACAATTTATTCGAGAATTATTAATGCGCTGTAGAAAGGAGGAGCAAAAATTGAAGAAACTGTAAAATATGGTTTGAAGCCTTACAATTAGTCAGATTAATCGAGTTACTCGAGCTTAAGACTCCTGAGTTTGTTAAAAAATGTTGGATGCGCGTGTATGAGAGAGAAATTAAATATTATAATAGAATTCCATGAATGGAATTCTTATAACTGGAGTTCGCGAATTAAGTTACATAAATTGGAGATGTTTGAATTTATAAAAATTATCAGATGCACATAGAATCGTTGAGTTTGTAAAAACTCCATGATTTATTTAGATATAATTCTTTTATGATACAAGCTATATATAGGCTCGTAAAAATTACATAATATGATGAATATTTTGTTGGAAGAAAGGGAAATGTGTCGAACAAGAATTAAAGATGTGCTTCCTTCGGGAGCATTGCCTAAAATTTTGTTCCAATAAATGAAATTCGACCAGTATAATCTAACGTGGTGTTTTCATCAGAGCATCAACAATTTTACGCTACATACGCTTAAGGCGTAGGTATAGCTGAGCGCAACAAACTAATCGTAAATTCTGTAGAACCGACGAAACAATGACGCTAACTATCTGCAGCAACGTATAATTATCCCCACACGTGTTCTGCTTCCGTACAATAAACGTTTATGCATATTTCATAGTGATTGTCATTTAAATCGGACCTGAAGCAGTTTAAACGGATTCCAGGAACGATCGAACGCTCGAAATGGAAGAATGACAAGAAAAAAGAAAAGAATAGAAAATGGGATCGTGAGAACTGCACGGTGGAAAAAGTGGAAAAAAAAGGGAAACTAGAAAATACTTGTGTCGCGACCGAAACGACAGAAACATTCCCTGTTTAACTTTAAAGTTTACCGAGACGTTGACATCGATACCGTGCTATAGTGATGCAAATGAAGCCGCAACGCGGTTCCCTGGTACTAGTAACAGACCTCGTATGTTTGAACGTTTGTCGCGAGGACGATCTCTACGAAGCGAACGAACTTTTCACGGTTGACCCATCGCTGGAGACGAGAATTTTCAGTGAGTACATATATTGCCCAAAAAAGAAAACATAGCAAGTTTGCCGTTCGTTTGTCACTGTGCAGGGGACAGATACTTTGAAACACCTTTCTCAGAATGGTTTTGTTTATGTCACGCGCTTTTGATTTTCGATTAGAAAGTGCATTCTCCCGAACTATGTTACCCAGACGTTTCTACGTAGTGATATCTGGCAACTGGATTCTTATACGTTTGGAGATAAAAAGAGGAATGTTTTGGGGTTTTGTAATAGTTTGTTGTATTGTTATTACACTGCGGAGTTTCACGCGCTTAAGGGAAATTTAAATGTAAGAAATTTATAGAATACGTGTAATATACAAAAATAGTAGGTGAGTTTAACAATGAGTTTAATAAATGAAAGAAATTTCTGTTACTACAAATTATAGATATAGAAAGTATTCAGAGACTCGTACATTTAATATTCTATTAATAATTCCAACTATTATTTCCCACTTCTTGAATTATGTAAAAATATAAAATTCCATACACGTCTATAGCTTAGTCATGAGTAGACTATAGATACATCCATATCGTCCATGCATTTATGGAAAATTTCAATTTATGTAGAAATTCGAGTACGTATAAGATGCAGAAAGATTGAAATATTCCATCTATTAAGTAAGTGAAATAAATCTCCATTTAAGCTCCGTTTCTTTTATTATGTACATAATGTATAAATATGAAATCGCGAAAATATTCGCATTCTAGTCATGAATATGTATAATAAAGAACAAACTCTGTCGATTGCATGACCGTTGTCTAATATAAATCGTGAATAATAGCAGTATCAGATATACGCAAGTGGGAATAGAATCGTCACGATACGTAGGTATATATTTTGATTCGTAACATGTGTTTTGAGCCGTGGAACGGTTGTTTGACTCATTTCGCTTTTTATGCGTAAACTGAGAAGGTTGAGCGTAATGATTTATAGCCATTCGAATATTGGATATATCATAAACTGTGCTTGCTTGTTCATGTGTTTAGAAATTCTGATGTATGAATACCGAAATGTCTTCATTCTGTATAGCCACGGTTATTTAAATGCACGTATGTTGACAGCGTTTCAATATTCAAAGATGCTTGAACCGTATTCTTATGAAAATTTGAAAATCCAGTTCTGTGAATTTTTTGGAGGATTATCGCTTTCTTCAAAAATATTATTTACTATGTGAAAAATGGTTTGTAAATCACTCGTACATTACTGAGATATATTAAATTCTTTTCAATTATTCCAAGTTCGTTCAAGATTATGTCAATTCAATGAGTGATATATTATTCAAATGCAAACTTATTCGACGTATATCATTTGGAAATATACAACGAATCAGTTTAGTAAACTACGTTGTATCTCTTCTAAACTTTGTCAGATATGTCCAATTTTCCGAATCAGCCTATTCCTTATCGTAATGACTTCGATACGAGATTCGTTTTAATATATAGCAAAAAACTCGACTGTTTTGTATCATAATTCATACTACGTGCGATTATACACAAACAATATATACAAACTATTTAATTATGTATGAACAAACGCACGCTCACATAAAAATTATACGAAGGATAAATTATAAAATCCACAAACAGTATCAAATATTCCTTATGTCTACGTTTCAATTTTTAACAAATCTGGATTCCAACAGTTGAAACTTGAACGTATTCTTGGCAATCTACAAGAAAAATCTCTCGTATCTCATCTCCATAGGAGATAAGTTGGTCGAAAATTTCAGAAAACAAGATTTAGGGATTACCAAATGATGTAGCGAGGAAAGCGGTGTTTAATCAGAGATGCCTGGCTTTCTTCTTTCTTTCGTTGGATTCTCTCGTCTCGTTTTCGGCGTAGCTCTACCTGCCGCATTGCTGGTGGCCGAGTTTCACGTGCCGTTAACCTTGAATCCGGATTTAACGGCTGCGTTTATGCTAATATACCAACCCAGCGAAGAAAGCACGCCGCTCAGGGAACACGAAGTAAGTTCCCCCGTGCACCTTTTTATCCCGCGGGACCACCGTGAACTAATGACAATCGGTTGGAAAGTTGCGTTTTGCGAACGCGTTCTCTCCCCCTTTCTGCATCATTTTAAATGCATCGATAGCATGTTAGACGATAATTGGTCGTAAAGGACGATTAAAACTGTATGCAAATTCGATGTAATTCAGCGAGCCAGGCTTTTCTTTTTTCTCCAGGCAATCACGTGTAATGATAACCGGCGAACATCGAATGTTTGCTTAATAATTTTGAAAGTTACGCTAACCTTGTGTGGGATCGTGATTATGGATCAGCTGTGACGCGAGAGAAACCTGTTGATGGAAATTGATGTTGGCTGTTGTCAGAAAACGAGGTTCATGTAGATGTTTTAATCTGTTAACTGGGTTATTACTTTAACTAGAAATTTCTATAATCACGAAATTAAGAGTTAGAAATAATTGAAAGAAAGAATTTAAGGAATAAAAGTAATTTTTGTATACGTAAATATGATGTTTAGCTTTAATGGAAATGAAAGAAAATATTACAAAATAGAAGATTTATAAATTCAAAGATTATTATGTTAAAGAGATTAGGAACTCAATGGAAGTATTAAATTCCTCTTCAGTCAACAGATTATGTGCCCGTTTCTTGCGTCAAACTCGTTTGTATCAGAATGACGAATAATCAGCTTTTTGTATACAATATTGTATATGATGTTCGAAATTTTAAATCACATAATACGTAATCTTTTTTGCACATTGTCACTGTTTTGTAATCGTTTAATTCATTTTAATTTTAAATTTTACGTAGTTTCCCTTCATGAATTTAAATTCGATTTCAATGAGAGAACACGAAACATTGTTAAGATATGGATATCTTCAATATTTTTATAGAAGTGTGTATTCATTATATATTCATACGAAGCAACTGGAAACATCGTATAAAACTACATGAATTTTCATATTTATCGTTATGATGCATTTAATAAATTTATATTTCTTTACCAACTGTCAATCATCGCTGTTCGTTTTGCAAATATTCTCGTTTAAAATTAAAGTTGTGGAATTACATAGTGGTCGTCGTCTTTATGCTAATTCAATTTTTTATTGAACACCTTGATTACACATGATTTAAAGAAATACATTTCATACGTAATTTCTTGTTAAAGCAAGATTTAAAATTAAAAGTACTTAAATACTACTTCTACAGAGAAAATGTTTGGCGTTACCATTTTACAAAATTGATCTAAACCAATGCTGCACGGAAGCCTTATCGAGATCAAAGATCGAGTTTCTACAATTTACATACCAATTTATCGCCACATGTTGGCTAAACAATAGCACGTTCAACGTGGTCGAAACATTGTCTTCGAAACGTCGAAAAAAATATTTAAACGACTGTAAATGTCCTGGTTGCGGTTTCTCAACGCTGTAGTTCCGTTTTACCTGTAAATGTCGCGGGGGTGGCTTGTTTTAACGCATTTCGCGGTTCGAAGATTTACATCGTTCTGTTCTCTTCCCCTGAGAAACGACGACGTTCAGCGGTTAAGGCATTGTTTGCAACGTGCACCAACTTTCACGAAGTCGATGTCTCCGTTTATTTTTTTCAGACAACGTGAACGTCAATCTTCATTTTCTTGCTGAGCGATTTCTGCGCGAGCCAACTCCGACAGGTTGGCTCCTCGCCGACAGAACGTCAGTTTCCTATTGAATCGGTTGTATACGATATTCGGGTTTCGTTTGAGTTGCACTTGTGCAAGGAATGCATTTCACGATATCGGTAATTGATTGTGATCGTGTAAAATGTGTGGTAACAAAGATTTATTTACGTAACCCAGATATTCCCGAGCGCACTTCTCTTTTAAATAATGTCTTTTCCTGTTTGAAATTTAAGTCGAATATGCGATCGTTCATTACGTTACAACTACCTATTCGTCCCAACTACGTGTACATTTATCTGTGGTCAAAATTCTTTAGGTTGATAAAACGTTGCTTGTACAAATTTCAATATCGCTATCTACCGAATTTGTTCAAAAACCATTAGAAAATTCTTATCTTTTACATTGTGGCAAATATCGTTTAAAAGATACCAGATATTTCATTCCTGTAAACGCCAAAAGCAACGTCAAAGTTTTTCTGAAAACGTTAAAACACGTAGCATTTGTTAGACCAAGAACGAGAACTTTCCATAAAAATTGAAAGAATTTGCCAAGGTTAAATATGATTTCTAAAGTCATGAGTCTCTTTCTCAGAATATGAAACAAGATACCAACGAGCGGTGATTAATTACAACGGTGTCGTATTGTCCTTACGGTTCATTATTATTAAACAAATCCACGGTCTCGCGGATGTGGCTACCTCGATTTCTACGATTCGCGGCGCCGCATATATCGTGGTAATGAAGGCAATTCATTCGCTTATTCACCGTGCCGTGTTCGTAGGAGTAAGACATTAATGTGTGCGCGCGCGCGATTACCGCTTCGCCAAAGCGCACCACGAATCTTGCTAGAGAAATATAAACGGCGGGGATGACGTGGGCGAAAACACGCATTGAGATGTGTTTCTTTTCTCGCCGGCTACCCACCCGCAAGTACACGTTGCCCCGTCAGTTCTCTCGTTGATTTTGCACTCTCGGGCCTGCGACAGGAAAGCGAATTGCAGCCGAATGATTCATGTGGTCACGGTGGTCGCGAACGCATGTGCTTGCTTTCGTTTCACGCAAAGGGTGCCTGTTATGTTTTGTTTCTTTTTATTTAAAAAAAAAGTCTTTTTAACGTAATTGGTAAAAGATGGGAGAAAGTTTTTGGACGATATATGCATTTCACGTCCGATAGCTACGTGAAGTAATATACGATTTTACTTTACATAAATTTTTCTCTTATTTTTTAATTCCTTTCTGTATCTTTATTCTATGGTTTTTCTGAACCTTGGAAAGTTTATGTTAATTTTTATACAGTGTTTTATGGTCTAGTATTTTAGTCGCGAACTTGTATTCTGCAAGTGGCTGGTTTTGTTTAACGAAAACCGTGCTGCCTATTTTTATATCCTTTGTATTCTTGAAAAATATTTTTCATCGCAACCGCGGAAAAAATGCGAGAGATTTTCCTGCCTTTATCTGCCTTGTTTGGATTTTGTATTTTGGCTTGTCGTGGGTATTGAAGAGTTTATGTTAAATTTCATAAATGCAAGTTTGATATCTTTTAAGTTCTGTTTCAATGTTTCTGCAAAATTGCAGCGAGGTATTTATTCTGTGAGAGATGTGAATTTTAAATACGTATAGCTTTATCAGTTAAAAATATATATAGTTTTACTAGTTAGGAGAGTTGATTATCCGATATCGAGTTTACGGTGTGATCGAAGATAATGAGCTGACTGACACTAGAACGTTTATTGTGGCTAATGTCAGTAGGGTAACATTTGAAATTAAAATTTGTTATTTCAACAGTTCATACTACTCCCATTCAAATCAAACTACGGTGAACGATCCATCAATTGTTTTAGTAGCGTACTATATTTCTAATTTAACACTGAAATATCTGAATAATCCATGTTGCTTTTCGTGTATCTAATTATTTACCTTTCTTTAACCCAATAGAATAAAACGTTGTGAAACGAATATACGAAAATCTCATAGCGATGAAACCACGAAAGAAAAAGAGAACGAAGAAAGAAAAATATAAAAGCTATCAAATTATGTTATATTTATTTCCAATTCAATATTAATATATCTGCATAACTTATGGTACTTCTTTTGTATTTCGCTATTCACGATCCTCGATAGCTTTATTGATTCCGCTAAATATCTTCCGAGCAATTGCTCATGCTCGTAGCGTTCGCTTGTATTTCGTATCGACCAATTAATCATTTCCCAGCTGGCGCGTGCATAAAATGTTGAAATTGTCCTGGCTGATCGCGTCGAACGTCTCAACCAGTACTTCCACTTACTTAATCAATCTTCACGAACGAATGGATATTGAAAACTCGTGTATCTGCCGGAAAAGTTCTCTTACACGCGTGTTCGACTATGATAATCGCATAGATGATGAATTCAGGTAGTATCATTTCTAACGATACATCGTTCATCCTCTTTTCATTTTAATTGACTTATGGAATCGGAAGAAGCATAGGTAGGAGTTTGTTAAACGAGCACTCATTTAGGACGAAGTATCAATATGCGTTGTGCTATTACTCGTCAATTAATTGCACCAGGTATTTCAGTTTATATTTGTAACTGTTTTGTATTAATAGTAATTGTGATTCGAGCTTGCTACGATCTTTGGATTCTAATCAATTTAATCAGGTTTTTATTATTTCAAGAGACTTTGTAATTATATCATAATTGTAAGAAAAAAAAAAAGGTATTCTTCCTATCTTTTTCAAGATCGAGAGATCTTAAAAAATTACATAAAATATATTTGTCTGTTAAACGAAAACGATTTCAAAAGCTTTGTCACAGGATGTTAGTTCTGATATGTTAGATTCGTCGTCGAATGATAGAAATCTTTTGTTCGATAATAACAAATTTTGGAGAAAATTAAAAAACACATAGATAAAAGACCCGTGAGTAAGTTCTCGAAACGAAAAATAAATTCCAAGATAAAAACATATTTAAATCGATAACTATCCAGGAACCGTAGTAAAATAAAAGAAGTTATAACTAAAGAGTTAATCGCTTATCGTATAAATCCATTCAAAAAAGATCTCATTTTATCCTTTTTCGTTCTTTCTCCGACTGGATTCGCGATTAAATTATCGTCCCATCAAAACGTGTACCTGTTCGTCCACACATAGAAAACACTACGAAATAGCCATGTTCGAAAATATCGAGGTCACCGTGCAATCACCAGGACGAAACGATGCAACGAACACGAATTTCAGGTTTTCGTGGCGAAAAAAATTATTAGAATGGGTTAATGCGTAATAAAGTTGGTCCATCGTGTTTCTTAGCCTGTGTCGCTTTAATTGGCGACTGGTTTCGGAACCAGTCTTCTTTCTCTCTCTCTTGTGTGCCTTCGCTCACCGATGCGTCGATCTCGCGTACCATTCACAAACAACGTCATGAATGAGTTCTCACCCTCGTCGCGCCATCGAGAACCATTTTTTCTTTCCTTTCTTCTTTATTTAACGATACACGCAGTCGATATAACTGTATTGGTATAACTGCGCCGTCTATTCGTACGTCATACTCGCGTAAAATTGTAAATTACGCTTCTCCCTACGAACCTTGATTGCATTTTATGATCTTAATCCTCGGCATAATGCTGCACGCCGAAGCGTGAGGTATATTTATTTTAACGATTTAAGTAACACGTCGCGAGAGTTCCTCTTCTTTCCTTTGTCGTTTATTCTGTATGGATCAGAGTTGTTTCGTAGAAAGGATTAGTAGAAGTAGAATGAACATCTTTTATGCGGTCGGTTTACAATGTCCGAGCGTAAAGGGAGTGAAATCCTGCGTGGAAGAAACGATTTCAACGGGTAGTAAAACAAGCTGGAAAATTGCTTTCCTACGTTGCAAAGCGGATCAAGGGATCGTGAAACGCGTACTAAATTGGCAAGCACTTGGTTGATGTTAAATTGACTCTTATTAGACCCGACGAATGCTATATCGACTATAGTATATTTGATATACGCATATCAATCTCTGGAATTAAAGAGTTAAAGCGTGTTCCTTGTAAATTAATTAATTAATCGTAGCCGTTGCTTCGATACTTTCTAACGTTAATAGCATTTCACCCGTTTCCTACTTCCGTCAGTTTTAGCTAAGGAACTTATCCATATCTTTGATTGATAAATTATTTATAGTGCTCGGAGAGAAAGTGGTGCGTGTAACGAAATCTTTAATTTGAGTAATTTCATAAAAAAATCTGTATGCTTTCGAACATTAAAATACATCGCTACAGGTAATCGTAGGAAGGTAGAAATTCATTAACCGTTTCTAATAGTGGCCATGGTAATAATAATGGTAAAAAAAAATAATAATATGGACTATTCATTTAAAAAAAAGTACGTGCAATTTTTAAAGTAGCGAAAATGGAAAAATGAGAAAGCCATAACAATGTAATCTCATTACAAATAATATTGAGACACATAGTGGTTTTTGCAAGAAGCTACATATACTCACTTTATTATGTACCACTTTTAATTATATCTATTATTTTTCTATCCCGTTATTTTCCATTACATACATTATCTATTACTTCTTCCCACCAGTAACTATTAATAAACCTAAGAGAAAAAATACTAGAAATGGCTTGGACAGCTTAATTACTCAAAGCTCTAGTCGCAACTTTCTTCACGGATAAATTTCCAGGGAGCCACTGGCGAACGAAGTTTTTCAATTAAGCTCGTCTACCCCCCTGTTGCGTGCTTTCTCTGTGGGGTTTCCTCGCATGCTAAGACGTCAAATCGCTCACGTTACAAGCCCTAATAGCCAACGTCCGCAAATTGCCGTACAGCCTCGCTTCGACGGCTGGAAAAATACGCGATTGTCGAGGGATCACTTTGGAGAAGCTGGTCTTGCGAGGCGTGTCTGAGCAATCGCGTATAAATCACGCGACGACCAGGGTTAAGGAAGTCATTATTAAAGTATGGGCGAGAATCACGTCGTTGTGCGCGAGTCATGAGTGATACGACGTCTAACGGATTTGACGATTAGCCTCGGACACGTTGCTCTTGCTCTACAGCTACTCGTGGGCGTTTTACACCCGGTAGTTGTCAAACGGTTACCACTGGTTCTTATGCAGTTGATTAAGTGCGTCGAGCACTTGACCCTTGCTTCCAGAATCGTGAAAGCCGTACGATGAAAAATCGCGGGACGCGATTAGCGGCCTCAATCCGATTCACGCTCTACTTCGCGGTTTACGATGGTTTCATCTTCTTTTGGAAAAGGTAAATATACGTTGGCAAAATATACCGCAACTACGTGAACTTCTTTCTTATGAAAGATTTTACAATTAGATCGCAAATTTATATTTTTTACACAAGATCCGAGGTTTTGTCATTTTTCCAGAGCCCAGTAAAAGACAAAGATGAATGGCATCGCATCATAAACCGTGACAAATATTTGTATGTATGTTACAATATGTAATACTTGATTTAATTCCACTGTTTAGTTAGACTTTAATTGTTTTATATCACTGAAGTTATCGGTTGAGAAGTAGAAATCAGAGAGTCTGATAGATTTTGTTTCTGTAGAATTCAGGAGAAATTTAGGTCCGCTTGAGTTTGCGCGTCAGCCTCTTGAAGGGAAGGGGTTTGAAGTTTTCTTCTTTCGCCGTACAGGTAACGATAACAAAGGAGTTGTCAAGTTAATTGCAGAATTGCAGAACCTCTGATATAAGAAACTAAAAAGAAAAGAAGAAACTTATGAATCGTTTTCTACGGACTGTCGATTATATATTCGCTTCCCGACTCGTAGCAAAGAAGCGCGTGGTCCGCCAAGCACCTTGTGCATATTACCGTTTCTTCGACTGTACAGGAGCAGTGGAAGAAGTCGGCAATGGCTGGTAATGGGACAACTTCTTCGAGCATCCAAGGTATCCAGGTGTTACGGTATAATTTACAAGAAGGGGAGTAATGTTACTTCTCGATGTAACCTCGTTCCAGGCATCGATGTCCCCTCGAGGGCAGCGCGTAGGAGAGTTTATAATACGTAGATCGAATCAGGTTCGGCTCGTCTTACCGATCTCGAGCTTGTGCATTAATCGTTACTTTATGTAAATTGTACCAAATCGATTGGAATATTGAAAGAGAAAGAAAACGAGGAAATCAATGGAAAAAAGGCGGCGAAGGATAAAGACGAGGAAATGCCGGGGGACGAAGAAAGAGAAATCGTTTATCGAATAATCTAAACGCGTACCGTGCTTATTTATCGATACTGATAAGTACTTTTAGCTTATATTTGCTATGCGTTTCTCGACTCATTAGAAAAATCCATTCGACTAGTTCCTCCTTGATACACGATCATCGGGTAGGAGTAGCCTTTATTCGTCTCGGTGATTATTCCATAAAATCTACGGCCATTGAAACGCACGCTATGAAAAGAGAAAAACGAGGAAACAAGAATGAATTAGCAGCTCGTTATCGGTGGGAAGACTGGCGAGTATGAAATTGTAGGTTGCTTGGTGACAAGCAGAAACTATGAATCACATTTTGTAACGTTACCCTAGTTGCTGTATACGCAACGGTGTTTGGAACGCAGACAGATAGCGAGATGGACAGGAAACCTCGCCAACAACGTTTCCGCGCGTAAAATCCACGCCAATCGTCCGAACGCTGTTTGTTTTACTATGCTTCCTCGTTACCGAACACCGTAAGCGACGACGTAAATGAATGGTTGCACGGTCATTAAGACGCGTCGTCTAACCAGGAGTAATTGCAACGTCAAGGGGATCGTAAAATCGTCACGACGCAACTGTTGGATTCTTGCAGCCATTCTGTCAATGGTTTTCCACTCTGACAAGGATATTTATAACAACGAACACGCATTCAGCTTCGGGTTAAGCGACGTTCTTCGCTATTATTTCAGGAATTTGCAATCTGTAGGGTCTACCGCATAAACGAACTGTTGGTATTCTTTGCCTTTCTTAGTTTTTCGAATGTTCTCTGTAGTTTTTTCCTGGGTTGTTAAATGATTACGAAGGAAGAAAATTGAATATAACAAGCTAGGGTTATTTGAGTCGGCTAGGTTTCGACATCTTGAAATTCAATCTTGAACTGCGTGTAGAATAATCAAACTTGTTGCATATTATGAAATACCATTGATCTTTGCTATAGCGACGAAAGAACGAGAAAATATCGCGTACTTTAGGTTTCTTGAATCAGCGAAGAGGCATTTTACGAGAACTAATAAAATGAACAGCAAAATTGTTTGCAAAAATAATGTAATGTACACAGGCTACTGAATTATATTATCATAATTTCGAATTATTAATATTTGACGAACGAACAACTTCTTTCACCTCGATGAGTAAAAGTTACATACTTTGAGAAAAATGATGCCCGTCAAGCTATCAATCTATAAAATATATTTCGCTTTCTATCACACCACTAATAACCAGTTAAATAGTCCATTTTCGAACGTAGATCGCTTAAAAATCGTTCATAACCAAATTTAGCGAACTTTACGAGGCAAATTATAAATAATACTTAGTTTGTTTGAAATATCCTTCTGATTCATATAATTCTATTTTCACCCTACTTCCTGTGTGGATCACAGTAAAAAAGATAATCGCGTGTTTCATTCGGATCTTTATCATAATCTGAACTTCTTCGCTATAAAGAACGGGCGCCAATGTGCATTAGTTCTTGGCATTAAATGAATCCTATGTACAAAGGATTTATCGCGTTATCGAAGTGCTAAAATAGTATCGTTAATATCCGATTTGATCATTGTTTAATATATTGCAAGAGGCATGCTTTTATGTATTTTCGTTATCGTTGATGTTTCGCGATAAGGAATTAGGTATTAATCATCCGTTTCCTTTTGTTACAGTAGAATTTATGTTTCGTGGAAATGCCAGTAAAAATAGTGCATATATTTTAATTAATAATTCTTTACATTCATTAACAAGTTTGTTTATTACATAACAAAGTATATAATTAGGCTATAATTATAGCTTCTAATATGCACATGTATTATAATTCAGAATCACAAGGCAAACACGTATGAATTCACTTTTCTTAATTTTCTAATTTTTATGTAAATTTGAATGTTATTTGGTGGTTAATATACTTACGGAATTGGAAAGAAGACTTTTTAAATACAAAGGTACAAATCTTGCGAAACTTCCTGAAATCTTTTCATTACGAAAATATCTACGAAGTTTCGTAATGAACCCGATCGTAGAACGTTATGACAATCGAAATTCAAGATGAAATAAAGATAAGAAAATTGATGATATAAAATACCGTAAAATGTGAGAAATGTCTGTTTGTCTCCTGTGATCTTCGATTATATGATAATTAATTATTGGATGGCGTGTAATAAGCAACGTATAGCAAGATAATTCGAAGTGAAGATTCAAATCGTCTAAATAAAAAATAAGACCAAAAACGTGATACTTTCAAAAGGTATGAATAAAAAGTGATAAAGTAATCGTACATAGTTTGCGATTACGAGGCGCCAGTGCTATCGCACTGGAAAACTGCAAGTAATATACGTACTCATCGATATTATCGGAAATCAGTAAGATCTTGTTGGTATATGATTCAAAGCAAGGCGTCTATCAGTTTCCTTTCTGCTAAATATCGACATCCTATCGCGAATCTTCATTTATCGATATTTCATAATAATGTCTATAGCACGAAGAATTTATTCTCGGAGACATTCTCAAAGTTACCAATCACTTTAGATATACCTCGATCGATCGTTCCTTATTCTTTTAAACAATTAGAACAATTAAAACCGAAACTTAATTATTTATTCGAGTTCTATGTATATAGCAACTTGAATTGTAATGAATTCATCATTTATCTCAATACGACCAAATTCGATCTTATAAGATTCATGTTTGAATTGGTGTGAGAGGTGATCAGATATTTCCTCTGTGAAGTATAAACATACAATTGTATATGATATCATCGAAATTAGAAAAATATAATCGAACTTTGTCCTGTGCAATTGAATTTTCTGTAACCAGACTTATCAGATCTGACCAGACGACTGTAGAATCTATTGTTACTAGACTCTATCAGACTTTATTGAAAATAATCAAATTACAATCCATTGTACCCTATCGAGCATCACTAGGATCTATTGAACGTCACAATAGTCGATTGGAGTCCATTGATTTCATAAATCATATTCGCTCGAAGCGTTACGGACTTTATTAAACATTATACAACACGATAAAAAATTAGTAGACTTCGTTAGACCGTATTAAACGCAATCTAATGTTGCTTGACTTTCTCGAATTTGATTAGTCATTCTCGGAATTTGAGAAACTCGATTGAACATTGACACGACGTTCGTAGCCGTAACAATAGATTGAACTTTCGATCATAGATGATTAACATGTCAATTATGCTATCATCTGGATTTGAATTCCATGGGTTAAGGTTAATGTCCTACTTTGGGATTTTGAATCTTCAATTTAGATTTGCAATTTGATTTGTTTTTCAGATCCAGATTTTGTATTCAAGATCGAGTTCGTGATCGAAACTTGAGTTTCAGATCTGAGTTTATTATACCGAATGTCAATATCTGTGCGTTGTGCGCGAGTTGAATTCTCGATTGAACTCGTAGTAGAGATTTAAGTCAGAAATTTAGCTTTAAGATTGGAATCATCGTCAACATTTAGGTTCTCGTTTAGATTCTCAAATCAGAATTTAGACTTGAATTTGTTGCTGGAATCCATCCAATTATGATGTTTGTTCATAGCTGAGATTTCTGTTTCTTGGCTCTTTAATTTCGGTTCGTGACACTCGGGAATTAAATTCAAAATTTGGTTTGCATCGGAATTTGAATTCAGATAGTCTAGATCCAAGTGTCAGGGTCTAGATTTACATTTACCGCTATATACTTTGTCAATGTACAGTTCAGTACGATATAATCTTGATCGTGGAGAAGATCCGTAAGATATTACAATTGGGAGTCTATGATAGGATCTCTTATTCCAATTAAAATCTTTTCGATTCATTCTTTCTGATAAAATAGTGTGGATTGATGTCGTTCGATACGCGATCTAGCTGTATGTAATTGCATGCAATCGTATCTGATATGTTAAATTAAATTTCATCGTGCGATTAGATCTCCAACTATTAACTAATGATATAGAATTCTATGCAAACAAGATTGACTACATTTTTCGATATTTGTTATTATGTAGCGATCTGCTACACTATGCACTAAGTTATAATTAGATCCAGTGACTGTGTTTTAATAGGAAAGCTATCTAGTGCGACTAACTGCCTCTAGATCATATAAATCATGAACGACAATATAAAATATAAATTTTTCTCCATACGTAAACTTGAATCGCGAGCCACGATTGGATCGCGTTCCATTGTGTGTAACATTTTAATAGCTTCTTATCTGTCGTACGCTATCAATGTCGCCGATGAAAGACAATTTGTATGTCAAACCGAATTATCTTCATCGATCAATGATCTGTGACCACACATACGTTCATGCGACGCTCTATACCTTCATTTAACTATGTAATGACGATAATAACGATCGTTATTGCACAACTAAAATGAGTAATTACATAACATTGAATACTATCAACAAACCTAAAAAAATAAAAAGAATAATGGAGAGATTATTATCATTACGAGATGCAATTTACTTGTAATCCCGACGAAACTCGTCGAACTATAAAGTTTCTTGTACAAGTTTAAATCGTTCTCAACTGGCAATTAAAGTGCAGCCTTTCTATCCGGTCCGCGATCGAACAACACGACCTGATCACCGTCGATCGATCCGTAATATTCGCCAATCGATATTTCACTATGCCTCCCCGATAATGTACAGTAATAGCGTGCCATTTGCATTCGAGTCGAATACGCGGACCGAGGCGATACCAAACGTCACAACTTGTCCATTATTCATAAATAACATTTCAATTAAAGCACGATCTGCCTGAGCGTTTTGCAATTTTTCCGCCGTTTTACGAGGACACTTTGAAGCAAGATCGTTTGATTTCTTCGCGATACCGTAAATTACAATTATTTTGATTCGCGTGTGTAAAAAGTCGTTCGAGTTGGACAGAGGGGATTTTTCAAGATTCAATAGGAAGATTGTAAATTATTCATCTACGACGCGTGTCGCAAAAGTAAAAGCAAGATTACTGTATCGTTATCACACGTCGAAATCGAGTTCGTATATATTCTACACAAAGGGTTGTTCCATCGAGGAGGAGAAAGTTTCTCGATTTTCGATCGTAGGTGGATATTTTTCATGCACATCGTGATACGGTTTCGTGATCAGTTTCACTTTCTACCAAAAGCTCGCTTCCTGCCTCCGCATTTATGACGAAATGCTTTACGACGCGGAATTCCACGGTTTATCTTTCCCGATGAATCATGTGCTTGTTCCTAGAGCCGATATTTCTAAGGATAGACGATTCATTGCTCCTAACGAATCTTCTAAATGCCTACTTCGATATATTTTCCTAGATAATAAAAGGAAACTATGCATAGCTTTACTTCTTGTATTCAATGTTGTCCCTATTTCTACGTTTCTTCGTATAAAGCCAGAGGAGCTAACTTAACGGTTAATCATACGATAAATTGGTACAATAACGGTAAACTAGAAAATTTGATTTACTTCTTCGTTTGTTATATTCCCTATCGATTATGATAGTTTTTTTTTACTTATCTCTACTTTCTTATTCGTTTCGAGAATTTCTACTCCTGTGATGAACGATCGATCAACAATGGATCATACAACGATCAAATTATTAAAAATACCTGAATTTTAGCATATGTGGGTAGAGTTTAATTCTTGAGAAACCAGACCGTAAATTTATAAAGTTGATCAATTAAAGTTTCGCATGTTTCAAATATTCCTCTTTAAGAAGATTATATTTAAACATATGCTATAAAAATTATCTAGTATCTTCTTCCAAACTATACAACATTCTCGAAGAGGAAATTGTATAACATTTGTAATACTTTTACGAAAAGCACACCGTACGCACGTTGGGATTTCGATACGTATCTTTACACGATGTTACCGGCATTTACCAATCAAGGTACGCTCATGCAAAAACGAATTAATTCGCCGCACAGCGTGTCGAATCGGCGGACACGTGTTCGCGGTTTCGTGAGTCAGGATAACGCAGGAAGGTGTTCGTGACGTTCGGAGCAAGGTGTTCGTGACGTGCCGCCAAGTCTACATCCGATTAGCCATCCACGTCGACGTGTATCGCTGATAAGTCGCGATGATGCAAGCGACGTTGGAAATGTCAATGCAAGAGGAAACGAGGGCAAGTATGCCGAATCCTCCGAACTAAACAGTAATTCGATCATCACCGGTGAAAAAACCCAGATAAGAGATTCCGACACCGCCTGTCGCCGAATACCTGTGCGTTATCAACGATTTCGTAAGAGGAGCAGCTATAAATGACCGGTGATGTTATTATATGCTGTGGTCATACGAGTAGCGAAACGATGGACGTGGATTTCGATGAATATTTCAGGCTGCAGTGTAGTTGAATTTAGTTTTATATTTTATTTATTTGAAAGAGATTTTGGTTAGTGACTGGTTAACACGTTCGATACGCAAGACACGGATCAGAGTCAGCATTTATTCTACTCTTATGTACTTTTTTAATTCTTAATACGCCTTAGATTCTCATGATAGACCTATACTTATTTTTAAAAAGTCACAAAAATGTGGAATTCAAAATTTGCTCGTTAAAACGAGAGTCGTATTTATATCGAATGTGTGAAATGAATTTTTATGATCTAGTGGGTTTACCCAAACGCGAACTTCTATTATATAAACGAGAAATCTTAAATAGCGAATCGGTGAATTTATTCCATACTATTGTCTGACATCTTACTGTTATATAAACTCCAGTTATAAAATACTATAAAATCCTATGAATTCCACATATGACAGCACGTATGATATCGTTCTTCGATAAATCAAGTTTTATTGTAATATCAATTTAAATGAATTGCCGTTGATCGAATCCGTTTTTCTAAATGCGAACAATTATATAAAATGATAATAAATCATAGGAAGCATGGAAAACGATTGGATTCCTATGATATGAAACCGTTTGTTCCTCGAAAGGTTTATGTAATCGGAGGTCTGCCGTAACATGAGTATCGATATTATTACAACGTGCGTCATAACACACGTTTTTTTCAATGCTCGAGTGAGCACACCGATAATCCGAAATTATAATCCAAATTTCCAACGTGGCGGCGATAATCCGAAATGATATTCCTAATCCGCTTACGATTACGCGGTAGCCGGGTTTTCATCAAACCGGTGAACGCCCCCTCGATTTCATCGAATTTCTCATGAGTTCTTGAGCTACTAGCGAAAAGAGTATTCGATTGAATGATGATAAACAGGCTGATTCGTGGAATCTGTTGGTGAGTTAGTTTCTCGGTGACGGAGACCGTGATAATGGTTTCGTAAGATCTGTTGATGGATCTTGCGATTATGTAGATGAGTGCATATTTTGGAATCTCTGAATACGTTTGATAGAGTTTGTCAAGCAAAGGCGATCCTGTAAGATACACTCACGAATGGTTTTGTGAAATTACTGGTGAAATAAATTACATTATTTGAAAAAATGGGAAAAATGTATGTTTTAAAGAAATGTTTGTGTAACATTTAAATTATATACCGAGTATTTGGTTGTGTCATAAATGCTTCTTGTACAATACATGTACGAAAACAGGATTAATTTATGTATGTTGCAAAACAACCCAATATTTACTGTCCATTAATGATAAATATTTATTATGCAATACTTGATAAATATCATGAATGTCATTTGAAATAGAAAACGAGCAGTTAATTCACTCTAATTACTTACTACTTTTACCGACAAGCGTTCTCTACTATTTAGTAAGAATTTTTGACCGACATTCCTCTGTTTCCTGTTCTTTTAATTGCCGTTCGAGCGATTTCACAAGTGTTTGGCAATAGAGACGATCCACGATAAGACTGTTCTCGGATCGCTGTTTAAAAGTAGATGCAATCAGATCGGGAGTGATTTGCATGGAATAAGCTTTACGATCGTAAAGAAAACACGACGCAGTTACGATGCAAAGCAGTCGGCATTTTAACCGTGCCGTTTCGTGTTCACGATGATATTTAAAAATCGTGAAGACCTTTCCCTGTTTATAGTCTCGTTTGACTGTTGCAATCATTTCATTAATTAAAAAAAGAAAAAAGAAACGATCTTAAAATATCGACAGAATTGGACATTTGAGTACGTTCGACGGGCTATAATCATTATATAATTATACTGCATTGTTTAGTATAATTACATAGTATAAAAATGTAGTATAGTAACAATTATTATTTTATAGTATAGGAATGACAATTGCATTTTAAAATAGACATTTATTCACCTCATTTTTTCTAATGAAATAATTTATAGTAATTGATTTATAAATCACTTCACCGATGCCATTGACTCGCTAATACATTCGCCTAATAAATTGGAAAATTAATAATTCAGTGCAACAGGTTTCCGTAATTTAACCACCTACACAATATTTTATATTGTACACTCAGGTGTGTGCGCTTCTTGCTTCGGTCGTTGAAGTCGCGTGGACTTTTTGTCACGAAGCCAAACTGGTTCCGCGAGACTGTGTAATAGGACACCATAAATCTTCCTTTTCTCATCAGAAATATTTTAGCCTCCCTCCTTCCGCAATTAATAAAGTCGCGCCGTTACTTCTTCACCGTTTAAATTAATATGTAAAAAATTAATCGAAACGCTTATGAGGTAAACGCCTATAATGAAACAATTGCATTCCTGCTGAAAATTTGTTCTCATTTTGTTTTAACGAAGCTTCTGTATTTCATGTAATAAATTATGAAGCTTAAAAAACTGCATATAATCAACTTGGTTTCTGAAAGACTCGTTTTTAAAATACATTGACTTGTCTTAAGATTTTCGAATAGCGGCGTATCACACTGTATCGATTACAAATGGACAAATTCAAGTTCTACGAGGCAGAAATACTCGAAAATACATTTAAACGACTATTTGATAGATCGCGCGCGTGAAACCGTGAAAAATCGCTTGCCACCCCGTTTACCGTTCGAAATGTAACTCTCGTCCATTACATTACGTGAGAAGGCGTGTTTACACGGTGTGAAAGGCGTCGCGGCTTCAGGACGGACCAATCGATGATTTCTCGAGAGTCATTAACTCATATAACGAATGATCCTGAGAGCGGTGAGCGTTTGCTGGATCTGTAATACCGCCATGCTATAGCTATGCCTGTCAATCGCACCGGTTTCAAGAAATCACGGACAGTTTCGCGATCTGAAAACCGACAACGACTGCTCGTTTCACCCTACTTTCAGGTGAAAATCCATCGAATTTCTTTTCGTGTCTTACTGCTGTCTAACTCTCTAACTCCCGTACGCATTCAAATTGCAAATTGATAATTCTACTCAGTGTGTCAGTTCATAGCAGCGCCAGTAGAGTCTTTGGTTTCGTTTGTTTCTCAATCTTTCCAGTAAGAAATTATGATTTTCAATAGAAAGTTTTCGATAAAAATGAAACATCGTGGTTTGGAAATCGGAGGATTAAGTATTTCAAAAATTATCCGCAAATTTGGCAGAGTAATGTGAAAAATATTAAAAGTTACTATATAGTTAGCAATTATTATAGATTATTGATAGAAGATCGGTATCAATATATAGACGTTTAAAGAATTGTCTACTGCGAGTAAATCTGACAGAATAAATTAGCGATAGATATTTTTAACTATGAACGGCTTTCAAGACATTTTCATGTAATTTATTTATTTGATCGTGACCGGAAAGCGTAGGTTCAATGTTTAGATTCGGATTTTTATATTTTCTGATTTTACCTGTTTAGTTATCCTTGAAAGCTTTTCCATTTTATCATATATATTATCATGTACATAATATCGCGACATAAACTCGTTGGTTTAGTTTTTGGGATTTCAGTTTAGTTAGCGTTTAGTTTTTAGTTAACCAAGTAAAATATTTACTGTCGTTAAATCACGCGGAAAATTGGTAAAAATAAAGTCAAGAACCATGTTCGAAGGAGAATGCCACACGTGCAACTCTCGAGTTTGAATGCATCACTTCGATAGGTCAGTGCATGTCTGACATGAACGTAATTGGTATCTATCGGAAACACGTCAAGATAAGATATCGGTTAACAACGTTATCGTGCTCGTCCGTGTGACGCGAAACGTGGTTGTCTTCTTTTAACCGAAACGCCGGCGTTTAACTTGGCCTCGTTACTTTTATCGACAAATCTTAAAGATCGATCCAGTCTAGCGCAACGTTCCGCGTCGCGCGATCGTGTCTTCTCCCAGATATTAACACCGTACTCTGCTATTTGTGATACACCGTCTTCAGTCATCCAGTGAAATATATTCTCAAATAATCGAAATAAAGTTCATTATTTTCGTTGTGCTCCATTTCGCGCAATAAATATCAACTTCGTGGCAGGTTGCTCGCTCTGCTACAATTGTATTCAACTGAAGTAAAATTAAGTTGCGGTGCGGGTTTATAATGTCATAAGTGACATGTATCGTACAAGGTATATTTTCCTTTGGAAACGTATAGACGTAAAATCGAACTGTTTTTACCGTGATACGTAAACTAACACGTTTTCAAACGAAAGTTCCTGTGGATAGACGTTAATTGATGATGTGCTACTGAGGTGTTAAATTAATCATCGACGGAGGTATCGATAAGACTTTATTAGAAATTCCTCTATTACGGGTTCTCTCGTTATAAATAGAAACGAAGAAGAGAAATATAATACCTTAAGTCAATTTTTCATTACCAAGATTAAATCTTGATCGACCAGGCTGAGTTGTACGGTTGTTGGGTTTCTAACCATTAATCTTGTTTATCGTTTTCTTCTTTGTTTTCTTTTTTTTTCATACGTCATTTATTATTTTCTGTTATCTTTTTTACATAATATAGGTTATTGCAATTTTCTGCTTTCTTGTTTTCTTCTTTTCGCATTTATATGGCTATGTATGTATATCTGGTAATAAAAGAGCTAAAGAAAACGAGAGAGAAAGAGAGAGAGAGAGGAATCGTAATTCTCAGTCGTATTATTGCTAATTAATTTATACGTTAATTATATTGCTATTAGGTGTATTACGTATAATACATTTTAATTATATATTTATATCATTTATTTATGTTTTAATTTTTATTAATTATAATTCTCCTTTTTTTACAGATCGGCGCAGGAGCCATGTCATCGGATCGGCACCACGGATCGCGAGAAATCGACGTAGAACCGGGAGAATCGGATCACCTGCCGGATACTTTCCGAACCGAGTGAAATCGAATACAAAAGATCGTCGGCCAATAATCGGGGATCGACACACGTGATCGGCCCACAACAGCTTGCAACCTACGGCCTCCCTGCTGGCCTGGCCAGCTACTATGCGAATTGAAGCTCTCATCACCCTCGTCGCGGTGAGTTTGCCGTTTTCAAACCTTTCAACGCGATAGATATCACTTCTTCTCGGTTCATTCTTCGTTATGATCGATATATTTAATATTTGAGGACTGTATTGCCATTTTTGCACGACCGATTCGGTTTTATTGCGTGAGTTGAAAAAAGTATACGAAAATAGCGTTTGTTTTATTTATAGCAGAATACATATATAGGGTATTTCACCTAACTTGACCATCTTAAATGTCTCGTTTATTTTTTATGATAGTACTTAAAAATGTAGAGAAATTATTCATTTGCCGTCTCCAAAAGTGTATTAAAATTAATTTTGAACACTTTTTGAGATAAATACTTTCCACTGAAACATACAAATCTTACCTTTACCTTCTCTTCATACAAACACGATTTTCTCGTCGAAGATTACGCGAGGGTCAACATATTGTAGATCGTTGAATTTGTTTTTTTATGAACTATAAGACTGTTGCAATGAAAATGTGTAGTTCCATCTAAAAATATTTCGATATCTTTGAAATTTCGAAAAAAGTATCGCTGAGAAAATGTTTTGCCTATCACCACATTTGCCCCTTCGAACCAAATATTCTCTTCCTCTGATTTTTTTTGCTATCATAAAAAATAAGCGAGATATGTAAAATAGATCAAGTCTGGTGATATATTCTGTATAGCAACCTCAATTTTAAGGTAAATTATTGGAAAGAATATATCGAACGATTCGATATATGTATCTAATACGAGATTAAATAGGATTGGAAAGTTTACAGGTTTCTTAATATGAAAATTACCAAGATTTTTTTATTTTGCAGCAGTTACTTAAATTCCAATATTCCCCGCTAAAAACGTAGTAGTACTCGTTATTTCATTGTCTATTTTCTTTTTTTGTTTTATAGCTTTTTATGGTAATAAAATTTAAGTAAACTTCGTCCGTAACAAACGTAAAGAAAGATTACGAACTACGATTCAACATCTACGTATATTAAGAAGCAGGATAAGCTATGGTTAAAGTTACTATATGAATTAGACTTTTGCTGTTCTTTTTATATCAAATAACAGATGTAGCTCGAAAGCACCCCTAAATCGCTTTTGCCAGACGTTGTTGATACAAGAATGTTTCATAGTTTTATTGGCAAAACAGTGCCACGTTTATTTGGCTAGCAGGTGTTAAAATAACATTTGCATAAATCTGGCTTACCGCTACAATAAGTAATGTTGCGCGCATGTTAGAGCCGTACAACTCGAATGCCAACACAAACGATAACCGTGATAACTATCCGGATTTAAATCATCGCCCATGGAGAGTGGGTGTAATTACCGTACTATTCTCACGTACTTTCGACGACATTCAGCCCACAAGATCAAGAATTGCACGGTTGAAATATATTCCACGATCCGAATGAATATCAAGATTCGTTGTTCGCAGGATTACAAAATTTCACAATCAAATTCTAACGTCGGCTCATCCTTTTTCTTTGACTCATCATTCCTTTTAGCTCACTGCTGGGCGCCGTCGGTGTATTTTCGGACATAAATCCCTGTGGTCAAGCCAACCAACGATTAGGTTTTTCTAATGACGAAAATTTCCAACCCACGCGTTCTTTCGTTCATCGTCGGCGACATGTCTTTCTTTTTAACTATTCTTTCACGAGCGTTAGGAAATAATCCGGCTCAGGGGATAAATAAAGCAATACGAAGTTTAGTACCTGATAAATCAACGTCAACTTTGTTGCACTCTGTCCTCTATTACAGGTTTTTATAGGCAGTGTGCAAAGCAGTTTCTTCGTGGCTTTGAATAATTATAAACATTTAGTGTCTTGATTCAATAAACATAATACCTTTGAATAAAATATGTTGGAAGTAATAAGATGTAGAAATTTATGTCAGCCCGCCGTGAGTTGGTCTTTTACGACCTGAACTATCAGGCTTCGATGTGCATTTAATAATACTAGGTTTAACGATTACAATTAATGTTTTACGACGAAAATAGATATTCACCTTCCGTACATACGTATATTGCCATGCTCTAAAAATCGTAATGTTACAATATCAAATACTACTACATGTAATAAATAACCAGAAAATGTCGTTGTCCCATTATAAATTCCAGTGTGTGTTAAATTAAACCATAACTTCAATCATCGTCTGTCGACCCACGTTTAATGACATGAATAGCATGTTCGATAACCTCAGTTATTCACCCTCATCGTGGAAAAATTTACAATACTCTGGCACCTGCGTGATATAATTCGCTATTCTTTTCGCATTCCACGGTCCGAGATTTTAACGAGATTACAGGAGATATACTGTTTCTTACGGCTTGAGACACGTTACACTGGGCTCGAGGTGTTCGTGAGCTGTTTTAATGACACGGTTATTCGGTCGGCGGCATTGCGAGAATATCGGGAACGCATTGATTTTTGCGGCGAAGATCGATTACCGTCGGTGCAAATTAATAATACTGCCTTTCACCGCGAGATTTCCAAGGCGATTCGCTAGTCTCGACGCGTAGATCATAATATTAAAACGCATTACGAGCAATGCGACAATGGCGGGAATCGGCGCCGGTCTGGCGTTCGTTCTATAATCAAAAGTCCCTAAAACCAGATGACTCGATATCGAATAGTATTAGAATTACTGAAGTAGATTTACGACAGTACATTTTTGAAGATTTGTATGGTTGTTCGTGTATAAACGAAGATTCGTTCCTTTTTTTTATCTCTCCCCTTATCTTTTATTCTGATTTCCTTGGTGCAAGATTTCTTTGTACTTTAGTCATTGATAATTTTAGTATATTTAGTATTGAATTTATTGGAAAAATATCGATATTCTCATGTTACTCTCTGTTAATCTCACTGAATATTTAATTTAACAAATTTTAAGAATAAAATCAAATTGATTCTAATAAGAAATCCTAAAAACTGAAGAGATCTACGGCAAATTATCTTACGATCATTGAACCATCCACTATGATTTGAGTGCACGGAGAATTCTTGTCATCGACGTAACGAATAGCAAATAATTACAATACGCTTGAAAACTATTGGAATTCCTTCTAAACATATGTATATTTTATATTTTTATCTTTTATAATTTATCACGTATGGTAAAGGGGCGTTTAATCCCCCAAAAATCTTGCAGCCAACTGTAAATATACCATGCTTCAACATAAATTCCTGCTCGTTAGACTTTGCATCTGAAGATTTCGCGAGGAATCACGATCCTCTGGTTTTAAAGAGATTTGATTTATTACTTGCCGCTGCGAATTTGCCTACTCCTGTTTCGTGGAGGTAATTGTGGTAAAGTATGCGGAAGTTAGCCATGCTAAGATACTCGTGAGTTTTCGCGTTGCTGTGTATATATATTATACACGTGGGAGGTGATTTAAGCGGTTTATTTAATTAGTTTTTTTCTATTTCGTGCCGCTATCCACTCTTTGTCTCGAGAGAAACGATTATATATCAGTTCTTGGAAGCGTTATCACGTTATTAATGGAGAAAATTCCTTTCATCTTGTAGTAAATTCAAGTGCTTCTGTTCTTTGACGAATCTCGTTGTTTGAGTTGAATTCTTCATTGGCTAATTCGATACTATTGGTATCTTAAGTAATTTTCTTATCAGCCTCCTTTCCTATAAATAATCCACAAAGATATCTATATATATAAACGTTATTAAATCTTCATACTTCTTCGATATAATCATTTCAGTTTATATTACCAAACACCGTAAAATTCATAGTCCATCAGCCAAACTTTATACGTATTCCCTATTAAAATATTCAACAGCCTATCATTAAAACTAACAATCGATAAACCACTATTTACGATCGAACTGAAAGTTTCCTCTTCCTTCGATCTACACCACTGTAATCATAACCCCGATATGAACCAGACGAATCCCATTACCATATGTATAATCGCGATTTCTACCAGCTAATTAGGTTTAAAGCTTCCTCTTTCGCACCTGGAATTAATCTATTCTATACCGCTACGCGAGGCGTCATCGAGTTTCCTTCGATCAATTTCTGACCGGAAGCGCACCTCGATCCCAATCATTTCGCGGCTCGCGCGATCGCTATCCCTATTAAAGGCAACGGCCGATATCGCATACCAGTTTTATCTGGGCGACATTACGTGCTGACGTACGAATATCCCTAGCCGATTAATATCACCATCGCGATGTTGTCCCATGATATTGATAAATGATAATCGCCGGTGCGCCGCGGCCACGGCGCGCCCCCTGTAACGCAAATAATTTAATAATGGCAGATTAGCACTGTCGCGGACGAGAGGTAGGATCGGCTTGCGAACGACGCAAGGAAAATCGTCGAGGACATTAGTATGCTAATCGTTTCGTCGGCGCCAATGGCCCCAATAAATAATTCTCTTAACGCGAGAGTCGGACGACAGCCTGTCCGCTGCTTGTAACCGCTACCGTTACCTGTTCATCCCCCATGTGCACTGCCAGCCTCGGTCACGGTCTCTCTTCGATGATTTTCTAGGTTTATCACGGTTTCGCTAAGAAAAAAGAAAGAGAAAAGAAAAAAAGGGAAAAAAAGACAGACATCGGCGATTCACCCGTAATCGCGCGATAAATTACATAAAACGCTATATTTCATTCGTCGTGTATCATTCGGCTTGTCCCTCGTGTATCATTATCAGGATTCAGGATTATTTTGCTTGCCACAGCGGTTAAAACTCTCCTGCGAACGCTCGAAGCGAGACGAGTAAACACGGACCTGGCGTTCCAGTGATAAGAGTTGTTAAGCGCAGGCTCGTTGTTGAGCAACCTAGCAAATCGAGATTTTTCTGGTTTTCTTAGCTTTTCTTCAGGGGATTAGGTGATTGGGAGATTCAGGTTGTGAGTGGAAGATCTTGCAGCGTGATGTAAGGCTGTTTATAGGCAAATCTATATTTATTGCTTATCGACCTGAGAAGGATACGTTGGGCATTATATGAATGACTGATCGATGTGCTTATCGACGTATTACGCGTGTACTAACAATTTTATAAGACTTTGCAGGTGTCCTGTTATGAAAAATCGTACAATGATAATTATTCCTAAGTCATGATAAATAAAAATACATTGGAGAAAATATTCTATTTGTATTTTAATACGATAATTTTAGAAACATGATCATATCGAAACGTAACACTTTGTGCGTTTGTCATGAACGCGACCCATGTTCGCCAATATTATCACACGACGTGTGTTACTTGTGTGATTCGATATTATAAGACAATGGGATAATATGACTAGCAGAGGTGTAACAGCGAGTAAGAAAAATCGATCAATCATGAGAACGGGAGGCATTGCTAGTCTAACAACGCTACGCTATAGCATCCAGTTACTTTTATGAAACTTTCACGCTCGTTTCTTGTTGATGAAAGGATAACATTTCGAAAGAAATCACAGTATGCTCTTTTTACAGAGAACTTATTAACCATTAGCTCTTATCCAAAAGCAACGCGAGTTCTTCTCAGATACTGGTTTGAAAATTTCGCCAACGAGAGATAAGGCGAGCGTTAAAAATAAAATTCATCGATCACGCGGTGATTTTGTGGAGCAAAACAAGGCGTAAAAATGACAGCAGGCGTCAACTTTGGCGTTAGGAAATTAAGTCACGATTAAATACATCGTGTAATTTCTCAGTTTCGCCGGCGTATAATTTGCCCCTCTAATGACAGTGATTGGCTAATTAATTGATCGGTAGTGAATAAATCCATGATTAAATGATCGCGTGTCTCTCGATAATGATACTTTGAATATCGCGTCGGTTAAGTGGAATAAGTGTGCTCTTTCATCAAGCCTCCTGCGAAGAATACCTGACGATCGATCGAATACACCTGTGATCGAGGAAAAAAGGCGAGAGATCGTCTTTCAGGGTTTCGAAGCGAGCACGATTGAAATACCACTCGATTCTATTGGGAATCATACGATGACGTTGTGTATCGATTTCAAAGCAGCCGGCCTCCTCCGGCTGAATCATCCACCCACGCGTGCTTCTTACTGTTCGTGATCTCCATCGTATCGTTCAACTCATCGATCAGTTCGTTCTTTCATTGTTAATTCGTGGAACTATGAAAGTAGGTGCGAAATTTTCACGGTGGCAAACCTGTGTAACATTGAATTACATTTTCGTCTTTTTTAAATTATATTTTAGCTACGTATCACTAGATCGTAACATTATATTAGCACGAATTGATTTATTTATAATAATTATTAATTTCCATATTATTATAGTTGGTTACTATTATGGTGAGAAATTCTGTTTATGAAAGAGTAACAATTTTGACAATCAACGTAGATTAATGTTCATGCAATAAGAACAGTTTGGTGGATATGAAAATTAATCGTATTATTTTGTGTCTACTTGAACCTTTAGAATAATTCAAAGTATAAACAAAAAATTTGAGAATTGAGAAACGAAGAATTTAATAAGATATTTTTATGCCAACCAAATTTCTTTTTTATATAATTCTATCATATATAATTAAACAGAATTCTCTGATACTTACACCTTTTCCTCTTTTTTAATTTGTACAAGAACATCATCCAGACACGTACAATTAGCGTAGAACGCCTTCTGCTATTATCATCGAAACGCATCGTGGCTATCGAGCCTGTAATTTAAAAGAATTTAAAAATAATATATTACGAATCGTCGTTGGAAATATAAAAGAGGGTTGGTCCACACGAGTGGACCCTGTGTTTGCTTTGTTCCGGTTCTTTATCTTCCGGTGATTTAGCGTGTCGTGGGTGGATTTTCGCCTCTGGCGCGTTATCCTGCAGAAGGGCTTTTGGTAGAAACCCTCTTTCGATAGAAATCAATTCACAAATGGATGACGTTTCACGATTGAAAAAGTGCATTTACTCGTACAATATGTTTCAAAGCTTGAAAGGAATATGCTTTTTTAAGGATATCGTCTCGTGATTGTAGTCCGATTAATTTCTACTTGATCTTCATTTTATATTATATAAGTTAAAATTTTACTAAATTTCAGCATTTCAGTCCGCTTAAAATATTTTTAACCAACCAGATTCATAAATAAGAATTATGAACGAGACGAAGACCATTTTTACGATATGTAGTAGAAATTCTTTTTTACGTAATCACCGGTTTCCGTACGTACCGCAAAACGAAAGGTCCAAAGTTAGGCATCCTCGAGCTTCAAATATGTGTCCCCCTTTTTTCTGTATCTTTTAATAAATCTTTTATTTCATCCATGTACTTATCAGATTTCCTCTTTATCATGTATCGTATTATATCATATTCTTTGTAGGAGTATCCAATCATTCTATATTAATTTCTGCTTCAACTATAAATAGTTCTTCTAATTAAATAATTCTCATTCAAAATATTTCCTCTCGTTATTTCCAATCTTAATGCTGATATTTTCTACGATATTTAAATTCCTTCTTTCACGCATACAAAAGTAAATTTCATCGTTGATAAGTTACAGTACACTTAAACCACGGAATTCGATTCGTTTTCGATCTTTACACTTCTAAATTCAACAAACCACGAAAAAGAAGCGATTCCCAGGCATCTGCGTGGGTTTACGCGTGGCGCAAGAATCGTTAATTTGTCGCGTCGGGAAGTACAAGCGTCCTGCGGTCTCATGTGGTCCTACTCGCACGTTTATGAACGACCTTTACTATTGTAAACGTATGCAGGATACGTGGTGCAGGATTTACGCGTGTACGATACACGTACGAAACGGTGAAGCGACTAACCAAATATTTATACATGTCAATCATAAGAGACGACGAAGCGTCGTACGCTGTCTAAACAGGCCGCAGGGGCCTCGTGCAACGCGCAAGCCATCCGGTAGCGTTCAACATCGTGGACCTTTCCGTTGCTCGTTGCTCTATCTCTAACAAGCCTCTCGATAGTTACCGTTTGTCATGCGCTCCAAGTCTTGTTTGCTTCCCCATGGAAGAAAATCATAGACCGATCTGTAAGGCTATCTAATTTTCATCTCGACTGCTGTTTAAGTGAAATTACAGTAGACTATGTTACGTGCTTCGAAAAGTAGCATTGCCTGTTCAGAATAAAGAATGTAATATTTCTGATTAAAATTGTTTCATGAACTCATTTCTTAGGTATTTCTTTTGTTTGATTTTTCTATTTGTACTTTTACTTTATCTTTTATTGACTTTTCTAATTTTTGTTACCAGTATATTTTCCTTTTCTTTAATATATAATATTTATTATTAATGCAAATCTACGCATCTACACGCATTTAATTCAATTATTATTTCTGAAACAGTAATCCTTATATCTATATTTACTTCTGACGTTGAATTACCAGCTAAGGTTTATATCTTTCTTCGTACGAAAGAAAAAAAGAAGAAATACAATTAATCTAAATCTAATTCAAATTTGCACGAGAGATATTAAACAATGGAAATACTATAAAGTAGCCCAGAAAATGGCAAAAGGCTGTTGTTGAAACTCTCGGTAAACTGCTATAAGTCACAAGTGCGTTCGCTCGTGGCAGATGCACAAAGAGTATGCTAATAATACGAGTCGTTGCATTGACGTTCAATAAACACGAGTTTCGAATTCTATCACGAGTTTATCCAGTAAACCGCTATTAACGTTTGCACACGACAAAACGCGTCAAGATGGGAGGATGCTTCACTTCAAAGCCATTCCATTTAATTCAACGCTCATTGTAACTGCATTTGCACGAATCCTCAACAATCAACCATCACCACGTCGACCACATCATAGACGTCGAGAATTTCATACAACTTCGATCATTTAATCATTGTAAAAGTTTAAAGTCTAAAAAAAAAAAAAGGAAAAAAGAAGGCAGTGTACCATACTCGAAGAAACCTTGCTTTCCTCCATTATTTTATTCGATTAGTTTAAGCAAACACGTATTTAGGTGTATGTATGTAAGTCGGTTACCAATTAACGGCCTGCTTGACAAATTTATCGACGACTCGAAATTCTATCCCGATCTGCTCGCGAATTTATGATGCGTTCCGCGTTCTACACGCTTTACAACTCTTATTACGCTAATTGGTCCTGCCGTGTGTACGTATCTGTTTACTACCGTTAATTTGCACCTTGGTTTTTATTTCTCGCGTAACGAGCCACCGATCTTTCGTTAATATATGCATACTCGACTGGAGAAAGTTCCATACAACGGATTACATGCATAATCGACGACTTCTTTCCACTGTCTGTGAGCTGTTGCGATTGCGGAACGCGATACAGGTCCGTGGATCGAGCCTTTTCTGCGGCTCATCGTGTGATCGCAGGTTGTCAAAGGTTAATAAGTTCTGCCACTGACATTTTCGGTTGCCGGATCTTAACACTAGTTACGTCTATGGCTTATGGTTATGTGGCTTCTAGGGAATAAACTTAATGCTTGGGAAGGATTAGAGTGTACGATTAGCATAATCGAAGTTTACTACTACAGTACATGGTTGGACAAGTGATTTATGGTAATAAGTTATTATGTACTATTAGTTCAGCGGCTCAACTACAATTTTATTAATACTCGACCTTTTACGATCAACCGTGTATTTTGTTTCAGTCTATATCGGTAATTCACGAAGTTAGAGATATTGTACTTAGAAAATCATTCAAGTTGTATCAAATAGTATCTACAGCTTGACATTTGATCATGTTAATTCAATTAATTGCTTTAAACTTATTAATTATGTTGTTCACGGAGCACGGCCAATATTTTAGATTTCGTTTATTTGCTTATCGAAAAGGGAGCTAAGGGATTCTCAGATCACGTTCTAAAATTTAAACTTTTCGTCTGATCTTGATATTTTCCTATTATCAGCAACGAGCAAAAAGTAGATACTTAATACTACAAATCTTTAACAACTAGTAATACAGACGTGTAAAGCATTCGATATTGGATGAGAGGCAAAGGAAATAGCTTGTCATAAGCCATGAAGATAAAAGCGACAAAAATTGGTTTAACAATGGATTGCATCGCCGTCGTCGTATCCTGGTGGCAACATAGCAATTAGGCGTGTCTATGATTTTCTCACGTTCCACGCGTCGATCCGCCGCAAAAAGCGAAACAGGGACGACGGGGATTGCGTAAAATTTTTATGCACATTTCGAAAGACCTTTCGTCGCAGCCAACGATGTCGTAGACGCGATATATTCAAATCACCGCCACCTTATTACGATACGACAAGCTTATTACGATAGGCAGGCGGCGTATATCGAGAGCCACGGGTGTATACGCGCGTCTATCTCCGGTTATTTGCCATATAACGGAACAGTTCTCAGCTCTACGGTGAAACGTTGAGGCTCGTGGAGACCTATAAATTATTGCCGTACGTCTATCCAATCGCAGCTCGGCCGGCTGGTGAGTTAAAAAGAATCACGGACCAATGGTGGCAGAGAATGTCCAACGCTCGTAACTACCGCCTCCGGTTCAGGACGGGCGCAGTAAAATCGGAAATATCGCCGTAGAAATGCGTTACGCTATCCGATCGATCGACGAGCGTATCATATTGTATGATAATCGTGGCCGATATCGGTTGTGGCGATCCATCATACGGAATTCCATTCTCTGACCTGGAAATTCGTCGCCCTGTCGCGCGTTGCACGCGAAACGATGCCAAGGATCTCAAGGAGTAAAAATTGTAGGCGGTAGCCATTTCGATGGTTGATAGGCGAGCTGGTCGCGATGCGATTTCATTGGTTGAAACGGACAGCTAGGAAACCGTGGAACGATTTCCAGATTGTGAAAACCGTGTCGATTGATCTTGTTTTCTATCCCGGGAGATTTGTTGCTTCGACAGTCTATGCAGGATTTAAGAGACAGTTTAATTAGATGCAGTGTCGTGCTGTGCACGGTGTATGACTTACGTCAGAGAGTAAGAAATAGATTATTTTTTATTTCAGATGAAATTCTATTGCCTCTTTGTTGTATGCCAGTTGAATGTCTTTCAGATTTTATTGAAGAAGTATTTCTTATTGAAAGTACATTACATATACTCTTTGATATTTCATAGAAAGCAAATCTTATTTTACTTAAGAACGCCCTATTCAATATTATTATCTTTAATCATTTTAATGACTACTTATAATACTTGTTTCTCTTTCAATAAAAGCGTTAATTAAAGAAACGATGCATTTTCACGCAAAACGAAGTGACTCGGTAAAAAATTTCCCCGTTATTCCATCTACTCTTCACCTACAAAATGCTTGTATGCTCATTATTTTAAAATCGCAATAAAATCAAGCAACTCTAGGATTAACTCTTAATTAGCTTTTTCCGTCTAACCATGTTGATCCAGTATATCGAATTAAATTAACTCGGTGCGTACTCGTTCAACGTATTCTTAATAGACCATTAGGCACGACTTATGGTTGTATTGCATCGTCATTTGGAGCACCACGGACGAGTTCTTCAGGTAGCATAAGTTTTCGCGTGAAATCGTTGCGTCGACACACCCTCTTCGTACGGTAAACCCTAAACAGACAACACGAACGCATAAACTCTGGTTGTAAGAGATAATCCGGTGTCCGTACACATACAATCCTGATTTTCGACTGGTAACCCAAAGTACAAAGAACCAGATACCACGCGGGTGCACAAGCGTGAACAGACATAAAGAAACACGTCGATAGGTCCCGTCTTTTCGATACCAGCGTTGCCTCTTTGAATGTTATCGGTCTACCCTGCACGACGCGGTTCATATATCGAGATGTATGTGTATATCGATAGTAGTCTCGCTTGTACAGAATGCTGGTTTCCATTTAGTCAAGGCTACCTGAAATTTTAAATTTTGTTTAAATAATTGATGGTCGTTTCTGACGGTAATAGTATTATTGTATGGAGATTAGGAAAACGATAGGTTCCTTACAAGATTCTTTAATCGGATTAAAATATGTATTTAAATTTATTGTATAGACAATTTTTAAGTGAGAGGCTTTAGTTTATATAAAATTTTACTCAAATATATTAAGAAATAAATTTCGCGTTCTTACGATAAATTAGCTGTTTCACGTACGTGCAATATTATGTATGCATGTATACGCAATGTACAATATTGTATATGCAGTATTTAATAAGCCATTGATTAACTAGATAAATTTAAGTTTCCAATTTTAGTGATTTTTACGTCTTCTTTACAACACCATTCAAAAACTATATTTCTTTTATTTTTAATATTAAATTTATTTTTCTCGCACGTTAAAGAGTGACAGAAGCGTGTGTTTCTTGTATTTAACATCGACGGTACAATATAATCGTTCGTAGCGTGGTTTTGCTACTACATTAACAATTTAGCGATTTATTAAAATACGAGATTGCAGAAGTAGAAGCTTTTACTAACAAACCTACCATAACATCGTTCAACCACAACAGAGGGTAACGAGGAGATATCGCAAGTTTATAGTGGCAGTTCATCCAAGTCCCAATATCTTCCCCCGGACCCTGATATTACGAGGTTAATCTGAAAGTACGTGTCCAATAAATCCTCCCGCCGAATATTTCGTATCTCACATGTAAAAACCACTGGTTGCATTGAACCTCTCATTCCCTGACTTATAGCAGATCGGCTCGTATTTTTTCTCATACAAGAAACCTCATCCCTCTACAGGTACATAATCAGGAAACGAGTTTGCAATTCAAATGCCATACTTCATAGCCTTTTTATACTTTGCGTCTCACATGGATGGTCTTAAATATTTATCCTCTAACATTTTTCCGATCTTAGTGTTCTTGCGAATTAAGAACGATAATCGATGACACAGAACGTGTATCTTTACAAGCTATAGACGATGTCACAGCAAAATTATCACGTTCTTTTTCATTTATTTTGTCATTTTGATGCATAAGCGAGATTATGCTAATTTATGATTGGAAAATTACAGTTAGAATTAAAAGGAAAGTGGCGGAGCATGGAGGATGTTATAAAATTTAGTATTCAGTAGATGATAGACTTGTGTATTGCAAGTACGTAGTAAGTAGCGTTGTAATAGGTTTGATCAGCTGGTAGTTCATGAAGTGATTTTTATTCTATTGATAAGATCGAAATATATTCGCAAAGAATGAGATCTGCGAACTACGCGTGAACAGAACAGATTTTCATGACATTTAACTATTTTTATTTTTTAACCATTTACAGGCAATCCAGATCGTTCGTTTGATGGAAATCTCACTCGAGAATTAAAAAAGATCCTTACGAGACTTTTGAACATTTAACTTAACAACTATATAATTGCAAGGTTTTAAAAATATTCTGGAAGTCTAGAACAGAAAAAAGATGGATATGGACGTAAATACGAAAGATAGGAACGTACGCTTTGTCATCGTAGTATTAGTTCATCGAATAAATGGTTCACGAAAAATTTCCTCGTCGATTGAAAACTGCACTTTGCAATTTCACTTCGATGATGTGATTAGGGTGAAAATTAGCCGTCTTTCAAAACGTGCCAGTGCACGTTGCTAAAGCACGTCGTGGAGACGTGTCTCGTGGAAATATCCCACGACGATCGTGCGTACGCGAGCTGCCAACGAGCGACCGGCTAATTTCGACTTTCGAAAATACGCTTGGCATACCGGCTGACTGGGCATTTCATTATCAGGCGGAAGACGACTCCGCAACGAATTCGAGACGCTAATTAGCGTGTTTCGGGCCGTGGTTTGCCTCCTAACACACTGGTGGGATCTTTAAATGCGTCGTCGACTCGCAGTACCGCTCGTGAGGGGATGTATACGATTTAACGGAGTTACAGTATCCGCGACGAACACGATGTTACGGTACAATATACTTTATGAGCCGGAATGAGTAGTGCTTTTCAGTCTGAAAGGAGTTTCGTCACTGTTTGTATAGATTTTTTAACGTGTCATCATAGGTACACTCATGTGGACGTTGTCCGAAATACGTTTTTTATTCGGTTTCACTCGTTAAAGAAAGATTTACGCGATGGAAGCTTCGATTGAGTTATTGCATCGAAGATAGAGGAACCTTGGAATAACGATACAATTTATGATTATGGAAATGTTTGAACATCGAAGTTAAAATTTACGTCATAATAAAAATACATGCCTCGATTATTGACTAAAATAATTATTGAATAAAGATTGCTTTATAATAAATGGAATTATCAAGTTCGAGTAAACAAACTCAACAAATTATTAACGATAACTATTTTATAACTGACGAACAAGATTAATAACTTTGAGCTGTAATTTGTTGCGAATGAAAACAGAGTGAACGATTGTAACAGAGTTTGGAAGATCGGATTAACAAATACCTAATGTGTTAATTGCCACTGTCGTCGGATACTAAAAGAAGAATTTTCACAGACATATATATACTTAGAGTATTTAGTGGGGGAAGGATGGTTTTAGCCCTTAGTTGCCACACGAGTTGGGTAGGTCGTACTTTGTACGAGTTAAATTTTTAAGCAAAAACAGACGACAGTGATAACAAGAACATTCGGCAATAAATTCACCTTCAGCAAGCACAACTGAAAAATAAAAAGTAATTATCATTTTCTGATCTTCCTAATAAAATCTCCAAGGCGGTTGAAGTATTCGTACGAAAACCTTAACGACGTGAAATTAAAAAAAAATTACTCGAAGTCTTTAGGAATTCCACGTGAATAGCGTTTGCCCAAATTTGGCAAAATCGATAAATCGAGCCTCTGTTTCCTCGTAACTTCCACCGACTCGTGCTGTATCTCAAATTCCAACTCCCACATTCGCAATCAGCACGAAGCGTATTTCTTCGAGTACCGTTCACTTGGCGATGATTATTCCAGTATTTCAGTGGAGTCAGCAATTAACGATAAACATTAAGTCGTCGTCGTAGTCGGCGTAATGCCGCGTGTATGACGCGGTTCGTATAAGGAGGATCGATTAAAATCGCAGTGCCAGTGAGAGGAGGCCGGTCGGCGATGAGGCAACAAACCGATAAGGATCCGAGAACTCGGTGTGTGGTCCGTTTGTGTGTGAATATCCGGCCGATCAGAAACAGCGTTGGCCACATCGCGACGTCGAGTTCCTCGTACGGGAGGCGCCAGTTAGTTAACCGCCTCAACCCTGAGGGACGATGGCTTAATTAAACGACACGGGCGTCGAACGCTATCTTTTATTGTCCCATTTCTATAAATCTCTGGAAACCGAGCCCTCTTCGCTATTCTAGACATCGTTGCCTGCCACTGTGCGGGATAGACAGACAACATCGTAGGCGCGACACTGTTGAAATTCTAATTTGTGCTGCTGTATTCGTTGAACGTCGTGAAAAGGAGGGCGTGGAGATTCGTTACGGACGATTGGTGAGACTCGTGCATGTTACAGAAGATTGATAGCGTCGTAAGATAAGCACGATAATGGGAATTTGCGCGCGCTCGATGGATCGTTAATGCGCTAATTTAGAATTCTGATGTGACGATGATTGAGGATTATGGGATAATTAGTCGTTGTAATGGTGAAATATCTGTAAAATAGGATTTCCAGTAGTTAATGGAATTGGATAGGAGTAGCTTGTAATATGGGAATATTTCTGATACATCGTTTTAAATAATTATAAATGTTAAATATACGAATTGAATTTCTAATTCAATACGGAAGTTACCAATGCTGAAATAAAATAGATTTTTGTATAGTTACTAGAATTTTTCATTAATAAGGCTACAATTTTTAACGGAAGATCTGTATAAAAAAAGATAGATAATATTAATAGCTTTTTTTTTAACACGATATAGATGCAGGAAAAACGTGTTGGATCTTTACCTACTTATTTAAAGAAAAATGATTTTTCATATTAGTAGTGACATGGAATATTTTAATATCTGAGGACATACGGATCCTTTTATCAAAGTTTCAATTCACCTACGATCTTCTCAGTTTGAAGATTGTTGAAGAAGTTGAAGAACCCCTCAATCAATAAAACTAATCAAATTTTACAAAACTCCATTTCATTTCTAATTCGCGAAATTAATCACGATTTAATCAGACAATGACTTAAGCGAATTATGCAAAATTTCGTAGGACACGATGAGCGTATTCTTCGGGTGTTCGTAAGGGCGAGTCCATAGCATCTCGTGAGAAAGTACCGGTGATACAGGATCGGTATTAACGTGCAATAAACCACTGTGTTAGTCACGCAGCGCACATGAGCGCTGGTACGCGTTTATAGAGGTGAAAACATTAATTTGGCTTATAATTTTTATGCAAAACAGGCCTCTCGGGCGTTCAGCTTTGCTCCGTACGATCGCTCATCTTCTCTTTCTCCCCTCTTTTGTCAAGACTTTCGGCTTAATTGCGGAATATATCTTGTCGCTAAGAATTAGAAGCCGGATCGCGCGATTCGTTCACCATCATAAGCCATTTAATTCAATTTTATCGATGTTTCGAGAGAAAGATTACCCGTTGCTTCCTTCTTCTGGTTGTTCAATGATTTATGTACACTCGTTGCTCGATGAGTAGTTCGATGAAATCGTAACGTCGAAGTTAGCGAACATAGCAAGCTATCGCGTTATATTTAAAAGTATTAATTTTTTATGTAAATATTTAGAGAAAGTTTAAAGAATCGGAATGTATAAAAGAATTTAATTGGCTTATCCTTATCTTCTCGTGTATTTATTTCGAGATTCTTAAAAATTGAATTTTCAACAAATTCCATTGAAACTAATTTATACATAAACTTCGAGCACTTTCACTGAACGTTCACACCGAACCAACGATAAATTAGAGATTCAATGCAACTTTTTCTTTTCTCTTGCAGGTGGTTTGGCTGACCGCAGTCCTGTGCCCGCGGCTTGCTGCCGCCAACAACTTGACTTTATCCTTCTCGTCTCGTAAGGCCAGGCAACATCCATTCAGGGGACATATCTCTCGCTGGTAAGTTTTCACTTTCCTCGCTACTTCTCTCCCTTTTGTTATTATAATATCAATAAACGCGTGTTCTTCTAACAGAGATATACTAATTTTATTGTAAGACATACTATGTGTATCGTAAAACGATCGACGATACGATCGAGAATACGGTTGACAGAACGAACGACGAAATACCTTGGCATCATTCAAGCTTGGCATCGCGCTCGCAAATTATATCGACACGCCAGTGACACTATTTTGCACGGCTGAATTTCAATTTTCAATCAGCAACCGTGGCGCCCGTATATCTCCTACGCTCCTCGACGCTACGCCATTATTTATCCTGTCTGTCACGAACTGTCTTAATTATTATTAATGACTCGTACAGGAGGTTCGACAGGTGAATACGGAATTAGGGGCGAATTATCGGTTCTCGAACGGCTTTTTCACTTGTCTTATGCTACATTCTGTCGCGTGTGGTTTAGACACGAGTCATTTGCTTTTAGAAGCACGCGTGAAATGTTATGCGTTCTCTGTCGGGTTTCAAGTTCTTCGATTGGCTTTGCTTTGAAATGTTACGCATTCTCCCCAGTTTTAAATTCCTTGATCGGCCTTTTAGCTTCTCTTCTTCGTATCATAGCATAGCTCGTAGCGAAGCCTCGATGGTTTCAAGTTCTTCAATTGGTTTTGCTTTGAATGGCTTGCATTCTCGCCGGTTTTAAATTCCTCGACCGACCTTCAACTTTTTCTAGTTCCTATCATAGCTCAGTGAAATTTCGATGGCTGTTTGAATCTTGTCTAAATGTCTTCTGAATGTTGCAGGACGCAGACCTTGGAGGACACGACCAAGCGGATGACTTATCGAGAGATGAACATGATTCTACGACACGAAGGAGGCGAGGACGGCCTTCCAGTTGATTGCTGCCCTACGGTAGAGGAAATGGTGGAACCGGTCGGCGGTCGAAATCGGGAAAACATGTACGTCCAGCTGTATCGGGATGGCCAGAACGCCCAGAGGTTCTTCGAGTACTCCTGCAGGCCAGACGTCCTCGACAAGCCGTGCAGGTTCATCGACCGGAAGTTCACCAACCAGTCCAGATGTGTGCAGAAGTTCTCATACACTTACGCTATCATTGAAAATTCTGGATCGACGGTACGTAATGTAAAGTGATCCTGATCTAGTTTCCATTAGGCTTTCGCGAGTGCGTCTTTTCTGTCGATGTCGTGCGATGTGTTCGTTACCCGTGATACGTATTTCGAGCGATTTTTACTAAATAGAGCCAGAGATTAAAAGAATCTAATTCGTCTATTATTATACATATATTTTTTTAATTTATTTACTATCTTTACAATGGTGGTGAAACTGATTTGGTGTTAATATTATTGCAATTAAAAGGTTCGATTAACGGTAGATCGGAGAACAAATTTAGACTTTAAAACCGATTAAAAAATTGTCCTTATTTTCAATGACAGTATTGTCCGCGTTTTTCCTCGATGGAAGAAAGTAGGATGAATGGAAATCAGTTTTCTACAATCATCGATCTAATCATCTCAAAAACACTAACTCTATATTATACAGACAATTATTATAATACATGTATGTAGATATTAGTATGAACAAAAACTACTTCAAATTGTATGCCAAAAATATCATCAGTTCTTAGAGTATCATAGCGAAAGTGTAAAACTAGCTATTCTTGTTCCTAGAAAATTTAGTGATTTGAAAAGAAACCGAGGTTTCGGCAAGTCAATACGACTTTAATGTAAAAGAATATATTATTCACTTGAAGAATGTGTTCTGCTCACAGGGCGGAAAGGAGGAACGCGGGAGGCATCGGCACAGAGAACGCATGATCCCTACGTTTCCCGGGAACACGGTGGGTGGATCGATGTGGACGTTGGACTACATTAAGGTGCGAAGTGGGTGCAGCTGCGAGGTCATGCCGAAACCGAAGAAAAAGAAGAAGTATAAGAAGAGCAAGCTAAGGGACCAAGATTTGGATTCGGAGACCTGAGATCTGTATTACCGTGGGATCAGAACAGATCCCTCTACCTCCGTGCACGCGATACCACCGATGAAAAGAAGATTGCGATCCGATCGAAACGCGTTCCAAACCGATGCAAAATCTAATGTGACATGGAGAGTATTCGTTTTTCGGATTGTACAGGATTAAAATGTTACCAATGGAAGGGTTCTCTCCTTTAACGAGGGTTGAATATTATCGTTAAAAGTACTTTTTTTTACGTTAAAAGTGCCTTGATGGAAGCTTGTATCGTTTCTAGCAATAGATCATCGACAATAGTTATTATTTTAGAACGATTCTATTATCGTATTTATTATATACATATAAGTAGATAACAAACTATGTAATTCAAGAGTATGATAAGGTATTAATAAGGTTCTAGAGAGGAGGTTCCGCCAAACTGTATTCCGCTTATTTTTAGTAAGATTGATATTTTTAGATAATGGTGAAATATAAAGTGTAGTAGTACAACAAAGTCAGTAGAATCTCCTTTGAATGAATAAATAGTGGATAGACTGATATTACGATTCAAAGAGTTGAACGTGAAAGGTGTTTGAATATCTGCGTTTTCTAAATTGTTATTGTAATTTCAGAAATGTAATCGTATGCCAGAGAGGAAGCGTGCTTGATACATTGTCTTGTATTAGTAGCAGACGAATGTCTCGATTAAATTTGTATTTAACATTTAGGAAATATTTTCATTTTCACCCGCGGCCAGTTATTATAGTGTACTCCTATAATGCATGTACATTCTAAAGCTACATTTATTTTTAAGTTAGAGAGGAGAGGTAGTTTTTATATTTATAGATTTTATTTCTAATTGTAAGGTATAACGTGTTATGTTTCATAGATCTGCGTATGATTCGTTATATATGGATAACGAGAACCAAACAAAAAACTGCTTAAATTTATTTAACGTAATAAAGCCCTATTTAATTAAGCGATTAAGTCTGTTTTATCTTTTAAAGCACTGACTAGAAGAATTAGAGGGTGCGACGAGCGAAACGTTGCATTAGCTAGTAACCATGACGATTATTAATAAATCTGAATATATGATAAGAAGAAAAGAATAGAAATTTATTGTATAATCTAAAATATAAATGTAAATTTAAAGGATATGTAGAATTTATTTTACGTATGATGATATATAAGTACTTTTATACGAGAAGATAATTTTTAAACGTATATATAGACAAAAGTCTACATTAATTTAACGCATACGTTACAAATAGAAAGCTGCCATTATTTTAATAAAACTTTACTGATTTATCTGTCGTTTTGTACATATAGAAAAGTACATAAACATTAACATAAATACGGTTTTATGCGTTATATTAGCGTAATGTGTAAATTATAAGACAAATAATTTTTACATTTAGAACTAAAAACGTTCGAGAATGTTGTACTTAAATAGTTAAAATCGTATTAATTAGATTAAATCATGAACGTATTATAATACCAGTTTTTTTAGTTTAACATATTTATGAATGTACTATAGTAAATTACGTCGTACGTTTAATTAGCGAGGAACCTTTCCAATAAGCATATTCTCTTTTTTTATCATTGTAATTGTCGTATTAATATTCTAACAAGTGGTTTCAACTTGATAACACTCATGTATTATAATCAAGCATTAGGCTTACAGATTTGTTTTCTGTATGCCATGTATACATTGTACATAAATGATATTAATACAATTGTTATAAAAGTATTCGTTATTTCTCTTCCCGCGCTGAATGCAGTAATTGATTTATATTTTTATTCATAATCATATTTTCTTTTTTCTATTACAAATTCTTTATTAGTTAATTTATTAAATATGTGTATTGATTATAACGCGTTACAACGCGATGTACCGAAGATTCACCAAGGTACCACCAAGAACAATAGGAAAAATGAAATTTTATTGCTACGACCGTAATGTACTACGACAAATGTACATGAGTAATTTAATGAATTTGCAGTATCATGTATTTTTAACTTCTTCACAGTACTGTTCCACAATTCAATAGCTGAGATCTTATGGTAAGTAATGGTTCCTGAGATATAACTCATACACTTATACTCTATCGGATATTCCACAGGGATGTACATTCTACCACCTTGACGTACATCTCCGCATAATACTGAGCCCAGCCTCGATACCCTTTCTAAAAGCATAACGTGCAATGAAAGTGAGGACACGAGGTATTAAAAATGCTGAAACAGTGCATTTTAGCGGAACTGCAATCATATCTCAGAAAAGTCAAGTTAAATTGTTATAAATTGCTCCCTAATCGCTTTATACGTCCCAAAGCCATTTAAGTACATATGATAAAAGCATCGCTGCGCATTTCTGTACACATACACACACCAATTTTGTGCGTGAATATAATAAAAAATCACAATCAATCAATCGTCATCAATCTATCCCCCTCAATCACACATCGCGGGAGCGAACAATTACAACCCTTGACCAAACGTGAATCTTTCAATGGATTTTAAAATGTTTGTATTTAAAACGTTACGAAGATATTATAAGATATGATTGTAACTAGTGAGTCTATTATATTTACAGTAAATTTGATAAACTATTCATATTTACAAAATTAACATTAATATTAGAATACAATATAATATTTTAATGAATCCAAAAATTATCCATTGCATTCTTAATACCTACAACGTCCTCTGCAAGAAATAACGTGAACTATATTTGCAAACCACGAGTCAATTACGTAGATAACAGTTTTCAACATCTCGTTCTTTTGTTTGTTATCTAATAAATATAGAAATAATTATCATGTCATGTAAAAATTTGTGAAAGTTTATCTCGAGTAAATGTTAATTGCACAGACTTTAATACGTACTTCTGAATAGAGTAAGTATGTATTTACGTTGTAGATGCACTAACTATACTGTAAGCGATCGAATACCTATGCATGAATATCCTGTCGTAATAGATACAGACGCTACGGTATAGTCTGTGGCAACTGGCAATCTAGCAAGCAGAATTTATTTCAGTGCCATTCGCCAAAGAACATGTATGTAGCCATTATGAGTGGTACCTGCCAGTGAACAGGTGAAAAAATTTTGTCTATACAATGACATTTCTACTTTTTAACCATTTATTTTAATACTATCATGTCCAATTCTTTGATATTCGTTTGTGTAGAACGTTAAATGAGCGCAACAAGACCAACGAACTGATGTGAATGATCGTGCCGCTTTTGTTGACACGATTCGGAATACTTCGATGAAACGGGATAATACATCAAAAATAATCCGTTTCATTGTGTGAAAATGTCCTCGGAATCTCCCTTGAGCGATGTGCCAACTGTCGTGTCAAGACTGCATAATTTGCGCTTGGGTCAAGAAGACGGTGACGAACTTCAACAGAATGTAAATCTCGCCGTATCTGGCGATTCGTCTCCAGAACCTGTACGAAATACCCAACTTACTGGCAATGTTATCCTTTCACGTGCCAGACGTGCGCTTAATTTCGTTTGCGATGAAGATCAATCAACTTCATCAACAGCAAGAGCTGGAGAGTCCTCATCTTCGAATGGTGATAAGTAAGTACTTTAATAAATCTTTTGTATTTTTTAAAAGTGATAAATTTTAAATTAATTACAATTATAATACTTCTATAAACAACATTTTCATAATTCTCTTGATATTAATTTTTTAATAGGCCTCCAACAAATGTAGCAAATACGTTGCATTTGGTAGGAATACCTCAAGATACTGCTGCTTTGGAAAGTACTTCTACGAATGGTCAGGCAACAGTGGCTTATAATTGGCAAGGTACAAAAGCAACAATGCGTGAAAGAATTGTTTTTCTTTTTAACAATGAAATATTGTCGGATGTAAGCTTCATAGTAGGAAGGGGAGTACAAAAGCAACGTATACCAGCTCATAAACTAGTCTTGTCTTCTGGAAGTGCCGTTTTTGATGCAATGTTTAATGGAACACTTGCAACAGCTTCTTCGGAAATAGAAGTACCTGATGTAGAACCTGCTGCTTTCTTGGCAGTGCTTCTTTTTTTATATACAGATGAGATACAGATAGATCCTGAAACTGTGATGACTACATTATATACAGCTAAAAAGTATGCGGTGTCTGCTTTAGAGAAGCACTGTGTGGATTATTTGAAAAATAATTTAACCAGTGATAATGCATTTTTGCTTTTAACGCAAGCTCGACTTTTTGATGAATCACAACTGGCTGCAGTATGTTTGGATACGATTGATAGATTTACTACAGAAGCTTTAAATGCAGATGGATTTACAGATATTGATATTGATACATTAAAAATTGTTTTGGAAAGAGACACTCTTCGTGTTAGAGAATCTAAAATATTTCAAGCAGTTTTAAGGTAGAACAGTATGATATATGAAGTATCTGATATTTGATGAATATGCGTATGTATAATTATTTGTTATTTCATCTAAATAGATGGTCAGAAGCAGAATGTGTAAGGCATCGTTTACCAGTTACGCCAGAAAATCAGCGGTTTGTTTTGGGTAGTGCTTTTTCATTGATTCGTTTTCCCTTAATGTCAAAAGAGGAATTTACAGCTGGCCCAGCAAAATCTGGACTTCTTAATTATTCAGAAGCTAGTATCAATTGTATCATTTAATATATATCCTATATATATTTACGAAATTACTTATTTAAAAACTGCTTGTTTTAGGTTCTTTCTTTATTTTCATATTTTATATTAAATCCCAAACCAGTGGTAGGATTTCAAACAATGCCTCGCTGTTGTATGACTGGTAAAGAACAAACTGTATGCAGATTTCAACATACCAAAAGTAAATGGGGATACAATGGGACGAGTGACCGTATAAGGTGATTTTGAACACAAAATCTAAAGAGATTTTCATGTGTATAGTGTTTTAAATAATTTAGATAGATTCTTCTTTCTTAGATTTAGCGTTGATAGACGCATATTTCTTATTGGTTATGGCGTCTATGGTAGTATGCATGTCTCTGCTATATACGAAGTATTAATAGAATTGATACATACTGCTTCTGGAAAGGTGATTGCTACAAATTCAACAAGTTTCAGCTGTGATGGTTCAAAATACACTTATCGATTAATGTTTAAAGAGTTAGCAGAAATTTTACCAAATACAATTTACACTGCATCAGCAACATTTAAGGTCGGTATATGATAGTTATTTTCAATGTATTCTTATGTTGATTATCATTGTGCATTGTAACTATTTTAGGGTCCCTATTCTCATTTTGGAACTAAAGGTTTAAAAACAGTCGTGGTGGATAGTGATTCAGGGAATGAAAAAGTTAAGTTTGAATTTAGTACTGAGACTGGAGATAATAATGGAACATCTACTAATGAAGGACAAATTCCTGAACTTATATTTTACACTTAATAACTCATGTACATAATAATGACATTCCTTTTTATCAGCTTCATTGTCTTTCAGATATTATTACATTAAATTGTTTTGTATAACAAATGTTATATATCAGTTTCTTTGTCAACTATTTTTTTTTTATTACAACTGAGTGCAGTTTACATAATGAGCACGTTTAAAAGTCTTTTAAGCTCTGTTTGTACTGCAAGTTAAAAATGTTTTATATCTTATATTTATAATTGAAAATATTGAAAGTGAAATTTGTAGATTTTAAAAGGGCCTTATTGGGAGAAGAGACTGATTCGTGTCACTGATGTAAAATTAAAATTGAACTAAATTACTTATTTTTAATTAATTATTTTAATGGCAAATTTCTTCAAAAAGTAATTTTGAAGAAGGTAACCATACATTAAGTAAGTTACAAATATTAATATATTTATGACTAAGGACAATCTATTTTTCTATTTCTTCAAACAATATGTACATGAGTGGTATATATATACATATAATAGTTAAGCTTTATGTGGCAAAATAATAGATGAATTTTCATTGTCATTGTTTAGGACGTCTTTCTGTCTAATAACTTTTTTTCTGAGAAATATATAAAATAATGTAAAATTCAAATAAATAATCAAGATCATTATATTCTGCATGAGAAAACAATATAATACAGTCTAAAGCTTAACAAATATTTTTTAGAAGAATTATTAATAAAAATGTCTATAATTTTTGGTAGGAAGCTATGTATTATCTAAATACATATAATAACTAAATAGAAACAATATATTGTTATTTTTTTAGTATTATTCAAGTTTAGGAGTTGTAAATGTAATATCCTAAGAAAGATTAACGCATTTTTTGTAACAATAGTACATAATGAATTTTCCAAGCTGCTCTTTATATTAATTAAATGCGCAAACTAGTCAAATATGATTTATTTATATTTGCACAATAAACGAAGTATATATATGTATATCGGCGCGATATTTCTGTCCATAGTATGCAATTATTTATATTTTAATTATATTACAAAATAAGATGCACATATTATAATGAAAGAATTAAATAAACTATTTATTCAATAAAAAATTCATTGTATTATTTCTTTCTTTTCCTCTAAACACATCCTTGAAAAACTATGCTTTAATTTTAATTTAATCTTGATATTCACTATGTGTAACGTAAAAAGATATTTCTAATACTTTATATGCTACTTCAATTAAGGGGATAAAATCTATAATAACTTATCGTAAAATTTTTTAAAATCATGATTAAAGAATACATGGAAAAATTAAAATATTACTTGTTTAGTTACATAATCTTTTGTTTTTCATATATGTAAAATTAACATGGCAACTTTATCTAATACGCGCAAGTCTGTCACTGTCACAGCGTCTCACACAACGATAGAGTACTAAAAAATGGTAGTAAGTGATTTGTAGTACCGATTAATAATTTTGCGATATCATTTTAAAATTAATTCGCTGTTAAGTATTTTGATCGCGAGTTTGTCATGTGAAATCGTAAATCACCCTTAAATTTAGTAAATAACGGTATGTGTAGCAATAAAATTCAAGTCATTGGTGTTTAATTGGAAATTTATTACTATGTATCTGTAATAACCTAAAATTTATACCATTTACGTGATTTACTTACAGCTAGAAAAGGAAGTATTGTAATGGAGATATTACAATCATTTATTTCCTTTTTTTAGTACAGTAAAAAAATGTTCGAATGACGTTAATCTTCTGTATGTGTTGACGTTATGAAAAAAGAAATATTTGGCAAAGTTGTATATATTTTATCCCTATGGCTAAAGGAAAACTAAGGGGTTCAGATTCAAACAATAAGGTATGTTCATGAAATAATTTAATTTTGGTATAAGTATTTTGTAAGTTAATTTTATTTCTACAACAAATAGTTAACAACTTCAAATGCAACCTTTAAAAATGGGGAAACATATACATCAGAGTTTGAAATTAATGAAATACCACCTAGTGCCCGCACATTGCTTACGAAGGGTTACATACAAGATGAAATTAATTCTTACTCAGGTATATTTTTTATATTTTATAATATTTTCTTATGGATCTTTTTATTCTACATGTTACTTGCATCTATTTTATATAACAATTATTTATATTGGACATGTTAATTAACTTTTAGGTGCTACTGTTTCAACACGTGGACGTTTTATGACAGAACAAGAGAAGTTACGTTGCCCTAATGAGCGACCTTTGTATCTTTATATACAAGGACATGCAAAACATAATGTAGATTGTATGTTGCTTTACTTCTGTTTATTTCTCTTTTGCAAATTGTTAATAATTTAGGATTTTATCCTCTTTACAGTGGCTATACAAAAAATTAATGAAATTATTAAAACAGAACATCAAAGTTCTTTAAATAGGCCAAGTAGATTTACTAATGCACCGCCACCTCTTATGAGTTTACATTCCGGAGTTACATCTGTGGTATGCAGTACTTTTATATTATGCATAGTTACTAACTACGTGTATATATATGTCTTTTATTGTCATTAACACAATTATTTTTACAGGAAAAAATCTGTGTTGGGATAGAAAATGCTCCAGAAGGATTTGATTTAAGAGGCAGAATTATAGGTGCAGGTGGAGCAAATCTATTATACATTAGGGGTGAAACAGGTGCAAATATAACTTTAAGGGGTAGAGGGTCGCAATTCATTGATCCTGTTTTAGGCACTGAATCTCCAGAACCACTGCATTTGTATATAGAGTAAGATGAGTTATACATTTTCTTTATAATAATTTTGAATTTATAATAATTAATTATATTATACATTCTGTTTGTATAGGCATCCAAAGCCAGAAGCATTACAAAATGCAAAACAGTTAGCAATTAATTTAATTCAGACAATGCAATCGGAATTACAATCATATATACAGCAGCAACCACCACCAGTACAATCACAGCAAGTTATAGAACAGTCGCAAATGCCACAAAGTATGAATCAATTACATTTTATAAATATTAAATGTGATTATAGATTTTCATTTGTTATCACTTTCATCTTTTATAGCACAATTTCAAACCATGAACATTGGTACTTTGGGACAGCCTAATGTTGTTACTATACAACATCAAGGTAGAGCACATACACTAATAGTTCATGGCTGTTAGAAATTCTGTCTGTAATTGTCGCAAATCATTCTTAACAGATATTATACAACACCCACAAAGTAGTGTAGTAACATTGCCAGCAACCATTCTCACTGCTACAGTGACTGGTGCACCAGGCTCTGGTATAACAGTTCCTCCACCTGGAGTACACATTCCACCCCATTCTGGACCATTGGTACCACCACCACAAACTCAGGTAACAAATAAACAAATTTATAGATGTACTACCTATTAAATCTAATATTAGTTCTATTATAATGGAATGTTTTGCTTGAAGGAAATACAAACATTTATGCCACCTCCACCAGTTGGACAAGTGCAATTAATTGGTCCTCCATCAACAGTCAGTCAAGTGCAATATCAAATTCATCCTGGGCAACCGCTACAAATTCAAGGGATTCAACCTGGATCACAATCATCACCGCAACCTGTAGCCCAAATGTATGTTATGAGTCAACCACCACCACAGAGTCCAGCTCAACAAAACTTCATTACAAGTAGTAGTGCGCCAGTTAATGGTGCGGTTTCTTATGTTTATACACAACCAAATGTACAAAGGCCTTCTACACCGCCACAAGGGATAATCGAAGCTGTTAACGTGAATTTACAACAGCCACCTCCAGCAACTCCAATTAACATAACTCAACAACCACCTCCACCGTTATTACACCTTCATTTTCCTCCGCCAAATTTCCCGCCAAATCAACCACCACCTCCAGTACCACAAACTTACCAAATACAATATCAGCAGGTGCAAGCAGCTGCATCACAATCTCAAACACAGTTTGTGTTACAACCTGGGGAGCATATTGTTCCACCACAGTTACAGCAAAATCATGAACAATCTCAAGCTGTGGCTCAGCATATGTTACCACCACAATTTGAAGGTCATGCTCCCCAATTTCATTTACAAGTACCTCCTCCGTCTACGCAAACATTTTTGGTCCCCAATGCTCAATCGCCTCAACATCCTCAACAACATCCTCTTCCTCCTGGAGGTGAGGTTCAACATCAACAAGAAGGACCAGTGGATCAAGGGCCACAGCCACAACCGGTACCACCTCCACAAATTGTACCACCGCCTGCTGCTCAAATGTCGAACTCTATGAACGTTCTTACTAGTATTCCACCGCCGACACAAGCACCTTCTTCACAAAATGCTCCATGGCTATATCAAGCACAACAACCGCAACAAATGATGCAATCACAGGGTCAACTACAGGTAATGTTATAGTATGTATACATTTTTATGAATTAAAGTATACATGAATAAGAATGTAAAATTTAATAGGTTCAGATGCCACCCGCAAATATACCTCTACACAATGTACCTCCACCGCAAGTTCAAGCACAGATACAGTACCATGCACAGCATATGCAATATCAGAATGGTCATATACCCCCTCAAGTACATTATACAGTTCAACCACCACCTCAACAATTTGAGCAAAAGCCTGATTCCCCAGAACAAAAGTCTCATGGTGTAAAAAGAAGATTTTCAGATGTTGAAACAAATTCGGTTAGTTTTTAGAATTCATGTCTGATAAAATAAAAATTTACCATTGTGTAAGATATTAAAAATTCAAATAAACTTTTGTATTATAACAGGAAGCATCACCTTATCAGTGTGGTCCTCTACCTGCTCAGCGTCATGGAACAGGGTAAGTAAAATCGTTGAAACTTTTATTCACTTACTTCTATTAGTTATAGTTATGTCATTTATACATATGAAGTAAAAATTTCTTGCAATATGCGAGAACATTAAAATTTATTAGGTGAATAAAGCAGGTTTAATGAACCTCAATTATATTTAAATACATATTTAAAATACAAAATAAACATGTTTATTTATAGTGTCTGATTAATATTAAAGCTGAAAAAGAAATATGTATAAGTATACACATTTAATATTTGCAATTACATTTTGTAATAGTACCAACTGTGATGGAATCTCTAATTTTGTGAAAGCTGCTTAATAATTCATTGCTTAGATATGAAAAAAGATTGTAACTTATATATAGTCATTTTATTTTATATTATAGTAAGCTTAAACACATGCAATTCAATAAAATTAAATTTTTTTCAGAAACCTGCTTTGATCAAGATGTACCAAACTCAATAGATAGCAGGAAGTTTTTTAGTTGTTCCTTACTCACAAATTTATAATTATAAAGAAAGAAAAAAATAAAATAAAATAAAAAATAAAAAAGCAAAATATATTTGATATTATAGAGTAAGGAACATCAATTTATTCTTGCAACTATAATTTGGTATAAAAAATTTTACATATTCACAATCAAACTATTTTCAAATATACTTATTCTGTTTTTTACTTGTAAAAAAGTATAAAATTAGTATAAAGATAGATCTGAGTAATCAAAATGTTTAAAGTAAATGATTGTGAATATAACTAATTTTTTCACAGAATATTATGCAGAGAAAAAATATTTAGGTATTTATATATTTCTTTTGGTAAAATTTTTTTGTAAATATATACACTGTCAGTATTGCTTATTTTGTTATTATTATTCTCAATGAAAATAATAAAATGACATTACAATAATAAAATTACAATTTATAAATTGTAAAACAATTTAAAAATTGTAAATTTAAAGAGTAATTGGATGTAATTCTTTTAGTATAATATTCTGTGCTATTAAGTTATAACACAATTAAGTACTTTTTAGACAAAGTTTGGTACCATTAACTATTCCCTGGAGACACCAGGTGCTTTTAACATTTCAGAAATATCCATGGCTGTGCATCAGGTGATATTTGCTTAAATTTTGAAATGTTTACTTTATAATCATCAATTGTGAATTAATAATTTGAAACTGAATTGTTTAAGCAGAGAAGGTGATCGACAGCAACAAGTCTTACATGGTCCATCACAAGCAGCTGCAGGCCTTCCTCATGGAGATCGAAACAAGCTGCTAATGCCACCTCCACATCCAGGTCTGTAACTAAGAGTATTCAAAATGAAAAAATGCTGGATACCTTTTGAAAATTAACACGAGTGTAGTTCTTCATAGATAATAATGATTAAGTGCAATATATTGAATGTATTTAATAATATACATATATTTCTTTAAAATAAATACTTTAATTTCATTACATGAACTAGTCGGAATTAATAATTTTTATATTTATAACTCAGTACTGTCTTTATATTCCCATTTCAGATGAGTATCTAGCATTGTTTCTTAATACTCTTAGCTTGTAGTACATTACTTACTGTAAATATATTTTTTACTAAATAATACGAATTTGCCCTTACTCTTAATCCATATGTCTTAGCGATTCGCTTTTTCATGTACTCATCCAGACACTTTGCAGATAGACTTCCGGAATTGTCTACGAAGTTTACGATACCACAGATAGATTGCTTTCCATTTATCTTTATTTGTTATTATTTAGAATTAACAAAACTTTCGCTACATTATATTATATAATTAAAATAGTTAACTTAAGCATCCTAATTTTAATGCTTTTTCATATGTTTTTTATTAAAGTATGTATATGTGTTTTCAGATCTCTGTGCAATGAAGTGATTTTATATTTCAGTGATTACTTTTAACCAGTATTAACTATAATTATTATCGTTCGTGTTCTGTTGAAATGCATTCTATGTTTTAATATGAGTATTTTAAGTTTAACAAGTCGAAATGCCAGGGATATGTATCTTGGAATTAGATCTCTGACGCTGGACATGTGAATACATGGAGCAGCAGCCCGTCATATTGACATTAATGATTCATGGTGTTTACAAATTATTTAATGTAGCTTTTTCTATAAATGTGTACAAAGTTTACAGAGTAAAAATGTTGGATCTGTTAAATAATTGTATGCAATTGATTTCATTATTTGTTTTACAGTGAATTGAATAATAATCTGATGGATGTCTTAAACCAGGAATTTGGATGATGGAGATGAAAACAAATTTTTAATAATAAATTTTATTTTGCAGATCACGAATGAAGCAAATAATATAAACTAAGGAGGCTTTACAGCAATCGTGACCTAATGTCATGGATATATTTATTATGCGCTTCCAGATGCATTTAGTCGTCATAATCACTATTTTTTTTCTTTCCTAAGAAATGGTGAACAGCGTGAAATATTGTTAGTGTTCCGTAGAACTTTAAGAAATACTTAGAGAATTTATCACTGCGCAGTATTGATTTAAACAAATCAACTAATATTTTAATCTGCATATTAACAAATTATAGCTTGAGTTTTAAGTAAAAGGAAAGGATATATTATAATTTTATTTTATTTTTAATTTATCATTAATTAATAGTTGTATTACAATATTTCATCACGTTATTTGCCATATTTAATTTTATAATATATTTTACATATAGTTATTCCACATCGTCTTGTATATGTACTTTATTTCATTTCATGAATTTTCATTATTTAGGTGAGAAACGCAGCTTGGATCAAAAAACTGCAGGCATAAATACAGGTATATCTAACATTTGTTCTGGTATATTTATTTTTATGTTTCCTATGAGCTGGAGAACAGATTTCATTGTATATATAAATGTATGTAATAGGAAATGAGCAAAATCCGATCGGAGATTCGATAAACATGCATCCTGGAAGTGGACCACCTCTGCCTCCTTCACTTCCACCACAGGCACCGTGGCAAACACATCATGTTAGAGTTCCATGGGGCAGACCACCACCAATGCCAAGGGATGGAGAGCATCAAGGAGTGTGTCCTACATTACCTCCAACAAATATGCCACCACCACAAATTAGACCTAGAGGTATTCACAACGAATAACGATACTGTCGATAATTGTATAGTTGTATATGTTTGTAAATAAAATCCACATGATTATGACTCGATTTTAATATGGAACACTTGATTATGTCTAATAAATATTTAAGAGAAGCTTTTAAAATTGTACGCCTACAATTGATGTGGCTTTCAAATTATTTAAAATAATCATTTATTTTTCAATATGTTTTCTTTACAAGAGTGTTCATTTTTTATATTTTACTCCTAAATTTCGGTGTATGAAATAATGATTAAATGTTTTCGTAATTATTTAGGACACATTGAAGGTAATCGTTCGCCTATACAAAATGCGATATTGGAGCATCCGTTGAATGTTGAGTATAATCAAATGCCACCGTATACGACAAAACCTCCTCCTTACAATTCACACCCATTGATGCAATCCATTTGCAATCCACCGCCACCACCACCGCCGCATCATCAGCAGCGACCGCAGCATCCTCCTCAAAATGTGCAGCATTATCAGGTGCCAATTTCACAGACATATCAACCACCGACTTCCTGTCCACCGTGGATGAATTAAAATATGATACAATACGAATGGAGTTCTTACGTTAGTACCTTAAAAGATGGTTGATGCAGTCCGTCCGATTTCACATCGTTCTATCAATAAATTTATACGAATGTCGTTGATTCTAAAGAGCATAATGAACGTAAATGGATGGTATTGCATTATCTTATCTTTATCGAATTGTTCCTTGCGATAGTAACTATTTCATTGCTAATGTGTCGTTGCAAAGATGCTGTTCTGTAAAAAATGTGTATATTTTACAAATTATTTATAGCGAATGTCTTAAAGGCTTAGATAGCGAATGATAGTATAAACGAATTTATAAATGCAACGTTACGAACGAACAATACGCGTGATCAGTGAGATAAGGAATTTGATCGATGATGCGTAATCATGTAACGCAGAGACCGCGATTGTGAAGCGCGATTTGCAAGAAAGAGTATATATGTATTGGAAGCTTGTGGCGGGTGCATACAAGGAGAAACGATTCTGATTAGTTCCAAGAAATGCTTTAGTATTCACGCACATACATAATCACACGAGGACTTAGAAGTATAATTTTTTGTATTCGTAGAACGTAATTAATCCAGTCTCAAATTTATCGTATAGGAGTCTATTCCTTCTTTTGTTGTTGGCATACTTTATACATACCGTACATCTATCTAAGATAGTATATCCTCATGGTGTATACAAACAGTTTCTATACAAACGTGAATAAATCGTTGCCCGTAATCTTACGAGGCGTTGATATTAAAATCGCGGATGTCTCGTTCATGTAAAAGTTTGCCGTAATTCTCATACGGATCTGTAAAAGCAAAATGTAAATTGATTAATTGCTGTTATAGTACAATATTTTTGATTTAACGATTAAGTAAGTAGGATTAGTATCAATGATCATCATTCGTGTTTTTATGAAGAGATTCTTGATGCATTATGATATTTTATTGTTATAAGTTTAAAGCGTCAAGCTCGAATCTATTGAATTTTGATCAATGTATGAAATCTTTTGCTTTCGTTTAAGTCACTATATTTTTATGATTTAGTTATAAATATACACTTTTCGGTAGAAAGTGACTTTCTCAATAAATTAATTTGATAGCAATGGTTTCTTTGTATTTTGGATATTTTTCTTTATGTACAACTCACGTATAACTCATTTAATTACATCTAAAAAAAATTTAATACTACATAAATATCCATATCTCTAAACAGAATGTTATTTCTGAATTAATAGTTTTAGACATATTTTTAATAATTTATTTAGAAGAAAGTATCTTCATTCGCTACTTTTATTACAATTTATTACCAAATAGGATATCATACTCCGCCCCTGATTGCGCAATTGCGCATTATCTTTTGTGCTCATATCAGTCGCACGAACTGACAAGCTACTTCTATCTGGAACGAGTGATCATACCAATGGGAATTGTAGTCTGTATAAGATCCCCTGCTGGCGTGTACATTGACCCATGGACACAATAATTTGAGAATTTGCCATGGCATAATTCACGGAAACGATTTGGGACGAACGATTTATACATCGGGTTAGCTTGGAACATTTACAAGAAATAAAGTAGTTGATTCTCATATATGTACGGTAATGGCTATTTTCAAATAGCTATTACTTTAAATTACAGCTGTTTTACTTTGATATACCGATGTAATCAAATTGCAAGAGTTTTGGAATTATTTTATTGAATGATATTAAGTCTTTAATGTTTTAAAATCGTCAGCGCACTTTTAACTTCAATCAATGTCAAATAACATTCCTCAGTTATTTCATCGTTAATTAAAATTCTGATAACGAGAAACGACGTATTTTCTGTTGATTATCGATCACGAGATTCGTTCTTATTATTTTTCACCCATTTCCAGTAGCGATTATTTTATTGCCGCTTGTATAATTAACTATGCGATTTTTCTTAACACTGAAAACGTTATCAGAGAGTAGTATAATTTTCCTTTCTAATATTTTCTATTTACTTTAATGAAATTTAAATTTATTTCGTTGATGAAATGTTAACTTAGTGATTATCCGATATCACGTAGAAGCTTTGATATACGTTCAACGAATCCACATGTTTGTTTTACAATTATTCATTTTGACGAAACATGAAATTAACAGGATTTACTGTTCCATTTAGTCAATGGATGTTAAAACAGATCTGTTTTTCCTACCAATCGGCTATCGTTCTAATTAAAGTCGTTAAACGTTTCGATACGAAATGTGCGGTGATCGAATATTGGCTTAGGTTTTCATACTGCACGAAATTCTGTTTAATACAAATCCAATGAAATCGTACGCCGCCGGAATTCTCTATCGTTATACAGAGCGAACTGCACGCTAAAGGCTGTAATAGAATCAGGTATCGTAAAATCGTGCTGGTGTTCCGGATAATTAACAGAAGACTCTCAGATTTTGTAGGAATAATATACATTTAAAACGGGTTATCTAATTTAAAAATCTTGATTTTTAAGTGATATAATTTCAAATATATAAATCAACAAAATTTTCATTCAATAATTTTAGTTTTAAGAATCGAAAATTTTCCAATGCAAAAAATTAAATTTATAAATAGAAGACTGTCGTTAGGTATTGTATTATACTTGTCATTTGCATTAGTTTCGAATTGTTCGCATCGATAGGAGAATCGAATTCGATTTTTTGCAAATTATTCGTGAAATAGCGCGACTCACTTCAACGTCAATTACCATTTTCCCCATAGCAAACTTAACCAATTACTCCGAATGATAAATTGGATATTTTTAAAATTCGGGAAATATTCGAACCGGTTCATACGACTTTTTCAGCCATGTCCCAGGTTTGTCCGTCATCCTCGCATCAACTGGTCGCAGCCGCCGTAGCTTTTCGCCGAGCTCGACGTAAATTTCCGAAAAATTTTGGTTTATATAGCAATATAGAAGAAACAAAGTTCGATAAGGTAATTTCGCTGCTAGTATCCTACAAATTTTTTCGCTATTCGTGTTTATGTCGTATTATATTGAACCAAGTTATAAATCCAGATTAATTTTTTTATGTATCATTCAATGATTCGATCTTAAGAATTCCCTGGCATTAGGATTTGCAGCTGATTGATTTAGATTATTAAATTTAGATGAAAGATTTCTGAAACGTTTTTAATAACATTTCTCTGCAAATTGTTGTCTTTGACGATGTTGGAATCAGACTGAAAGCGTCAGCGGAAACGAGGAGCTAAACGATCAAGAAAATTCGTCGCTTCCATCGAGAAACTGTTCAAACGGAAGATCGAATCGCGTGGAAGCAAAGGCATTCTGGAACGATGAGTGCGGCGAAAGTGGTTCGATCAAGGAAAACTTACTCCAGAAGCCAATAATCTGCAGTTGTTGTCGTAAACGTAACGATCAATGCAATGCTGGAGATGCACTCGACATCGTCCCAAGCAAAGAGCACAATGGGATCACGCAGAAAAGCGAATTTTCTAAATCGGAACAAACAGAAAGGTATGGCGCATTTTGTACACGAGAATCGATTATCAGGAACGTTTTAATTTGACAAATATTTAGGTGGCTGGCTGTTTACAGTTTTCGCAGTAATTTTAGAAAAATACGTTGTAATTATAAGAAGAATATCAAATTCTAATTTAATTTTAATATTTCATTTTTCTATATGATAGTAGTGAGATATTCTGAATTAAATTGCACAATTACAACACGAAAATATATGTAGTATAGTTTAGTATTCACAATTTGGATTAATCACAGGCGAAAGTAATATTATTTTATGAGTCTTTATCGATTTTAGCTTCAAGCAATTTTCAGAATGTTATTAAAGAGACTAATTTATAAATGATGAGAGACTAATTTATAACTGAGAATTATGTCAATATCTAGTTCATATCTTATTGTATACCATACATTGAGCGATTGTACTCCGAAAATTTGTTGATATGGTCGATCGATAATGGCAACACGCCTTCGGGAAAAATTTTACAAAATTGAAATTTTTAACCTTCTCCTTTTTTGTTTCAATTTTACGTCGGTGAAGCCAGAATGAAATAAGAATTTTATTATCGGGTTATCAATTTTGTCGTATAAGCACTAAAAGAATACAAAGAAATAACGCATACTCGTTTGCTTCTCTTTTCAGTTGTAACGCGAAGGCAATAAAAAGTTTCATAACGGAACCTCGAAATTCTAGTCGTTGTCGTGGCTCATATTCTTATTTTCCAAGACGAAACCCGAAAGAAACTTCCACTAAATTGGATTCCGTTAATCTTCCGTACGGCTGCGATCAGAACGAAGTGGACAATGTTAAAAGCAGCGACTCGTCCGAGAAACGAAGTAAATCAAAGTTCCTCGCGTTCTTGAATCTTCAGTTGTCGATAAATCGAATTTGTCATTGAATTTATCGATGTGAATTATATTACCGCGAATTATCCTAATAATTTCGTCTTGTTTAGATTGCAATAAAGACGAGCACGAGTGTAATGCCGGAGGGAGAGATCATAAATCGTATCATCGAAACTCGCAAAAGGATAACTACCCATCGTCGTCTAGTATTTCGCGCACATTCCGTTGTGCGAAACATTCGACCCTTGATCTTCTACGACCTCATCGGGATTATTGGTATCGTCAGAGTCGTCATTATTGCTGCCATTCTCACGATCACTGCCATCATCGTTGCGACAACGAGTACAACAGGTTAATAAAAATAAGGTTGAAGCATAAAACGGGATTAGTTTGTATTATTATAGAACTGTGTCAGAATGGAACTATTTATAACTGCTTTCTTGTTATAAATGACAAAATATGACAAAAGGTTGTAGGTAACGTTAAATTTTTATTTTACATTCATAAAAGTGCTTGTAAAGTGGACTTGGTGATAACAGGTAAACGTAAAACATACGAAATATTTATCTGTTATTTTCTACATTTATCCTATTGAGGATTAAAATCGATATCCTTTATATTTAAAAATACCAGGACTGTAAATTTTGTTATAAGCGAATAATGGGTTAAAATGTATTTGGGATAAAGTACACTCGAGTTGTACATTTGCAAATTATATAGATTAATCGATCAGACACGAATTTTAATCATTCAGTATTATAAGTCGTCAAAGAGTTAGTTCACGATCTTTATTGAAATTTTTCCCAAACAGTTATTCATCGAAGGAAAAGCGTCTCGCGTCAGACACGTGTCTCTGCTCCTCAAACTCCAATAATCGGAGAAATTGCTGCTCCAAGGACCAAACCCCGCACGAATCTATCTGCAGTCATAACTGTTGCGCGAACAATTCAGAAAAGATTTCGACGGTGCAAGAGCAGAACGACGAGGAAGTGGACGATTCCGTGGGCACGATCAATCACAAGGACTCTTTGTGTATTCTGGTGGAAAAGTACAAGACTAATAAAAAGTGCAAGCACAAGTCATATCTCGGCGGCCCTGAATTCTCGAGCGAACGAACTAAAGACGAATGCGATAAATCGTTCACGTCGGAAACCAGTTGTCAACTGGATGAAATCGTGAACGCGAAACAAGGGGAGAAATATTCGAGCAGCAATAAATGCCGCTTCCGAGACAATCGTGTGTCGATGGGGAGAACGTGCAGACACGGCTGCGGTCCGATCTTCAGGGAAGGGGACTGCAATCAATTCAAAAACCTCAAGTCTCGTTTAATAAAGACTGGTACTTGTTGTTCAGCGAAAGGCACACCGTGGAGACACACGTTTTAAATTTAACGAAGATTCTTCACTTCAAGTTCCACTTTTTCATACCAAGTTTTTGTATTTATATCGTTTCTAGTTCGCACGTTCGTTGGCTACTCGTCTTTTTTACACACAGTAGCTAGCTGCTATAGATGTATTTATATCGCTATTTATTGGTTATTATTTATTAAGAAATTCGAGTTTAACAAAAAAGGTAGAAAAAAAAGATCATATCACATATATATTTTGCCATTGTACGAAGACACCGCTCTATGTATTTAACAAATTTACATTAAACCCGCTATAAGATTTCTGCATACGAATTTTCATTGTAATTTTTATCTTCGCCCACAAAAAGGGCCAAAGAAGTTTCGGACAGTAGTTCAATTTCAAGGTTGGCGCACCGTCGTTCCTCCGGATGGTTATTTTTTAAGGTATATTGCGCTAATAAAGTTAATAAACTTATTTTGGAAGTATATTGCTTTAATAAAGTTAATAAACGAGCGCATTTATATCATTCCGCTACAACGGGTTCTGTACCGTCAGCCTCTTGGGCATCATTTAGACACTCTTGCGTCTCTCCTTTTTTCTTTTCTATCTCCTCCACTTTTCGTTCCGTTTCTTCCACTTCTTTCGCCTTCTTTTCTCTCTATTCTTCCTCCTTCTCTTCCGTTTCCTTTTCTTCTAATTTTTTATCCTCTTCATCCTCCTCTTCTTCCCTCCCTGTTTCCTTTTCTTCTTTCTCTTCTTCCTCCTCTGCTTCCTTTTCTTCTTCCCCTTCTTCCTTTTCTGCTTCCTTTTCTTCTTCCGCTTCTTTTTCCTCTATTACATCTTCTTTCGTGTCACGCACTGTAAAGATTTCGTTATTAATTACCATGCACAGCGTATAAAATTATCATTAATACCTTCATCTTCCTCGATTTCGTCGACGAGTTCTGACCGCTCTGTTTCGGGTTCCGTTTGTAAATCCGGACTTACGGTCAACGGCTCCGTAATTTCAGTTTCTGTCGCTTGCAGTTCTTCCGTTTCTTCTTCTTCTTCTTCTGTCAATGGTTCTTCCCTGTATTTTGTTCTCGATGGTAGAACTCGTGGTTCTACCGGACGATATTTAGGTTTGGGCGCAGGTACAGTAGGCACAACTTCCTCCACCTCTTTTTTAAATTAAAATTTTCAATTTTTCTCTTATATTATTCTTATATTAATTTTTTGAGTGAAATTTTCTACTTACTTTGCTCTTCGTATTCTTTCGCGTCCTCCTCGTATTCGCTAGGTTTTAAGTCACCTAATAAAAACCAGTATTATTATGTACATACGGGAAAGTATAATTTTTGAACAGTTCAGTTAGCTTGCTATTTAAAAAATACTAAATTTACGTATGAAATCTATGTACCACGTATAAATATTATATATGTATCATATATATTAAATGCTGTACTTTCTTTTATTAAACGGCTCATCCTCATATGTTCTTTGAAAGTAACCTGAAGTTGCGTGCTCGTGGCCATCATTTCCTCGCGAGTACCATATTCAGTGGGGATGTCTGGGCGTGAGGTGACCTTTTCAAAAATCTTGCGATGTACCGTATCGACGACAGCTTCAGCGACCATTGTCTGCGTTGTCACCAATTGTTGCACGTCGTAGCATCGTCTTCTCGCACGATATTCTTTGTAAGCCCTCTGTTTTAAAAAGAAAAAAAGTAGATCTATCGATCATTCGTATTTCCATAAAAAATTTATTAAGACATTGCGTATTTTACGAGATAATTTTACGTGAATTCAGCAGCGAGTTAAGATCGACTAGGTAAATTTATTAATTTTGCTGTGGCTGCGGATAAGAATGCTCATTATCATGAATATGGCTAAAACTGTAGAGACCCTACTATTTCCCAGAACCTACTTATTTTCTTATCTATTAAATATTATAACGAGTACTATACCTACTTTGCATATTGCATGCATTCTGTGCTCTTTTTCACTTTCAAATTTCCCATAAATGTATAAAAATGCGCAGTCTCTCGTTAATCACTAGAGCCATATGCATCGTATCGTTACCTGGATAATTGCAGCAGCCTCGTTGGCCTTTTCCAATGTTAATCCAGAGTCTTGGTACATCATTTCCATCCAAGCGACCGCTTGAACAGCTTCCACGGGTTCGAGTATACGTTCATCCTTCTTCAGAGGCGCTTCTTCCGTTCCCGCTGCGAACATCAACAGCCATCAACGTCAAATTTTTCAACGTATCCAGAATTTACACCGAATTCGTGATATCACGATCGTGACGTGCGATTACAATCTTACGAGCGTCGATCCTCTGATTTCTTCTAGTGTAGTATCCGCGATAGGCAAACTATGCGTGATTAATTATCAAATGATTGTTAGTGGCGATGTGTTAAAAAGAGGAAAATTACTTTTACGAGTCTTGCGGCTTTAGAAATTTCCGCTTGCGTGGCACCAGCTTTTCTCAGGATATTCAGCGTATTCACCACTGCTCTTTGCCACTGAATCTTCCCTTCAGCTTCGTTCAACACCATTCTCTCGTAATGGCCACGAAACGCAGCCTGATTTTAATTTATCGATCCGACATTTTAACATATTTCACTTCGAAAGTACTTTTAATCGAAACACTGACTTGTATCACTGTGGCAGCACGCTCTGCATCTTCTCGTACAGCTCCCGTAGCTTCTAGAATATCTCGTATCGATATCATAGATTTTTCGTCGCAAGTTGGATCTACGTTTAAGATAGTCACAGGGGCAATTAAAAGCACTCGATATTACTTTACTGCAATTGCTGTAATCGCGTGTATTGTATTCTTTCATCGAGATTTCGCGATATAAAATGACGTAGGTAATACCGGTATTTTTAGTTTTACAACCCTCGTTATATCCACTTTATGATAATATAATAATTCTGAGTTAACATATCAAGCTATTCCTCGGCTTTTACCTCCCATAGAGATAACCATTCGCATTAACCGAGGATCGTAAAAAAATTTCGATCTAAGGGATCACTAAATTTCCTACGATAACGAACACGGCTACCGAAAAGCCGCACGTATCTTTATTCTGCTTCATTTTATAACTTTACCCTCAAACGAGCCCGCGTTACAGCCGGTCGCTTAAAACAATAACGTTTACCTAGTAGTTTCTTTTTACGATTCATTCGCAGTTCTCTTACCTTCGCATGCCTGTACCGGTTGCGTGTCAACCTCGTCCAAATACTCGCGGAATGCTTTCTGGGAAATGAAAAAAAATAAAAGGGAGCGATATACTAAAAGGAAAATTGCAGAAAGGGAAGGAAAGAAGAAAAGGAAGAAAGGACTGGAAATATCGCGTAGCCATCGACAAGTGGTCAACACGCGACAATAAAATTCACTTGGATCCGCGGAGCTGCGACTGCGATCTGCTCCAAAGTGAAACCAGTCCGGTAAAGTATGCACAGAATGGCCTGGCTCTCAAGTAAAATGTTGTTTACGACTTTAACCGCAACTGAAACGATAGACTTTTAATGACATGGTCACTCGCGCCGAAAATAAAATAATGAATAAAGAAAAAAGTAATAAAGGGAGAAGATAGCGGAAGAAGAAGGATACATGGAGGAGAGAAACGTACCTTTCGTGTTTTCGCGTGTGATCAGAAGCGTATCCACGTATTCGGCGATAAAGGCGATTAAGTTGGCTGGCTGGGAACGAAGAACCTGTTTCAATTATTAAATTAGGAATTAACTGTTAACACGAGATTAGAGATTACGTCGATAGGGAGATCGAAGAATTTATTGCATTTATGATCGTATTTTATGATAGTCTATTACGAAACGTTCAGCATTCAGTAGAATGTGTATGTGCTACTTACATAGCTGTAGTTAGGTGCTGTCCACGTTATGCGATTGGAATTTCTTTCAACGTTTAGAAATGAAGATTAGAAAGAAACAATTAAGAAGAGAAAAAGGTATGGGTTCTGCAGATAGAAAGAACTAGACGTAATTCGAACGAATATCTTTTTCTTTATTGGATTTCTATATATGTATTTATAAAAATGACTACAAGAAATTACCAGTGATTTACATTAAAGAAATTTTTGTAATTTTATCTCGACCGTAATAAATTTTATATAAAATCGTAGAGTATTTTAAGAATTTAGTAAAAATGCTTACTTCCCGCGAGATATCAGTACACAATTCCCTTAGTCCTTCTGGTACTTTGTATATATGCTTCGCCCCGTGTGTCTGAAGCACTACGTTCATTTTTTAAATCTATTCAACAGCTGAGTGTAAAAAAGAATCGTGATGTCTATAAAAAAAAAAACAACCCTCTATTATTTCGGGAGTTTTAAACGTCGTACTCGATTTTTCAGTCGTTGTTCGAGGCGAAATGAGGTTCTCTTTTGTTTTGCAATTTGCACGACGGCTGCATTCAATTCGTGCTCTAAATGTTCCACGAGATCGTGCTATTAACCTATCGGTGCTTCTACTTTCGAACTACTAAATTTATTAAAAAAAAAACAAAATATAATATTTGGTATTTCGATTGTTTCAATGCCCCTGGATGATACTGCGCGGCGGTCTTTCATTTTTTCAGAATTTCCACGACAAATTGAATTATCCTCGAAAGTTCGTTAGTATTTGCTATTGCGTTAATCAATTATTTTCCAAACTCGCTATCTAGTTATTTCGTTTTTAAAACGAGATTCACACATTTTACGATATTTTCGAGCGAGCGCAATCATCGCGATGACTTGACTGTGTTGAAGATGCCTGAAACTCGTAGCAATCTAACGAACGAACACACAGATTCACTCGACGTACGAGCGAACACATACATATGTGATGCAATGAAGATACAGATTCACGTAGAGAATTACGCAATCGCAATCTGTCTTGCGCAACGAATTTCGCATCATCTTTGAACAACTTCATTCAGAATTAATAACTACTCTGGAAATGCTGGTACACGCGATAAACATCTGTTTTCATCGTAGACAAGCGTAGCAGTTCATATTAGACGCTATATTGCCATATCGTCTCCTCCAGGAATGGAATAAAATGTTCTCAGTGAATTCATCTTCTAGAATCTGGAATATTCGCGACGAATCGATTTAAAGTGATATGTTTGTTATATTACGAATATACCGTATATATATATATATATATTACTATTTTGCATATATATATATATATATATATATATGCAAAATAGTCGTCCACGAATTTTTTCGTATCCATCTATAGAAGGACAATTTGCATGTTTGATTGTGGGCTCGCTGATAAATTGTTTCGTGGAAGTGTCATTTTCAAACATTTTTTCGAGCTTCACACGACAGACGTCTATTAAATAGATTAAATAATCTATTTAAATCTGGATTAAATAATCTTAGTCCTTTTTTTTTTATAAATGTGATTATTTTTTTCTTTAACGGTTTTGTTTATAAGCCGAAACATTTCTCGCGTAAAGTTGATAATCGATTTGGTAATTTTTTAATATTGTTTATACGAGTTTTCGATGAATAATCAATCAAGGATACCTTTTATTCATTTTATCGAACATACCAACATCACGTGAGTTCGTGACATTTTAGCGATGATCAAAACAAATTACGTAAAGAGATCAATCAATTACGGATAATCAAATAAAATCTAAATAATACAATATCAAATAGAAAAACCATGAATATTGAAAAATCCCAGAAATCAATAATTATAATCAGCCACTCGATTCCACGAAAGCCACTTTACGAACAGTTACACGATTTTACGAAAAAATCTTGCTGTATCAATCATTTTCTCCCGAACTTTTTTCTTCCTAAATCACAACTAATCACATGTAAAAACATATATGTATATACACACACATTTATCAGATTGGAATCTTCTGACATGTTCACGGTCATCATGCAGTTGCCACACTAGTATATTTTTCGAAGGATCCTAGAGTCCACTTTCGGTTTGGTGATGACGCAAAGTGAAGGCGACCAGTTCCTCGTTGTCTGTCAAGGTTTCCAGTCCTCTTGGAACTTGTGTGTGTTATCGTGGGACGCTCCATATACCCGTGGACGAGCAACAAATCGGTTTTTAAGTCGTCACGATTGTCAGTTATTTCTCGACTACCGTTGATGGTCGCAATGGTATTGCGGAGTTAGTACAGTTATGAATGCGCGCGTTGTACTTTTGGTGGTCTTCTTGTTGACTGATCTATCAGCGTCGCGTGAGTAGCTGACGTTAAGCTCGATTTCCATGACAGATCGTCATCAAGTTTCACGGGGGCAAAGAACATGTGCATGGCGTGCATGGGATACATAGGGAGTGCAAAAGTTGCGCTCCGAGCGATTTTTAAATGGTTGCTATTGGTTGATGCTTTTTGGAAAAGTTTACTCTTTTTTTAATGTAGGGTAGACAACTTAGCGAACGAAAGATAAGAGCGCAGTGAAGATGGTTTTGGTGACTTAAAATTATATTTTTTGAGACGAATAATAGTTTAGATGTATGTTTGAATCATTTTGAGAGGCCTGGACGTTTAGCAACACTTTATAAATCAAAATTATCGTTTTACGAAACAGAGCTGAGAATTTCAATACTTTATCATTTTTATCACACGAAGATTTGTACACTTTGAAGAAATAGTATGTGTTTAAATTTATAATTATATGTAGATGTTTGTCTTTGAACAAATGATGGATTAATTAATTCACTCATTTTTAAGAATTAGAATCGATTTTTAATTAATTCACGCATCAAACTTTAGTTATCTTTTCTTAAACGCTCTCTGAAGTAAACATTCTAACGAGTTCTTTCATAACTCACGCCTCTTCCGGAAGCGACTCGCATGACATAGCCACGAACCGGCGCGGCATAACAATATGCTCACGATAATGTTTAGACATTTATCATCACGATACAATTATTATTTCTACCTTGTTAGCGGCCGATCAGAACGACGCTGGCAGATTGAAAAGAAGTCCACAATGGGGACATCCCCCTGATCCTCCTGGTCGTGGACGAAACAAATTTAATGCACAAAGAGGTCCTCCAGGTGGTCGCGGGCCTCCTGGATTTGGTCCACCTGAATTTCCACCTGGATTATATCGTGGTGGTGGTCCTCCTGGTCTTCCACCTGGATTGAATCGTGGTGGTGGTCCTCCTGGACTTCCACCTGGATTAAATCGTGATGGTGGTTCTCCTGGACTTCCACCTGGACTAAATCGTGGTGGTGGTCCGCCTGAATTTCCACCCGGATTAAACCGTGGTGGTGGTCCTCCTGGACATGAACCCCCTGGACATGGGCCTCCTGGACATGGGCCTCCTGGACACGGGCCCCCTGATGGTGGGCGACCTGGATTTCCACCTGAATTTGCAGATGATGGTCCACCTGGTTTACATAATAAAGTTGATAAAGAAAAACAGAATTTCGATTATGACAACGACAAACCACAGAAAAACCATAACGTGCCAAAAGATCCACCTTCGAGAGATGGTACACCGCGTGATGATGAGGAAATCGAGATATTCAATGACCGATTTTCTGATGACAAAACTGGGTGCAGGTGAGTTTTGTTCTTCAACTAAATAAGAATGAAAAATATGATTGGTAGATTTCTCAAGGTTTTCAAGTTTCATCAATCCTTTTATAATGGATTAAAATATCGAAGAAAGATAAGATAAATGAAATAGAAAATAATTTCTTCATCTGTTACTTCCAATTTTGTATAGAAAATAAACGTTAACAACTGCGTTAGGTATGCACATGACGGTTTTTCAGATCGGGTCTCTATCAGACAATGTTGCTTAAAAGTGTTGTATTTAAAAGCGTAAAAGCTTAAAACCGTATACCAAACGTGCGTATAATACGGTATTTGCATATGTTGAAACGCGCAGTCACAGACCTGATCATAAGGACTGTATTGAGCTGCGTGGTCGATAAATATGCTTGTGAAACTGAGCAATTCGAACGTTCAAGAATAGCCAGTGATTCGGTCACGTAGCAACTGAATATTATAGGATTGATTATGTGAAAGATACTTGGAATAATTTAGAGATGGCAGGCAGCTTGATGTTAAACGTTATATTCGTCTAAAATAATAGCAACATTGTTCCTAGATGATCTCGATCTATCTCTGGAATAAGGAATTATCGCAAATTAGAATCGAATGAATATCTAAGTAAATTATTCACTCTTATACCATAATCGGAATATTTCTTTTTATAATTCCTAATAGTCACGTTAAATTTCGATCGATACGAAATAAAATTATTGAGTACGAAAGAAAAAAGTAGGACGATAGGTATATGGAAAAATTTTAATTTATAATTAAGCAAAATGAAAAATATAGCCGATGTATAGCTTGACAGGTTGATAAGTCTGTCTGAATATCCAAGTATAATAAATGGACTCGTATATACTCGGCCGTAATATTTCATAATTTGCATGAAATAAAAATTAAGTATCAATCAATTCATCCATAGACGGAATCGTTTTACTTCAGAAACGAAGACATATTTTTGGTATTTTTAATATTGCACTGCGAAATAATCTTTATAGTGTACTTTTATATATAGCTATATATATAGTAGATTGTATTTTCGTTATCTGTATAATTCGAAGGAATCGCGTAATAAGCGTGACATACGGTGCAAATGACAAACAGATGAACAATAAAATTCGTAACGATTAAATACGATACAACATGATACGATACGATATGATACGATACGAACGGTATCGTATCGCGCGGATTGCTTTTCAGTAAACGCGTATTCGACAATCGAGGCAGTTTTGCTATATCCGGCTATGAAATATTTCGCCCATTCAAATTGTCCTAATGAATTTCAGTTAACTAAAAGTGACAAACGCGCGCCATGGTGAGATTACTGATGGAAACTCGATTCGGGGAACACGATCTACTCGGGTAAATAGCGATAGAAACAAGTGTACGTTTGTAGCTTGATTTCGAATCGTTAGTTTCGCTTCCTGTTAACTGATACGTGAAATCCGACATCGCTATACGATTCCATTTTGTATCGAACAATCGTTCTCCTTTCTTTTTTTAAATTCCCGTAATTCGTATATTGTACAATGCTTCATTTCCTATCGGATTTTGTTCGAAGTTGTGAGATATTCGAGGAGCGAACAGTTTGGATCGTTAAATTGAGCAAAATGAATCTGAAGCGGAGAAAAATTTTGTATAAAAAGTTCCAGTCAGATGATGATTCTAGATTTAGTTTTTCAGTGAACGTTATAATACTATGGAATTTTAGATAAAAGAGCGCAGATAATGGAATATAATATATTTATATTTTAATTCTTTCCAGCTTACACGTCCAAGGTAGCTTTTAGAAAGATTTACCGTAATACAAGATCTCACATAATAATGGTCCTTACTTTAAAAATTAGCCTGCGAAAATTAGCCTGTCATTATTTCTAGAATTACATTTCATCTATCTCTTTTCAAATTTGAGCGTATTACAGTTAATCTCATTACATTATCGCGTTATGATTAGGAAAAAAAAAATTCGTCCCGAAGACAAATTTCACGAATTTTTCCCTGATTCTGTCTCTGCTTCCTCTACTTTACCTGAAGTGCAACGATACAATCACAGAAATACACTGCACACCATGTGTTTTCAAACACGTAATCAACGTTTGTTGTCATTTCGAAAACAGGAAAAACGAGTTCCGTTGTGGAAGCGGCGAATGTTTACCGAAGACAGCAAGGTGCGACGATAAATTCGATTGTCGCGATTCGAGCGACGAGCGCGAATGTGTCAAGTAAGTTAATTTACTTTGATGAAAGATAAATACAAGTCACAACAAAATATTTAAGAACCAAGAAGAAGTACGTGTTACTCGCGACATTTTTCGACTGTTTGCGTAGAAAATGTTATCAAAAATGCAAAGGTAGCGAAACTCAGCACGTTGATTGTCGTAATGCTCGTCGATGACCCACGTTACTAAAGCTTTTATAATGATTAAAATAACCTTCCTTTTTTTTATTTATAATATAAATTTTATGAACTAAAACTTTTTACAATGTAAATGTCTTAGATAACATCGTTGCAGAAAAAATGCACCAGTACAATATAATATGTTGCAAGAATTAAATATCATAGTATAGTATATTTTATTCCCAGGGAAAAATATATAAAAAGCGTGTGACAGTCAACGTGTTAACTAAGAAACGGCAAAAGAAAACTCTGCCGTAACGAATTCAATTATTCTCTTATTTGCTGTCCGTTTAATTACGACACTGTTAATTATCGTGGCTGGACATTGTAGAAAATCGGAAAACGGCTGCGTCCTTCCCGAACAACCCGAAGGTGGAAGTTACGAACTGGGTGGCTGTGGTAAACCTTGCCCGAAACGTCCCGGAGATAAAGTTCCTAGTAACAGCATTCTGAATTACACCTGTCGGCACAATTACATTTTGAACGGAAGTGCCGTTCCTGTTTGCTTCAACGACAAATGGTACAACCTGCCCTCGTGTCTCAGTAAGTTCATTAGATTACGGATTTTACCAAATTAGCGAAAGTAATTTACGTCGAGAATTCTGTAAGAGTAAAGCAGCGTCAATCGAAAAGAAAATTCAGAGATCTCGATTTAGTATTATCGACGAATTTATTTTCCGACAAATTCCAGCTTAACTTTGATGGCTGTAGTTCCTTCTTTTATATCACGCTTTATTCGATCTATATTGTAAGTATAAGTGATGTAACGATTGCATGTTTCCATGTAATTATTACGAGTTATGATATTTACAAATAATTAAATATTAGATGTATGCAACAATGATTACTATCGTGTTTGTGTTGGAATAGTTAGAGATGTAGCGCTAACGTAAAAAGAATCGATTAACTATGCGACTGGATTAATTTAAGCGATGGAAGATAAAGAAATAACTGTACGACATCAAAGGTTTAGTTTTACGAAATGCTAAAATTTCAAGGTGCGTGTCTGACATTTTTTTACATCTGTCTTACGATTTATACTTCACGCACGTATAAGACTGAAATTTTTCGAGAAATTTTTTATTTGATGAAATATATTACGATAAAAACGAGCGTGAGCCATAAAGATTTCTCGGCTCTACCGTTTACCATTCTACCATTTTCAACTCGAATGATAGTAACAGATTCTGGTAGAACTGATCTCGAATTCGAGAATATTCGCTCGATTTGATTAAATTAAATCTATATAGTTAACTAAATAAGATTAAATTTATATAATTCACTGGTATTTCGTAAATTAATTGATTAATTACTGTGTTATCCGACGTGTTATTGGAATTATTGATTATTCCCTCTTCGTTACAGTTTTTCTACCCCCAGCTCTTCTGTATAAAATATACATAATTAAGTATCATGTGACTGTAGTTTAAATAATGACATTTCAAACATAATCGGAATAATAACGTTATAATATAATACTTAATAAATGATATATTCGACAATATTTCGTATAAGTGGAACGAACCTTTTTATAAAAAATATTCAATTTAAAGTAAAAAGTGAGAAAAATAGAAAGAATCTTTTTATTATTTGTTTAGGAATTAATATTTCACTAATATTTCTCTTTCATCAAAATTTCATTGCAACAGGGATATGTCCACCATTGAACAGTACCACGGTGAATATTTTATGCTCGTACCAAGGAAACGAAGTGTCTTGCACCGATCGAATTAAACCTGGAACGGTGGCGACTTTGTCGTGCAAATCGTCTTACAAATTGTCCGTGACGAATGACCCAGCGTATCGTACAGTCACTTGTCTAGAAGACGGATTATGGGACCGTCGTCTTTTCCGTTGTCTTCCAGGTAATGATGATTTTACGTATCTTGCTTCGAACATGTTGCTCTGATTCTTGGAACAGAGCAAAGAATAATTTACACGCTTGTAATCATAAATAGTACGTTTGTAAAATTAATAACAGCAGTTAATGCACTCTCGATAAGTTTTGGTCATTGAGACTGAATAAATTTTGTAAAAACACAGCAGACCAGCCGAATACTGTTAAGTGTTTCCCAAATACATTTTGTACTTGGAAAGATTTCTTTTTTTAAATAAATTAAATTAAAAAAAAAAAGGAAGACATAGAAACGACCAATGTTATTGCATGTCACTAAAAAAAAAATACCTTTTATGAAAAATATGAATCAGACATTTTATGAATTAGCCTTGCTTGTTTCTCCACTGTTATTAATTCAATGAAGGTCTAATTTATTCGATCTAATTTAATTTATTCTGCTTCGTCAGAGTGTGGAATACCCATTTCACAAGGTAACACGTTGGTCGTGAACGGATTCGAGGCAAAGTTCGGAGTATTTCCGTGGCATGTTGGCATCTACCGCAAAAACTCAGCAAACGAGTACGAGCAAATTTGCGGGGGCACACTTATAAGCAACAATCTAGTTGTATCAGGTAATTTCGTTCGAGAAAGTAAATTCCTACTTTGTAGTCACGCGAATATGTTTGGCAGTTGCATTTCATATTCACAGATAAAATAAAAGATATCACAAAAATGTGCTTTCCATCAGCTATACTGGCGTCAAGTATTTGCAATTAGTGTGTAATTTAATTACAAGATATTTAGTACGACTATACATTTCGCATAGAACACGGAACTATTTAAACAGACAAATATCCAATATATTATTAAACATCGACATTCGACGAGATCATATTTAATACTTATTGTATGCTTAAGATGGCTATTCACGTTGTATGTTAATTTTCAAATATCTACAAATATCTTGTAATTTTCATATACATTTTCAGATAGTTTTTAGATTCTATCGATATAATTATGACAATCGTATCTCATAATAATGCTAATAGTATCTCAAAATATTTCATATAACGCATACCATATGGATGTTTTCTGTGATAAATGTACCTTTGAACCAGAGTGTATATTTTACATATTTGCAATAATCTGAAAGTGTCCAAATACTACTCGCATACAATACAGTAGCACATATCACGGATAAAGGATGGCAAACATTGTTTCGATAGCTGCCCACTGTTTCTACGACGAGGTGTACAATACAGTGCTTGACAAATCGAAGTACGCGGTGGCAACGGGCAAGCACTATCGCGATTGGAACGCGGACGAGAATTACGAGCAAAAATCGATGTTGGCCGAGATTTTGACACCGGAACGATATATAGGGGCGAGAGGGAATTTCGCTCAAGATATAGCCCTTTTGAAATTGACTAGTTCTTTCGAGTTAACCGCTCAGGTGCGTCCGATCTGCATGGATTGGGACAATCTGTACGAACGGAAACAGCTGCAAGTTGGCCAAAACGGAAAGGTAAGATCTTGGTTATTAATTAAGAAATATCCAGCTACGGCAACGTATTACCTTGATTAATTTCAGCCAAGCTGCAACGCTATTTTCTCGCCAGATTTCCGGCCTTTTTACCTACCTTTCCTCTTCCGTGACTGGTTTCAGTTGGCTAATTAAGTCACGCTGGATTATATTTCCGTAATTAATTCACACGCCCGTTATGCCGCGACATCGTTCTATTTCAGCAATTAATTTGATTCCCATCTGCCTGCGATTTTCTTTCTTTATTTTGTCCGCTTTGTTATGAAAGTAATATGCTTTTAATTGGGAATCGTGAATGGTTCTAGACTTAGACGTTGTGCATTTCAGGCTGTTGGCTGGGGCAAAACGATTGAAGATATGCCTAGTAAGGTCCTGCAGGAAGTGAGCTTGCCGTATATACCGTATGATCAATGTTTATTGGCTGTACCATCTGATTTCCGGGGATATATTACGTCTGACAAGTTCTGTGCCGGTAATTTGAATGGTAAGTAGACGTTTGAATGAATGAATGAATTATATTATCAATCGGTGAATTTTATTAGTTTTTTCAACTATTGCATAAATAGTTCTTATCTATATTTTTAATTAGAACTATATACCTTCTGAGATTATAATCGATTAATGCAGACACTTTGCGTTCCTACATAGAAAAGTAATAATTGTTCCTTTATTATTATTATTATTATTATTTTTTTTTTTTTTTAATAGGTGATTTATAATTTCCAAGAACCTATTGCAACGAACATAATAAATATACCGAGTGATTCTACGTTTCAAAATCAAAAAGTCGATTAAACAGTATACACGCACAGTTGACTTTTATTTTAACGTTTGTTTCCATCGTATCGTACAAATGCTAGCGAAGAAAATACACTGAAACTCAGTCAAATTGCTATGCTATGTTTATCAGCAGCGGAAATACAATTAACAATAACCATGACAAATCATTCTATTCGCAGGTTCCAGTCTCTGCGAAGGTGACAGCGGAGGAGGACTGTTCTTTCAAATGGGGGAAACCTGGTATCTACGCGGTATAGTTAGCGTCAGCCCAGTGAAGGACTATAAGTGTAATTACCACACCTACACGGTGTTTACTTCGACTGGTTTTTTCCGGGATTGGATACGCGATACTTTTATCGCTACTTAAACAACATGCACGTTCGCTCGTTTCGTAAACTTACAAGCTCGTTCAATGATCGAGAATTGAGCGATTCTGTACCTGATGAACAGCGAGAGTGTGTTCGTCACAATGGTTTTCGTCTGAGAATGGAAAACGTCACCTCAAATGAGATGAGAGAACGTCATTGTAGAAAATGTTATCTTCGAACCGTTACTTCGTTACAAGCACCAGAATTGCTTTTACACCGGTGAAAATTTGCATACCTTGGAAATATTAGTTTAAGTACGTTGATCTGGAGTGATCATTTCGAACGAATAAACTTTCTATTTTTAAATAAATTAGATAAGTCGATTTATGTTGATTAATAACTTGAAAAAGTATTTCTCGCGAATTTCCTTTAGAAAATATATTCTATCATTTATGTGATTATCTCGTTTAATAAATTTCGTAACACTTCTAATTTTTCCAATATCATGCGCAGTTCGTAAACCTTGGCAACTTGGCAAGCGACTGCTAATCTCGCGTAAATCGTACTTTCAGTTTTCAGGAGTGCAATTTTATAGGGTATACATGCAATATTTTTTGTGCGTCGTGTTTTCGCAGCAATCTCGCCGCGATAAACGTTTTACCAGAGCAACGGCACTGTAACACAAACGGGCAAAGACATTTCGATGATTCACCAAAAAACAAAAAAAAAAAAAGAGCGCTGTTTGATCTGCGACAAAAGCGCGATGGCTGTGGCGCTGAAACGGTCCAACCGGGCTCTAGAACGAATACTACCTTTGATATTGGCTTTATCCGGCCAGGGATCTAAATTAGCACCGGCTCGTTATTTATATCGCAACTCCGTTATTTATGACTCCGGCTCGCCGCTACATGAACTTTTCTGTCCGATCCGAATGTATCGTATTTCCCGTAGGAATTTCCAAACGGTGTCGAGATTTTTTATCTACGACGATGTTCTGCACCGTAATCCGCGTTGACTTTTATTTCACGGCTTCGTCGGCTTCGATCACTTTCATTTGCGGATAAATTCAACTACGAAATGTGTTTACCGTTGATAGATTTTTTAATCATTCCATTCCGGAGAACGCATACTTATAGCGAAGGAAATGGGTGCCAGTTTTATAGAACGGTGCACGAAATTGCAAAAAGTCATATCCTCTTTTCGTTTGCTGTTAGAAACAAATGTTAGAGGACAAAAAGGAGAATGGTTGCAGAAGAAGACTAGTTTTATCTCTTTATCGATTTAGGATCGTATATTTTCGTGTTTACAATAGGAGGTATATGAGCATTACGAAGTTGCAATATACTGCTTATTAATTATATATGAAATTTGTTATTAAAATAATGTGAACCTTTTGGTTTTCGTATTAGTAAGATACTATGAATTTTGAATATCAAGTCAACCGTATGTGAATGTTAACGGCGATAATGAACAGCGAAAATATCATGGAGATTAGATCTTATTATGGAATGTTATACATTTTTTAAAAGGAGAATAATTTTGAAATTTTGTTATTCACCGAAAGTTATCTTGATCTAACATTTAGAACTACACTGTAGGATAGCTAAACAGAAGATTCTAATTGATCAGTATTTTAGCAGTAAAAACATCACACGTTGGTGCGTCATATTAAATGATTAGATGTGAATGTGTAATTGCTGTGGAATTGCTAATTCCAAGTCTATTTGGTATTATCTACTGTTTACGATCAAGATTTGCAATATTGAAAAATTCTTACTCATCTTCTAGCGCGTATGATGCTGCGAAGTTTTTCTATTTATAATATGAGATTGTACGTAATTAACGAGAAAAATTAGATAAGAACGAAATCGTATTTTGATATAAAGCAAGGATCGCAGAATCTGCGTGTAATAATGGTCCAATCACATTGGTCTGTCTAATACGATAACAATGAATTATTTAATTAGCTAGTTTGCAATCGTCGACGTCGAATATTGGCAGAATGCTCGTATTGAGCAGTGTGCAAGGCGCGGTATACGTTTGTGGCAATCGATGTTTGCTTTGCATACTATTCATACGTTTATGGCTGACGTGTGTTTGCCCATTTGTGAACGGGCTTGCGATTGTGCAACTAAAGGGGTAGATGGATTATTTGATAAAATTGATACTCGACGTTTAAAACTTTTGTACGTATCACGGACAGCATGAATACGAATACAGCAAATAAAAACGATTCACCGCTTTTTTTATACATATGTATATGTATATGTATATATATATATATATATATATAAACATATATATATATATATATATATATATATGTTTCAATGTTTGATCGCGTGCGTGGCAGCGAGAAATTTTCATTTGGAATTGATAAGCGTGAACACATACAGATATTTAAATCGCAACAAACGCGCGCGTAGTGGGTCAACGTTTGCCTGGATCCATAGTTTACGCGAGCGAGATATTTCAATATTTGAAGAACGATTGAAATTATTATATAATAGTCTCACACATTTATCTAGGAGGGGAAGAAATTAAGCGATCTGTGGAGTTTGGATTTTGAAATAAAAGACTGCAAACAATTAACTTCCATGTTCAGGCTAAATTCCAACGTTGATTTTTCCCCTTTAAATGATTGAAGGTAGATATTTGAATAGCCTGAAAGAATAATATAATGCTTGTATCTTCTATCTATATATGTACACCCTATAGAGGGTGTAATAAAAATACCGGTCAATATGCAAAACGAAATGGAGATATTCTTTGGTTTATTGGCAATCTGGTCGATCTTCGACGTGTTCAATGTTTTTGGAATAGCAGCCCCGTGGAATCCTTCTTCCGCTGTCGAAAGGAAGTAAGTGTGACAGATTATGTCTTGGTAATTTATTATGTAATAAAAACGGTGACACGTAGTCGATTGGTACTTTAGATGTTGAGATCGTAGATTAATAGCGAAGGTTTTCCTCGATGTCGAAGGGTTTCTTATAAAGGCGAACGATTTATTTCACAGACTTTCAGCACAGTAACAGAAGGTATTTCTCACAGGATTGGCAGTTTTGTGAGCTCAACCTATCATGTAACCAGAAATATGTTCGGACACGTGTTGAGCGCACTACAAAAATTACAGTGACGAGTGTTTCCTTTAAATTTAACAATACACACGACGGGATATTTTTTATCGAAACAACGAACGATTGTTATATTTGTTTTAATGTTTCTGGCTGTAAATATGTAGTTAAATATGTTTACCATGTGGCGTGTCCGTATAGTGGGGTAATAAGAAAAAAGCGTGAAATATAATCAGCCGATTTATTACGGTCGAAGATATTAATTTTGTTAAAAGATCTGGCGAAAAGGCGAAAACAAAGAAGAAAGTCCTTTTATGTATGTAACGACAGCTTGAAGGAAGCTGTAAGGGATTCTCTTCTGGGTTTTCTTGGTCTCGCAATCTTTCGGTACATTATTGAAGAAAGATCAACGAATGGAAAGCAACCTTTATCCAGAAAGACACAGAATATTACTTCTGTTGCCATTTCCCTTTGAAACTTTAATATTTGTTGTTTCATTCTTTTACACTGGACCAGAGATATTTTCCTCGAAAGGTTCTTCACACTTTTAACACGTACTATTTTTTTTTATTAGAAATCCAATTATCGAAGAGAATTATTCACATTCACATTCACATCCATATTCGTTTAAAAGTTAATTATGATCAAAAACCAATTATCCTCTATCTGAAGGTACAAAGGACGAATGTGGGAAGATGGCGAACGAAAAAGTTATTAGTCAGAAGGCAATACGCGTTTTATCATTTCTTTCAATTACCACCTACGATTTGCCTTTATGAATGAGCCTGGAACGAGTGTTTTAGAGGCCTCTTACGTCGACGGCGTTAGGGGTCGGTTGTCCGACGCGTGGCTGTATTTTTCTTTGGGCTTTTAATTAGTCCGGTCATTAATTAAACACAACTTAGCCCGGTTCGGAACCCGGTTGCCGCCGCTGCTCGACATCCGCCGGCTCCTAACCCTTTTTTTTCCGGTTCACCATCCACCTTTTCTGTTCCGCTTTGCTACACTCCACGAATTTTTACCTAGTATGCCTCCAACGTGTAAACATGCCAGCGCCAATTTATTTCATCGCGGGGAACATTTTAAAACAGCGGTCCAGGGAATAGTTTCTTTCTTCATCCTTCTCCCTTCGCCCTTACAACGCACCTCCACCGGTTTGTTCTTCCACTTCCTACGAATCTCCATTTTCTCCAAGGATCAAGTTAACGCTATGCTATATCTGCGAGCTGCGGCTTTTATTAAAAAATGTATTTTGTCAAAACTTGTGTTTAAAACGATCAAATGGGTTATAGATGAAAGTACACATCGTTGACGTAGTACGTATTAAAACGCTATAGTTTTATTGACAAACTCTAACAAGCTTTGCTTTATTTTAAATTATAAGATACAAAGGGAGAGATTTCTAACGAAAGAAAATTACAAAATAAAAGACTATAATATAAGAAAAAGCACATTTTTTAAAAATGATAAAATAACTAGAAAGTAGAAGTAATTAAAAGAATTAAATTTGTACTAAATAATGTTCTCTGATACTTACAACTGCCAATGCACGTATTCTTCTTTCTTCCAACTTCTATCAATCGTTTCACCATTTTATCAACCTTCTCCTCCATCTTTGACTTGTCTTCTATCTGCTCTCCGCTGTCTGTCTTTTGCCAAGCGTCGTGTAGTACCAGTTTTTCTCCTTCTCTTTCCGTATGCTTGCCTCTCTCGTCGCGATTTACGAGGTTGCGGAATAGCCGCAGGCTTTGAAACGGAGAAAGCCCGGCAGGGATAAGTGGTCGTTTTGTGTCTACGCCGGCTAGAGGGTGGTATTTCTTGTTCGGTGATTAATGCAGAGTTTTATAGCGGCTAGTATTATCGGGGAATATAATATTTATGTAGGGTGTTGGAATTGACGTTGTACGGGCGCCATTGGTTCCGTGAAATTACCCTTCCGTTGTTGCGACAGAGCGCAACAACGTCGAAGCAAGAATTTGCCTGCGGATACAAGAGGTTTATACTCGTCTGGTTTCAGTATAGGTTACGTATACATATATACATATATATCCTTACGAAATAAGAAGGCTGACTTGAATTTTCGATTTGTAAATTTTCTCTGGAAGTCAAACAAAGAAGATGTTTCCGATCGAATACGAATCGACCTCAAATATTTCTTTCGTATTTGGTGTGTAACGAACGGTGTATATGTCGCGAGGGTTGGTCTTTTCAAAGCTTCGGGAGCTTTAAATTTCTTTCATTAAATTTACAGACATAATTCTAAATGTTATTTTGAAACCGGGGCCAACTTTCATCATTCACGTCGTTGATTAAGATTGGGTTCCTTCTAACTTTGAGGACTCCTTAATATTCCTTCTATTAAAAATAAGGTGTATCATAGTTACATTTGCAAGAACTAGAAGGAAATTAATTGGTCTTTAATAAAACTTCCTGTTCCGTGATTGTTCTGAGGAGCTCTTGCTTCAAACAGAACGTAAGATCTGATTGTTTGATTAAAGCGATATGTGAAAAACGAACATAGTGTTCATACTGTCTGACACAGATTTACAATGTATACTAGATCCATCTTATATCTCGTCCTTAGACAATGACCATAGATAAATAGGTCAAAAGGTACAGCGATCGCGACGTCGAAGACCGAACAAAAATATCTTTTACAATAATTTAACGATCATCCTCCTTTCAATTGTGTTCTTCGAGGAAGGAGGGTCTCTTTTATGTTCTTATCCTTTGAAATCTTTTAATGGGAATTTTCTACGCGGATGGCAAGGTGACTTAACTGACTGACTGATAATATTATTGTACCCTGTAGAAATGGAAGAACTTTTAATACGCAAGTCTGGAACGAATCGAGTTATTTCAAGGCAGAGGCAAGGCCGACGCGACCTCCACGGAGGATGGTAACTGCTTATAAATTGATTTCTGAAGAACTCTTGGATCTACTCATTCTTGTTTCCTTTATTATGAAGTACAATCGATGGTCAAGAAGAACCTTCCTTGTTATAATTGCTTTGGAAATTCGAGAATTGGACAGATTTTGACGTTTAATGTTATTTTTTAATTTTCTAAAACGCGATATGATTTCCAGTCGTGATTTATATCCCCATCCGTTCGTATGTTTCGACACTGACTATCATTATTTGTTGCTATATTATTATATAATTATCGTATTATTATTTTATCTCTAAATAATTCAATTACGATAATCATTAATCCTTGCTCTTTCGCTAGAACGAAAAATTCCAATCAATAGCAATCCTTTATTCTGAAAGAAAAATGTCGGTCCTAAAAGTTAAATGATCAAAACGATTGTAGCGTATATTTGGCAAGCTTTCAGATCTTCAAGATACCTGAATAAAAGGTAGACTACTTGTTGTAGTAAAGCGGTTGAAACGTACAACTGATAGTACTTCGATCACAGCTGTAATTACAATCGCTAATTAAAGAAACGATATCACACTGACAATGTTATCCATTCCACGAGATACAAAAGCATTGGACACGTTTTCGCTTTGAATTCAACGTCAATGATATTCTTTGAAAAGCAAAGAGAGAGGGCACAGTTTAACGCGATCGCCTCCTGCTGTTGGAATGGTCGCGCTGATAAACCGAATTCCCTGTCACTTCGATAAGGCAGCGAAACAAAATGGTCTATCGCCATCCCTCGCTACCGTCTGCTAGGAAAGAATCGCGTTGCTTTCGTCGGTCTTATTGTGATTTCCGATTCCGTTCGATTTGTCGTCTCGGCCGATTCCGTTCAGTCGCTGAACTTGCAAATGCAGCCAGGTGCATCGATCGCGGACACTCGGCAGCACGACGCGACGCTAGGGTGCAACCAGAGGTTTGGGCGGATGGGAAGGGGAAATGGTCTGGAGGCGTACCTGTGTAAAGGGGAAAACGAGCGACGAGAAACGATCGTGAGAGCTCGTGGAGGGATAGAAACGGGCTGCATAGAGGCGCGCGAAAGAGAAATGGATAAGAAGAGGACGTCCTTGTTGGTGGAGAGCAGACAGAGGGCATCTGATAAAAAGAAAGAAGACGAGAAACAAGTGACGGTGTGAGAGAGACACGTGTAGAGACAAGACGGAGACGACGAGTACAACGAAATGTTAGAGTGAACGGTGATCGTTTTATAGAGAGAAGATGGTGGCGTGGGTCGATCGGCGAACAAGCGACGACCGATGCAAACGAAAGGTAAGATAATGGAAAATCAGAAAGAACGAGCCGGTTGGATTGTCGCGGGGCCGGAGACAGGTGGAAATGTAAAATGGCAATACTTCAAATTCATTTGCGTGACAATCTCCGGTTCCTTCCGCTCGATCGACCGTCTCTCCGCCTCGATAAAATCAGAAGTTCGTCTGCTCGAAAATCGGAGGGCTGATACTAATACGAGAGGAGGCCTTCGCCGAGGAAGAAACGTAACACGTAAGGCGGCGGGAGAATCGTTGGACGAAGAAAGAAATAGAGGAAAAGAAGGGAACGAGATGGAAATCATAAAGAGGAAAACGAGAGGTGGATATTCTTGATCCTTTTCGGTAGTTCCGCGGTTCGTTCGCTCCGACGATTTGCCCTCAAAACTCATTGGTCGTGGCGAAAGGGAAATGAGCCTCGGCTCTCTTTCGTTTACCTCCATCGTTCGTCTTTTCGCCCACCCTCGTAACAGTTATCTTCCGAGACACTCGCGTTAATTCGCCGCCGTTGTACAATTCCTTGTACCACGATTTGGGGTATGATTGTCAGATCTACGAGGCTCCATAACATCTTTCGCGTATATTTATCAAGTATCACCGTAGATACATAGAGCTGGAAATTAGTAATAAACTTTAGAAACGAATAAATTCTTGTACGCCGTCATAACAGTCGTTAAATATTTTGAAAAGTTTTGAAATATAAAATAATCAAAAATTCATCCATTATCGATACAATATGAACGTAATCGATCTTGAACATCGCGCTCTCAAATTGAAATTATCAAATATTTATAAAATCCCCTTTACCCCAAGGAACAGAAAATCTTCTCAATATTGAAATAAAACTTTAACGATACGTACTTACAGTTTTTATATCTCTATTAAATACTTTTATCGGATCAGGCGTTACGAAAAGAACATTAAACACGGCTAAAGTATCGAGATTCATTTAGCTTTTTTTTCTTGATAACATCGACGAGTCCAATTTCGTTTTACCGCCCTCCCCCACTCTCACGCGGTTACCGTAGCCATCAAATTTCCCTGCAAAGCCGAAACAGCCTCCACAGAAAGAAGCGGAACAAGAATGAATCAAATTACACAGGCACGCAGGTGGATTAAAACGCTAAAGAGGAAAGAATTTCCATTGGCCTGAAAAAATGACATTAGCGAAATCCCCGTCGGTCCTTTTCGTTTTCACCCTTCCCCCTCTTCCTTCTCTCGTCGCGATTCTTTGTTTCTACCGGTATACGCTCTTCCTTCTTTCGTTTCTCTATCCTCCTTCGTCATTCTCATTTCCCTTGGCCGTTTCGTTTCGGTGCACTCGTTTTATTTCACCCGCCTCTCGTTCAATGATCCTCCAGCTCCCTTCCGACCTTTTCGAATTAACGTTTCACCACGAATCCGCAAATAAATTTCGCGAACCACTATTACCGGTCCAGCCAAGGGAAGGAAGTAAATCTCCGGATAAGAGAAACCGACCACCGTCGTGGTTATCATTGAAGAATTTATGTGATTTCGAACGTCCATTAACTAGTTTCGTATCGGTGGACAGTTAACCGAGAATAGAAATTGAAATCAAGCCGCGAGCGAATCGACCGAATCGATATAGATGAGTGTTCTCGAAATAGGATACATGAATCATCCTGATCGTATCCTGATCTTTAATTATTTCGAAGGGAACGTTCTCGATGGTGAAGCACTCGAGCTTTTCTGTTTGCCAAAAACAACGTGGAAATAGACGTTAAAGATAGTATTCGAATGTATTTGCACTCCGGGAAGATTTAGAGCTTGGAAATTTTAAAGACAGTCTTGAGGGTTCTAGAGTTTCCAATGCTCCAGATTCTCATTGTGAGCGGGGTCAAAGACTTGATATTAGATTCAAGATTTCGATTGGGTGTAAGGTTCCCATCGGATTTTCAAATTCAATAGGCGACTCATGAATTCGATTGGAATTAAATATTCAGTTGAGTTCAAGGGTCTGATGAAACATAAAGAAATAGAAATAGTTCGATTGAAGTTAAATGAAATATATTAAATTCGATATAAAGTGGCATATCGAGTGGCATTTCAGAAAATTGTATATTGTATCGTTTTTTATATTTTGTAAGTCCTATGTTGCACATTATAAATTCGAGTAAATACTGTAAGAATTGTTATTTCGCTAACAAAAGTAAAATTTGTCTGTCAATCTATGTATTGCTTTAATATTTGTATTGCGCTAAGTAGGTTAATTTATCGTGTCACGCTAAAAATAGGATAGTAACGGAGAAAGAAAGAGAACAGAGGAGAAGTGGAAAAGATGGGTCCACGAGAAGAATAAGACGGAAAGTAAGAGAAGAGAAACGAAGAATTATAGAATTTAGTAGTAACCAAGGGTACAGTGCATTCAGGTCGAATGTTGGGGCGACGTACGCAAATAGAATGCGAAATGTCAATTACGTCGTTCGTACTGTGCTTTATTAAATTCCGTTTCAGTTATTAGAGTTTGCAGAAAGTTCTGCAAATGCTCGAGATACGACACTGTTTCGTTAATGCGATACAGGAACGTAGGAAGGACGATCAACGAGTACACTTTAAAATCATTTTCATCCTCCCTTCAACAAACTTCTAGCTCAACAAATTATTGTATTAGTCAGTGTTTCAGTTCAGTATGTATTGAAACCATAGGAAAATTGTGTTTTCAGTTCCTTGGTATCTTGTCTAATCTCCAAACTGCTTTAACTCGTGTTAAAAATTTCGTTTACGTTTTTTACCTTTCATCTTTTTGATGTCAATTTCACGTTTATTGCTTTTTATAAAATATTTTACCTATTGACTTGGTTGTTTTTCAATTTTGCGTTCAATATTGGAACAAATAGGTCTACAATAATACAGTGTATCTTCTCTTAATCAGATCGTGTAATCGTTAATTTCAAAATAAATTTAATTTGATATTATGATAATATTTGATGAATAATTAATAATAAAAAATAATTATCGATCACTATTTTCGACCAAATTAAGGGTCACTACAGGAATTGAACAAATTCCGAGAAAGGGGACGGTCGATGTTCTTGAAGTTCCTGTAAAAGTATCAAATTTCGCTGTTCCAAAATTCCCAGTTCTGTTTCCTTTTAGCCGAACCTTTGTTGGGTTGGAAACGTCTAAAACTTGTACGAGCAGAAGACAGCGGCGTTCAATTACGAAGTACAAAGGCTTGGTCGATGTCGTCCGTTGTTCTTGGTCGGCCGTGCGTTTGTTTGTCTTCGATGAGTCCGTCTGGGGCGGATCTCCATTGTTCTTCACGGATTGGGTCTTTCGTAAGGATTAATGAGACTGGTTCTTGGTTTCTCAGACATCCGATTGAGAACCTATTTTAATAAGTTAATGATTCTACTCCCGAATTTTGTTGAATTTACCCTAATTAGTCTTCGTACGGTTGAACATTTTCTAAATCCATTATTCGATCGACTATTCTATGAAAACAAAATTATCCGAAATCACATGAACGATAATCTGTTTTTGTCTTCTATGAAGAATTTTTCCAAACAAGTCTATTCAAATTACTATTCTGATGTTTTCTTATTCTCATAAGTAGAATAAAGAAATTCAGATATACAGTCACCCATAAAAGTCCTTGTACACCAGAAAGGCTATTTCTATTTAAATAAAGCATACGTAACACGATAACATATTCACTTTTTAACATAGATATAAAGCAATAATAAAATAGCTTTTAGGCGTTTTGGCATAAAACAAACTACCATTGGACTGAATTTTTGTGGCATTTTAGTTTAATAGAAGTGAACTATAAAATATTCCTTTTTATAGAGTATACGAATATTTTTGACGATGCATTGGTACAATGAACTTTTGACTCAGATATATTCAAACAAAGAGCGAAAAATATTTTTCAAATCGCAAAGTGATTATTGACACAAGTTCAAGGATGAGAATTTTCGGGCATCGTTTTAAATAACACTAAAGTTTCGACACATTTGGTTGATACGCGCAAAGCCCGACCTTTACAGCCTTTCAAATTTTTTTACAACGGCTGCTTTACGTGCTTGTCCCAAAAATGTCGGAATATAGTGGCTACTTTACTTATGTATCCTGTGTCTCAAGCATCCACAATTTGCGCTCGAGGAGTATGAAAACAGTGCACATAGCCGAACGAGTATGTATACAGTAATCTGCATATAGGGTGTGTTGTTAACTGACAAATTTCGTTTTCAAGCTTCCTAATTACAATTCATTTAATACATTTGGCAAATTAAAACAATCTTCCGCCAGTTTGAAATAAACAGAATTAAATGGAACGCCAACAGCGCGCAGCAAAGAATTTCTCATTTAAATAATTACGAAATCTGCTGCAATTAACCTTTGACAAAGTGTACTTACATTTTATTTTCATATCTTTTCATTTCTTTCATTTGTTTGATATACTCCCAGGTTTATTACTACCGTTTTATGACATCGTCTTCTTCCTTGTTCTCGAAATTGCCTGTGAAGTGTACTATTTTAGAGTTTGGAGCGGTGCCACGTATCCTTTTATTTCTATTATACCATTTCTTATCTCGTCGTTTTCATTTTATAACTTCAGTCTTTCCCCTTAGAATTTGAAGCTTTTTCTTTTTCTTTTTTTACTCTTGTATAATTTCATTTTTAATTATCACAGTTCCAGGCGTACTTTCATGTAAGAATACATTTCTGTGAAAGATCTTATCTTAAAAGACATGAGATAGGAGACACGAAGTAGAGTTAACTATATAATAAAGTGCTATTATTTCTAGTTAAGAAATCCAAACCGGGATTCGTGTATTTGACCAGAGCAGCAAGTAAACCATCCTGTATACCTTGCGGACTGTGTGAGTATCTTTGAATGTTTATTCGTACACAAACAGCAAGTATGAACACCTGATCTCGAAGGTCGGGGTGTCTGCGGTTCAGCCAAAACCGAAATTACGGGGTTAATGGAAGTCTGGACGTGGTTCGCCTCCTTGCAAGGAAACGGAAAACGGAGCTGGAAAGGTATTTCACTCTCCCTCTTGTTGTAGAAAAAGACCAGGCTGCCCTTTGCCGGTGAAATAACCGGCTCTTCCTATCTTTTGGTCTCAGACTACCTTCATTTTCGGAACAAATGCGCGCAATTACTTGCTACTTTGCCCTACGCCTCCGTCATTAGAGATAAATAAGAAATCGGACTGCATTAAAGCCGAAACTGGAAGATTGTAAAAGGAAAAGCTTTCTTGCTTCGTTTGTCCGTATGAAAGAAAAATCGTTATTTATTAGATAATTTTTATATGCAATTGCAAAAGTTAGATAAATTGAACGATAGCGAAATTTCGATATTTCGCATGAAATACATTTTCATAAATGGAATAAGATTAAACAGTAGAAAATAAAATTACGAAACGGGAAATAGAAAAGAGAAATGCGAGAAGAAGTTTACTTTTAATTTGTTGATCAGACACTTATATTCCTGTGAAAAGTTCTACCACACAAGCTCGCTTCCCAGAGAAACTTGTTTTAATGCAGCTACATGATAACTGTACATCAAGTGAGCATGATGCTTTTCAACGAATATTCAGGTTTGATATCGAAAGTTGCGATAGTGCCGTCGTTGAAGGGTAAAGAAATGCTTCCGTCTATCACCAAGCCAGCGTCAAAGCCACAGGATTTCACAGTAAGCTTGTTGCACTTTTGTCTGTCCAGGCAACATTTCTGGTTCTTGCAACGTGTAGTATGATACATTTCGCGGATCATGTATACCATATTCAAATCCTCTGAAAAAGCATCTGCACTAAAAACGTTTTCTCAGAGCAAGCAAATTCGAGACAAAAGGTTCTATTATCTTTTCTTCTACTTTGTCTTATTATTTCTTATATTATCAGATTTTACCAAAGGGAGTTATAATTGTAAATTCTTCATTCACTAACCGAAACGTTATTATCTTAGCTACTATTTGCTTGATCGTAGTTACTGACGTTGAACAATTCAGTTACCTGGGGAATAGATGAGAGCTTGATGATATTTGTGGAGTAATTTGTTGGTTTCCTCGTTGCTTAATTTAATGCCGGTGGCTATTTCGACGATACATCGAACGGTTTCGGCCGATTGAATGTTAATAGATTTGTACCAGAATTGGGAACCAGTACCTGTACAAACGCACATACCTGAACTTCGAATTTGACGCGGCTCTTGATCTTCAATTCTGATTTGTAAAGTTATTGGTCTGACTGCCAAAAATTCTCCTATAAATACCTAAATTTCACGTAAGATATATTGGCCATGAATTATCGAATATTTTTATAAATGTCGAATAGCGCAGGATTAAACGAAATTTCGTGCAACTAACTTCGTTCAATGCCAGCCAAGGCAAAGTCCTCTGCCGTGGTTGAAGTGAGTCCGCTATTTTCCTTTGTGTCGTTCGCGCAAGAGCTCTGAGAATTCAATTAACCTTAATTAAAGCGGTTAATGAGATTGATCAATGCTTGGTCGTGTTTTACATTCGTTTCTTCTTGCGTTTCTGCAGGAACGAAGGTGACGAAGGGAAGAACTTCTCGTCGAAGAATAAGAATACGTAAAAACGTATAAAGCGCTTGGTGCTCGGAGAAACGAGCTTATTTAGTTTTAATGGCATTAATGAAGGACGAGCGTGGAAGAGGACGAAGAAATTTTAATGAAGAGTAATGAAGAACGACGTTAATGATGAACTCTCGATGCATTTAGAATAACGAAACTCCAGCGATAGAGTAATTACATTAATATTAAACGTTTTCCTATAAATAGAATATTCGATCAATATTAACGAATAATTGTTATTAAATTAATTAATAAACTTTTGTTACGTGTTACAATAGGTGAACTCGGTTGTAAAATATTCACAATATATTGATAATTGCGTGTATACAATATAATATTCACGATAACAATTATTAATAACTGGACGTAATTTTTCATCGATTTGTATCTTTTTCAGTAAACTTTTTTCCTTTATCATGCACGAGCAAAGATTTGCGATCGATCTGTACAGATTTCTAAATTTTACCTTTACGGTGAGCAAATTCGATTATCTGATATTCCTATACGATAATTAAAGATATCAAAGTAACGATAGCATCTAAACAAACTGAATGCAATTTGTCTCGCATTTTTTCCGATAAATTGTCCAAATAAATACAAACTCACGATTCTGCTTTTTTCCATCCGTATAAATTACGATTTCTCGTAAAATTCCTGTTATATACAATTAAAAAGTTACGTCTTCTTTGTATAACTCGTAACTACACGGTTATTGTAATTTACAAGTTCTAACTGCCGAAGTTCCGGCGTACAGGAGGTTATAACTTGAAACTACTCGGTAGAGAGGACCGGCCGTGAAATGAAGACGCATTACGGCCTTTATGAAAACGTAGAATCGACGATACGTACGGCTTACTTAAAACTTAAGAGAATAGATTGCCCGGAGAAAGAACTCCGTTATGCGATTCCTTCAAGGAGAGAGTGAGAGAAAGGTAGCTTGTTGCGGGCATTTTATCGTTTTTACCAACGTAATTTAAGTCTAAGAACCACCGAAGGAACGCGTAAAGTTTAATCTGCAGAATGGGAGACGAAACAAAGACTCGAAACATAGCGTACGTAACAAATTCACGAGAATAAGAAAATAAATATTCTGTTGCTCGCGTGTTATTCTCTGCCTACGTTTTGTTGCACACCTTTTATCAATTAATAATACTAGACGAGTAATAATATTACGATGGAAGTTATGGCTTATAGATTTCTGTTGCATAATTTTAGTACTTCACGTGATTAGATGGAATTGGATGGCTTGCAATTTGTAAAATTGACGTGTAGAGCTGTACCTGATTTATTATCAAACATGTTACCGTGCCATATAAAAGAATTTATCGACGCTATTAATTTGCAACTGGTGGTTTGTAAAACTTCGCTAAAGATAGGTATTATATTACTTCAATTGCAATTCTGTTATAAAATGGACAGAGTAATCTATATCGTTCTGAACAATTCTAGAGTTTGTAAATTACAAATTGATAAAAAATGCGTTATGTGTATTTCAAAACGTGGTCGTAGATTTCAAAATGCGATAGAACGGAAATGCTATGAATATTTCGAACATATAGGGCATAATGTAAGTGTGTGTGAATTGACAGGAGATTAAAAGTACACCTTGTGAACGAAAGTGGGGAGGAAGGGAAGAAGAGGAATCGAGAGTCTCGAAAAAGAAAAATTTCCTGCAGCTACCGCATTGTAAAAGTAACGAATAAAAATGCACATATTGATTTCTGACAGGGTAGAACAAACGCGGATCAGAGAGAATAACTTCTCTATAATGTACCCACTCGGCTCTTTTCTCTCCTTGTGTACGGCTCTTCTCGTGTATATGAAAAGGTCGTCTGTAAAGTCCTTCTCCATTCATCACTGTTCGAATGCGACTTCGCATCAATAGCGTGTATTTTCCTGTATGAAGTCGATCAAATATGCTTTCGATGTCCATCGCGTATTTCGGAGGAAGCGTAAAAATGTTATTGTCGTTCGATCGGATGCTCGGATTGATGCCCAACACAGGTTTCACGTTGTCTGTAATTAATTTGGAGGATAGCAAAAACGTGCCATCTCCACCTATTGGAATCACCAAATCCGCCCAATTCATAAATTTCCATGCGTCTGCTATCCTGTGCAACGAAATATAAATAATATACATATAACGAAAGTTCGAATATTATCGTAACAAATATTATCATAGCGATAATATTAATAGTATCATCGCAAAATTGTCCTGAGCAAACAACGTGAGTTCAAAAGTAACATTCAATACTTAAAAAAAAAAAAAAAAAAAGGAACAAAAATATTAATTTCAAAATTTAGTAGAATTTATTTCGATAAGAATATTTTGCTGCAAATTTTTAAAATTATAAAAATCGTAAATTTCTTTTTATAGAAATTAATAGATAATATAATAATTCGAAAATGTTTATCGTATCTGCCGAAGAAGAGGTATTGAAGAAGAAAATTTAATGAATACGAGTGAAGTTAATGAATAAGAGTGAAGCATCGTTTCTTATTATATGACGAACGATGATATACGAAATGATAAATCTATTCAAACGGTTGTCAATGCGTTAATTACTGAGGTAATTAAGCTACTATCTGAAAATATAAAAGTGAGAAATCATAAAGTCATAAAGGGAAAAATACGCGAACATTTCTGAAGCACCCGCTCCATTTTATCTTTCTTCTTTATATTTGTTGTATACAGGCGTAGCCGTTTCATCGGACATTAAACTTTATTACGTAATAATCTTTCGCCTTACCTTTTCGTAATAGAAAAATTGATGTCGAGCTTTTTTAAAATCGCTGCTAGATTTTGTTCGCAAGTAATCTGTTGTTGATGCTCGGTAAAAATTTCGTTCGGATCTTTTCCACGCTCTTTTAACATTGACAATATTTGGTCTTCGTTCAGATTGGGATTCTGTGATCGCAGGAACTCCAACGAGGATAGTTTCGAAACGCAGAGGACTCTACGCGGTCGATAAGGCGTATTGTTTAAACAATTAAAGATTTTCATGATTAATAGCGAAATTATTCTCGAATGGTACAAACTTTGTCGATTTAGGTTAGATTATACGAAAAATATTGAAACCTTTCCGAGCAACGCTCGGCGCAGTCACTTCAGATCAATACTAATTACACGGGAAAATTAGTTTGGTTTCGTTATGATATTAAATATTGAATCAAGAGATTGTTCCGTTGCCGTTGCTTTCAAACCAAATATCCAATGTATTGTGTAACATTTAAACACTGGCGAAGTTTCAACTTTATTTTAACGAATTATCGACGAGTTTATCCCGTTTATTGAGGGCTGGAAATTTCGTTTCGAGTACCTTTATAACAACATTATTACTTGATAAATCCTGGAGTAATCAGACACATTTACCCTTCTCGCTGATGGTTTATTTCGTTACCTAATTCAATTCCGTGAAATTGGGTAATTCGTTCGATTTCTAAAAGCATGTCCGAATATTACGTTTAAATTACGAGTAACATTAGGAAATTATAAACGGAATTAAATTTACACATAACGAAGAAAAGAGACTTTGAAGAAGACAGCCATGTATAAAAATTAAATAATTAATATAATTCCTACAATCTAGTTGCAACGAAAATGGTTAATCTGCATTTTACCGTATAAATTAATATTCATTATGAATTCATTTTATTTGACGAACATACGATATAGAACGCCAAATATTAAATTGAATGCGCGATTCCAAATAAATTAATTAAGTTAAAATATATTTACTTACATTTTCCCTCAATTTTTATTTATTACTAATTAAGGATAAATAATAATATCATACCGCTGAATTCGTCATCCACATGATTTCAATCATAGATAAAAAAATTTGCTGATCATTTTTTTTCGTTTAAGCTTCAAGGTCTTTCACCATAGTCCTTACAACCGTTCTCGGTTTTCAAACTCGCGTTCTCGTCTCAACTTTGCAAATCACATCGTCTCTCTGCGGTTCCGTAACGTTGCTTCAACTTGCCAGCCAGAGAGTATTCGGTACTGATGACGACGTTGCATCGAGGTATACGTGTTCTTCTCAGGATTACTCACGTGTCCTAAGTGATACTTGGCACTCAGGCGGTGGCAGAGGCCGCGTGTCTTGTACGCTGGCTTCTGGCAAACTTCGGGGCAAAGTTGCTCGAAATTTTCGTCTCAATGGACACTGACCATTAAAGCCACTTAAGGTACCAGGATCTTCTCTTAAGCTCGCTCGTACGGGGATGTTACGCCGGCCACGAAATATTCCTGAACAGCGCGCTGTCGAGATTTTAGCCGAGGGACGCTGAAGAGTTCTCGAGTTTCCTTGAAAGCCATCGTTTTATGAGCTTCGTGACATTTTTACCTCTTCCCTCATATTTCTGGATACGTAGTAACCGCTTGGATTCGCCGTTTTTCCCATCGACCTGACCGTACGATAGCTTTTTCTCTTAGAAAATAACGGGAAAAAGGAGAAAAGAGGAAAAAAGAAGGGAGAAGGTACGAGTTTCCTTGGAGAAAAAATTATAGCGAGGTACAACACGAGAAAATCATACTCTCGGTGGCGCATCTTGTACACGGTTTTTGGTTGAGTCGAGGTGGTCTAGTCGAGTTTCCGGTAGCTGGAAGACAGAAGAAGCTCGCGGTAAACTTCGTTGAAGTTTTCGTCTCGAGTATAGCTGACCGCGAAAGCCATTTACTGTACCGGAATGTTCTCTTAAGACCCGTTGTCGCGAAATATCCGAGCGTTTTATATTTTACGAGCCGCAGACTGCTGTTGCGACTTTGCTGCACAACGTCCGCTATGTTCGTGTATAATATTTCTTTTGCGGGATGTGTACAATTTCTTCATTGAAGATATGTTATTACCGTTCATTTTTATTATTACTTCTTTGTGTGTAATTATTGCTTTTATATCTATAAAACGTTGTTTAAAAATTAAAAAAATAAATAGAAGAAACAAATTTTGATGTACATAATAAATAGTGCTAAAACTATTTTAGAGTTGTAAATAATTCAGAGTAAAATTTTACTCCTTTTACGATATACTCAAAACTCAGATCTACATTTTCTGTAGACGTATCATCTATTTACAGTATTTTAAAAATAAAATTAAAGGAATATAGCCAAAATATTGAGAAAGTATATAAGAAAAATTGCATCGTGTTTAAGCTGATAAAGATAATGTACAGGGTAAAATTACTCTTTGCGACAGTAATTATAATTACTTCTTAACACGGCCCGGATAAACACGTACCTTTTTTTTTTCAAAGCAACAAAAATATCACATTTCCTCCCTAGTCTCCTAGCAATTTTCTAAATTTCATGCATATGCAGCGGTAGCGTTTAAAATGCCTTGTTAAAATTGGTACTGCGGGACACGATAATTGTATTTCCCTAGAATTTTTATTACACTCGGCGACATGACAACGAGCCACCCGACAGTAATTACACGTCGTACGCAGGTTTTAGCTTGAAGCGGATGCTCTGGCTCAGAATTTCTGGTACGTTGGCCGCCGACGAACTTTGCAACAAACTTTCACGTTCTTTCCTTCTCCTTGTAGTTGCTGACCACTAGAACCACTTATAATGTCGCGACATCCCTACGGTGAAGAAATTTGTTTAGCCGGAACTTTCAAGCTCAGTCCAAGGAACGCTTCAACTTTTAGCGTTCATGATTTTCAAAATTATTGCACGCTAGATAAAACGTAACATGTCGTGCAAATCATTTCTTATTGTTGTTGCTGGGATTCACTGAGCTGTATTAACGTATTCACTGCATCACATAATTATGCTTTATGTTAGAGCGTACATAATTAGTGGGTAATTTAAACCTGGTTCAATTTAAGTTGTTGTTTAAAGTTACAGCGTGTTTTCACGTTACTTTGTGAAGGTTTCAAAATGATGTTTCAATCTTGTACTATAAAAATGAACTCTCTTTAAAGAATTTTTACGCTGTGTATTTTTATAGTAAGAAAATAAATAGGCGTTGCGAAAGAAATATTAAACGGATACGTCTAACTATCATTTAGTTATTATATCTCACTATATGTATAGTTTCATTATATACAGTTATGTGAAAAAATTTCTATAATATTATACTTGTATTATTATTGAAAAGCAAATAGTGTGATTCCTGTCGTCTTCACTTTTTTATTATTTTTTGCAATGTTATTATGAACAGCCGCGGTATCGTGGCATCGTGAACATAAAAATTACGTTGTCGAATAATTACAGTTTTGATCCAGCTTAAATACCATGTCAGCACCACGAGTTAAAAGAGTAACAATAACTAGCAGGAGTGTGACGGAATGTCTGATTTGTAGCTGTGTTGCGATACATATTCGTGTTCCAAGTATTATATGCACTGTTGCACGGATAGTTCCTTCCACTGGTATTGTAGGCTTTGTTGACATTTAAGTAATATCGACCGCACGCATTGTTACAATTCGGAGAGTACTGCGCGCAAATCTCGAGCGATTCTCCAGTTATCGAGCACCCGTAGGTATTATTTATCCTGCCGAGCTGATGGCTTTTGGGGGTCCAACAGTCTGTTGTCGACCAATATTCGTTCGGATTTCTCCATCTGCTCGATAGAACGTGGCACCAACTATTGGCAAACGGTTCGCAAGAATTTATCTCAGTGGCAGTCGAACAAGTAAATCTTGGACTGTTTCTAAGTATTTCGCATTGCGTCATACAATGGCTGGCCGATGGGCGAACATTAGCACAGTAGGAAAGGTGGCCGCTTACTCTAGCGTTCGAAGAACAGCTTTCGTTCATTCGAGCACAAATCGCTCTGCGATTCTTTTCAATTCGCGGCCTCTCGAACCAGATAGACGAACGATTCGATATTATCGTTTCTGTTTCAAATATATTCCTGCGTGGTTTTCGCGAATTCGTGTTGGTTTCTTTATCAGCAGGAAGCGAATCCGCTGGGCCAACACACACACTTCGCCTTTCATTTCGTTTTTTATTTTGTTTTTCATCGGTACATACCGTTTCGAGAATTTTGTCATTTTCCTCCTCCGATTCCTGCACCGTCGATAAGCTCCTCTTCCTTGCAAGCTCCTCTTGCAACATCGAAATTGTGGACGTCGTGACTATTTCTAGATCGTCGTCCTGTTCTTCCGATTTCAAGCATACCGTGTCTTCGGTTTGCGAACATTCGGCTATGGTTATATTTGGACACGTTTCTTGACACATAGGACTGCCGAATTGCATTTTGATCATATCAATTGGTATACACGGAATCGTCGCTACTAGACGAAACAAACGAACATCTTCACCTTTGCCGTTCTTTTGGAGCAATTGGTAGGATTGGTCTGAGGAGATTTTTCGTCGACAGCTTTGGGGAAAATCCGCTTCTGTTACGTTCACGCCTTTGCATCTGTACGCGCGAAGTATCGTACATTGGTCCCCGTAATACTCTGGTACGATCGTTTCAGGTCCTGGTTCTATTTCTTCGTCGGCTTGTAACGAGGACGGCAGATCCGTCATGGAATATATTTCCGTGGTTATTTGTACGTCATCGGTTTCGATGCGTAATTCAGTCGAAGCGTCTTTAGTTCCACTCGTCATCTCGTAATTCGATCCTTGACTGTATTCTATTTCTGACCTTAGCAAGGATGCGTTTCCAAGTTCTTTTAATCTCTTTATCGAACCTTCTTCATCATCAGTGGAAGTGTGTTTGGACTTAAAAATTGTATTCTTAGCCATTATTATTGTATTTTATAGTAATTTTCTTTGTAAGAACTGTCTCTTTGTTATTCTTGTATCTTTGAAGGAGCGTTTAATAAGATAGATTATACCTGATATCTATCTTTCCTGTAATCTTTAAATGACATTTTTGTTCTGATACATGTTACGTTATTTGTAAGGATATTTATTTAAATACATTTTTTAAAGTTTTGGTAAGTAACCACTTTTTGGGGTCAAGCATCGTTCAAAATGATAATTTGTACTGGTAGCTTCACAAGGATGTCCGGCGTATCTCTTGGCTATAAGCTTCGTTAACTGTAAACATGATGAATTACACTTACGATTTATCATGTGTGTCGTATGTTCCAAGTTTTAAGGTTATAAAAAATTATGTCACTTATCCATAAAGAACTTGAATATGTTTACAGTACTGTTCCATCTATGTAATGAATACAGGAATTAACTATAGCTCTTTATTGTTGCACTACTCTTGATATTTTTCTCATCCTATAGAGATAGCTTAATATTATGCTTGAATTATTTCAAGATCAACGATAGGATACAGACAATAGTAAGATATAATACTTTTAGAATCACAAATATAAATATAACAAAAAAAAAAATTGTATGTCATCAAGATGTTTTACAATTAGATAAGGAATTATCGATTAAAATTTATAAGCTTCAACAAATTATTCAAACGGAATATCCAGAAACAACCATCCAACCGATCCTTTCATAATCTTACTCTATACTTTCACAATACAATAACTGCATATATACATATCAAAAGATTTCTTACCACCGATTGAATCATCGCCTCTTCTTTCCGCAAGGTCCGCACACATGATTCGTCCCTAAAAACCCAAAAGCCTTTAGTCGAATCAACCATACTTTGTATAAAATCTATATTTCATTAGATAAATTTGTAGACACGGCACCATTGGTCGTGCTGTTTTCATTCTCTGGCGAATAATTTGTTTCAGTCCTCTCATAAGTCGCCTGGTTGACGGACGCGTACGTCGATGAATCGTATGTACCCCTCGTTGTCAACGTTCGACGATACACGGATGGACTAACGGTAACTCGTCTTATTCGTCTCTGATAATCGTGGTTGTCATATCTCGGAGACTGTCTTTCAGCGGCCGCCACCTGTATAGAATATTCAATTTCATCGTTCCGTTTTGTCTGACCATTAATTTCCACCCCTGCCTCCGGTGTAACCACGTTCAATGAATATTCAGCAGAATTCGTCCGTTGATTGGTTACGACGGAAGCAAGACGCAAGCCTGTACTCGTACTTCGCTACCGTTCGATCCTGACGATTGTTGTTCATCCTCGCCATTTCCATCCAGGTTCGAGTGCAATTTAATACTCATCAGTACCTGCCGTTTTTTGTTGCCTACTTGAAACTCGGATAAGATCTGCGTCAGAATCGTGTTCGACGTTTGCATCTGCACGCTCACGTACATTTTCTTCCCGTTAAAATCTTTCGAGAACTCGATCGGTGCTTCACGATTGTCGACATCGGTCACCTCGTCGACTATTGGCGCTACAATCAATTCTTCTTCAGGTTTCTTTGGCGTGTCCATGGCAGCTTCGTATATCGTAGATTCATCTGGTATGGGAACTTCGGCTGTTTCAGTTACATTAGAAGTTTCTAATACTTCAAGGTTTCTCGCGGGTGCTTCTTCTGTGGATGACTCTGCTGTGGTTGTTTCAATCGCGGGTGTGTCTGTATGTGTTGCTTCGCTGTCTGTAGGACCATCGGTTGCATCTACGGTCGTTTCATCCTCGTCTATAAACGGCGTTTCTATAGATGACTGAACCACAGGTGCATTCTCCTCCACAGGTTCTTCAACATTTGGTTCTACAGTTACATTAGATGCGTTCAGAATTACATCAGGCGCGTTCACAGTTGCATCAGATTTGTTCACAGTTGCATCAGGTGCGTTCACAGTTGCATCAGATACGTCCACAGTTGCATCAGGTATATCCACAGTTGTATCAGGTACGTCCATAGTTGCATCAGGTGCGTCCATAGCTACATCAGTCGCAGGAGGACTTTCTTCTCCCATTTGAGAAATTTTGGATGGTGGTTTATCTGGACGTACCATTCCTTTCTTCGGGATGCACGAACAAAGATCTGCTACCGGACCAGTCACCTCCGGCACAGTTGAACATATTACACGCACTTCCCTGATCAGCGTACATTGGACACCTTTTCCGATCACCGTGCATTTTGATCTCATTCTTTCTTGCTTTACCACGTCTCTTTGTACATCTTTTCTTGGAGTCGATACCCCTGTTCTAGCATTGACTTCCGGTCTCCCAGGCGTGAATGGTTGTCTTAGATTCAGAGACGCGGGTGCCTGTTTTGGCGTCACAGAATTCGACGAACCTTTCTTTTTTGACGAAGCAACTGATTTTTTCGGTGTCTTCAAGTTTTCTTTGGAAGAAGAGTGCAATGTGGATTCTGTTTCTTGAATTCTAGGACACTCTTTTCTTTGAGGAGGCACCCTTCTTTCATCTGCATACGGTTCTAATCGGTTCGCGGTTCTTATTCTCTTGTGATACTCGATACTTTCTGTGATGTAAGGAGCAGTCGTAGGATCGAGTACCGCGCGAATGGAATTCGCTTGAACGCTCACGTCTAGTTGTATGTTAGTTCTATCCGTTTGTTGGTCTTGAGGAATAAATTGACCCGTCGCCTGATTTTGTTGCTTAGTTACTTGACTTTTCGTACTGATATTTTCACGATTATACACTCCCGATGGTTCACTACGCTTGTTCAGAGTCGGCTGTTTTTTCTGTTGATTGGAAGTATCGCCACCACCCTTTTTGCGAACGCTACTGTGTTTGGGGCATGGTATTTCTTTAGGGGCTGCTTTGTTAGGAGGATATACGTTTCTGTGAGCGTTTCTGCTAGGATCAAAATAGCACTCCCTCACTGATTGAATCTGTTCTTGCGTGTCGCAGTTAGGTTTCCAACAATCATCTGAAGACAGGTGTTGAACTTTAGAGGAAAATATAACTGTGATTAGATTAATCAGAGACTTTATGTAGAAAATGATCGAATAAATGTAGAAATACGAAATATTTGGATTTACAGAAGGAACTATTTATTTCGTGTTATAGTTACAAAATAGTTTGTCATATATTATTAGTATTCCATCGCATTAGAAGTGTTAGGAGAATTTAACCCTCACACTGCATCCTTGGGCGATTCGCGTCCGTGTCATTTCTTCCTTTTCTTGGAACGAGTTGGAACCGCAACGAGCGGTTACAGATTCCGTTTTACGTGTACCCTAAAAAAAATTTGCCAGCTATGGAGACTGCGAGGTGTCAAATTCATACAGAAAATATGAAAAAATAATTGATCGTATAATTAACAGAAATCCGACACGAGACGTTCTAGTACATGCAGTGTGAGGGTAAGGCAAAAATATTTTAAGGGAGAGGCGTACTTTGACACATAGGTGTTTGACATTCAGGCAATCCAGCGAGGCCGTCGCAACAGACGTTTCCACAGCAATGCATATCGCAGTTGTTTGATTCCTGTCCTATTATTCCTTGCCAGCACGTCCCTTCGTACATGCATTCGTTGTACAATTTTGACTGATTGCATTGGTTGGCACATGTATTTTCTTCGCAATTTTTCATGCATGTTCCACACGTGGAACGATCCTTCGTGCTCTTCTTCGAACGTTTCAATTTCGAAGATTGTTTCACAATCTGGCCGATACTCGTTGTCACCATTTTGACGAAACATTTATACGTTTCCTGTACCTGTTTTCGGATATCGTCCAATAACGAACGTTCGTCTGTTTCGCATTGCTGACTACAACCAGTTGTCTTTCTTTTGATGTACATGTCACTCTCCGTTTGCGCTCTAGAAAATGGTTAGAAAATTATTTAAATGCATTACACTATAAGTATTACAATATAAGTACTATAAGTAATGGTTGAATATAATCAAACATTTCTGCAACAAGTACTATCCTATCGCGTTTCGATTTGTCTAAATTGGAATCACAGTCTATTTGATTTTAATCAAAAATCAATAGAATCAAGAATTTTAGACTATCACAATTCCAGTATTTTGACCGTAAAAAATACTGAATAATAATATATTTCAACATCTCGATAATCAATTGATAATTTAATTTCCACGGAATCTAATTATGGTTAATAATTAGACGCGATTTACACTTGAAATTATCGAATTATTACAAGTGAAAGGGTTGCTGCAAGAGGAAGATCGAACGTATAATATAAATTCATAATTAACTACTAATCGTAATAACAAGCTTTTATACTTATCAATAAATAAATACATAATAAATACAACGTAAATATCGAAGTTGCTTCCTTATCGTTGTAAAGGCTTTAATTACAGTGAAAAATCATGTTTTCCTACGTTGTTGCAAATTGTTAGAATAATCCTACGCATCCTATATAATTCTAGTATAAATTCTACGGTAAGTTGTACAATCTGAAACACGAACAAACTCACTTGCAATCACGTAGGTCCTGAAAACTCACGTTTGACTGCACGATGCCTATCATCTCAGGGCTGAACGGTTCCTCGGGCATCTGTTCGATCGTGTAATCGTCAAGATACATGTTCATGCTCGCGATTCTATCCGAACAGGTGCGTTCCATGGCACCTGGCCGACCTTTACAACTGGAACTGCACTTCGGCTCGCTCTTCTTCGATTTACTACGACACCTCAACAAGTCAGACTTGTTCCTTTTTACGGCGCTGTATTCTTTCCTCGGAGCGTCGTCTTTCAATAATCCCATCGAATCGTCGCATTGAAACGCTTGAGCGGAAGTCAGGTTGCTCACGTTTGCCACGCTTTCGCCGATTTCCACGAACAAGCTCGCTTTGGACGGTGTGCACTTTCTCGAGCAGAACGAACACGAAGAATGATCAGTTCTCGCGCAATTTTCAGTTCCTGCGAAATGGACGCGCTGCAGGCACTGTTTGCTGGACGTGTGACAATCGTCGGGAGGGAAATCGCATTTTGGCTCGTTTTCTTCGTAAACTACGCAGGGTTGTTGAGAATTCACATCGAGAGGGCAGTAACAATCGTCGAAGCACTCGTTTTTAGAAGATAAATCCGTGTTCTGCCACTTTTTACACGAGCCACAGTCGTCGTCCTGTCTTTTCACAGCGTAGGGTTCGCAGTTCCCGCAACAGTTCTCAAAGGTGCAACGGTAGTTGTGAGGGCTTCCAGCAATTTGTTTGCTCCTAGGTTTAATTAGAAGCAAACTTTTTCTATTGAGAATAAACTTTTTCTTGGTTTTAGGTTGCGAGATACCCGCTGTGTTCTTACTTTTTACCGGATTTTGGTTTGCTCCTGGAAAAGAATCTTCTTCGTTTCTGATCAGATCTTTGATTGGTGCTGTAATACAGTATATGTTTCTTCATGTGAAGTATTTGAGTACAATCTTAATATAGTATTATGAAGCTTTTTTATGTCAGAAGAAGTGAAACATGTAAAAAAAAGCTTTTCTGTTGTATCGTTAATTTCTGTCATTTTAGAATGTTCGGATATATACAGAATTAAAAACATAACTATGAAAATAATTTTAGCTACATTAACAATCATACGAACAATTTAAATAACACAGATAATTAATTAGAAAGAATAGAAATGAAAATCGCTGCACCTTATGCCATATATCGCAGAAAAATATTACTCCACATTATCTCATTGTCATAATTACCACGCTAAAATAATGTACTCACTTGTTATAGCAGTGTTTAAAAGAAACGTTGTACACCGGTTTTTCCATTCCAACATTTTCACACGTTGGCTGCCGCGAGACAACGCTGATGTTTATTCCGCTTTTGCAGTTTCTGTACGCATCATTAGCTCTATTTGCATCGTATTCAATCACGGCGTTCCCATAATTATCATAAGACAGATTTGGATTTCCGTTTTGCCAAATATTTTCACCCGTGAAATTGCTCGTGTTTCTATCGGGACAGGTTCCCTGGTAGCTCGAATCTTTTCTATGTTCGTACATTTTCGCGTAATTTTCTCTCTGCTGGTTCCCCCTTCGATATTGCTGATTTCGGTGGAAATCCCGTTCGCCACCGTTTTTCACCGACTCGTTCGATCTTATCGGGCCGGTTCCTTGCTTCCTTTTCTTCTCGTTTGTCAGCTGCTGAATTTTTTCGATGTCGTTGTCGTCGAATGTGCCCTGCCGCGATTCTTCCGATCGATTTCGTTGTTCGTCGGCGTAAACGTTCCCGTTGAAATCCATCAAGCGGCTGCCCCGCGCTGAAATCTACCGGCATGCAGCACGTTTATTTCGAGCGGGTGTGCGATTACCGAACGGCTCGACGATCATAGTGTATTACCGGTATTATTGACGCAGGCCAAAGGGCACGTACAAATGGCCGGTAATCTCTGAAATAAATTAATCACGGTCGATCGAGATCACAGACTGGAGAATACTTGTGGTGGATAGGCTAAGGGTGATTCGTTTTTTAGCGCATTATTATCAATCTGCGACGGTCACGCTGCTTTGCCACGTTCGCTCTATGGGTTCATTGTGTCCGGTAAAATGCGTAATGCGCTCTCTGCAAACGTTTATGTGCGTTTAACGTCAGACATGATGAAATATACGTATAAGGTAGATTTTTGATTATTAAGCGAGTTGTTTGTCGCTGTCTACGGTACGAGTTATTTTTACACATAGCGAACTGAAAACCATAACGCTATTAGTCAAGATTTTGTGGATTTGTATTTAGTAGAATTAAAAACATCGTACCTTTAATTTCATAATCGATTAAGCTATAACTTTATTCTTTGCCGTCGGGACGTTTTCGTGTTCTAAATAGAAAAATATGATCAATTTACAATAATAAACGTAGGATACTATTTCATGAAGACTAGCAGTAGACGAGCAATACACCACTATGATTCTCAATCTACGATGGAATTATTTTATTATATAGTTTGGTACTTAATCTCTCACAACGGATATCATATATTGTCTCATTTTTAAAATATATTTGCACTATCAAATTCCTTAAAGCGTGTGCATTCATTTATTTGTATAACTATTTATTCCGAAATTATAACAATTAAAATATACCTATATATTTCAGTAATTTAATGGTACAAATATATTTAAAAGACAAGAAGATGGCACAGATATTTTAGATTGTATAGACCATTCAGACAAAAGCTTAGAATTTTCTTTGGAACAACTTTGAACATACATTAATTATCAAAGAAATAATTATATGTTTCGCAATGTTTCGTCAAGAAGTTTCTGACATAAACTCAATCCGAATGCTTTTTCAACCACGCATCTCTCACACTCCATTTAACTCGCTTAACTCATGCAAATAGTTCGTTCACCAGAAAAATACATTTTCAAATGCCGAGTATCAAACTATCCGTAGCTGTAATAAAATTTTACACGAATGTTCACGATCCTCTGTGTGTATGACGGCGATGTAGGAAACGAATGTCCACGTGACCCAGTAATACCAAAAGTTCGCGACGATGCGATGGTCCAGTTAGTCACATTGTCGAAGCAGCGAAAGGTAACGTTTACTTTGGAACTTGTACAATTTGGAATTTTCCGGGGTTAGTTGTCATTGCCGAATCGAGGGAGGCCGAAGGTTTGGTTATGAGAGATCGGGAAACATTCGCGACTGTTATCGCGAGGCGCAGTTATCGCACGATGTATTTTTACGCTCGCGAGCGCGCGCGCGTGCGTGCGTTCCCGCGTCGCAGAATATTCAGAGAACACCGAAAACAAACGTGGCGCACGACCAAAAATATATTCCATATTTTTATAGCACGTTCAATAAATATTTTGAATGTCTATCCATCCGCAAGCTTAAAAGAAGAATTCTATGAATATTTGTCAAATATTGCGAACATCATGGCCCCGATATATGTATCGCGTGTTCACGATGAACGCGGCCGCGTGATATGAATACGTTATATTCGGTGCATCGAAAAACGCTCAAATTACCATGGAAATTACCGTCTGTACGAATGTAATTAATGCTTGTGCGTATTTTGCCACCGATATGTAATGATAAATATGGCGCGCATAACACGACACTGCGCTTTCGCGAAACTGCGATTCTGTTTAGAAAACACGGTAGAAAATGAAGAATAGAGGTGGGAACGATACCTTTCAATGAACGAAAATTTTATAAATACACGAAAGTTTTATGTAACAATATTTTTAACATTGGTTCGAATAAAACCGATGATAATTTTTCATAATTTCCATATCTTCAAACTGAGGAATTTTAATTCATAAAATTTGTTATTTGTTGTATTAAGAATTCGAATTGCAAAAAATTTGAACAATTTTCCGATTATTTTTCGATATTTCTTATTTCAAGTATATTTTCTTCTAATAATCAGGAAGAGTGTGAGTGAAGCAATGAAATTTAAGTTACATGGCCCTGATTTGAATTCCGGTTCTGATTAATTTCTAATAAAACTGTAGTTAAATGAGACAGATTTTGATAGATCGATAAAAAGGACGCGACGAATGATCTTCTGAGAAAACATCATGGAAAATACAACAGACAAGAAACCGCTCGTAATTCCTGAAACGCAAGTTGGTTTTCTCGAGTACACCATCCTCGTGGTTTTCCGCGTACATTACGCGTTCTCGCATTTCCTTCAATCGACATAGCTACTATATGATAGAACGTACACCAATTGAACAATATATATCCTCAAAACTATAAATTTATCCAGTGAAAAATATAAATATATACTTCACTGTATATATACTTCATTTGACGTTTTACATCAGTGAAAAAGACAAGGGTTCGCCGACATAATTATTTCAGTAAGATTTAAACACATTAATACAAATACGTGTATAATACAATTAGCTCGATAAATTCCATTTTTAACAATTTCAATAACGTCTACAAATTAAGACAAAAGCCACGTCTTAATTGTCAACTTATCTTTTACAGTTTTATACGTTTCACATTTTAATCAAAATATACACCTTCATTGTAAGTAAAGTGTACATCTTGCACCAGTGCGGATACCATTCTAAAGAGACCATTGCCGTTTCTTTAATCGCGTAGAACGCGTGGTTTCTTTTTCTCCATTGTATCCGTGATTCTTTTCTCTTTAATCCTCGTGTTTTTTTTCCTTCTGTCTTTCTCCAACGATGAATTCGACGATGTTACCATGGCCACAATTTCTCGGCACACAAAAGCCTCGGCTACAGAAAACGTGCACACCGAATGAAACAGCGAAGCGAGTGGCACACCGGTACACGCATGGTCGCATTGTCGCGCAAATTGGAAAAGGAAATAAATCATTGAAGGGACTTAAACGTTCGCGGCTTGAACGTTTACTGTTGGCCTGCGTCGACGAGCGTGGAAATAATAGTGGCGTTCGCTTCTAATTAAACTGGCCGATGCACGGATGCACGCGAGCCGGCCGCTTAAAAAATTTACATCGACAACGAGGTCCCTGTTGTACTCTCCTCCGCCTCTGTTTCGTTTTCTCGCGTGTATGTGCGCGAGCGCGCGCGCTCTCACGCGACCTCGAGCGAGCGCTGCGTCGCGAACAATACTAAATATTTCACTGTAACGAAGGGTCATGGTTCTCGCGTCTACGAGTCTCAACGTATCGACAAAGGTGAATTTTTACGTTCATTATAATTTTGCATTGTTTACCAGCGGATAATTCCACTCCGACGAAGAACATGGTCGCTCACGGTTCGGGAGAACCAGCCGGATTGTAATTTACGGCTTTCAGGTTTAATTCGCCGCCGTTGCAGTCGTGCCCCAACAGCAGCTTGTTGGCGTTGTTGTTGTTGTTATTCTTTCTCTATGCTTGAAAGTGAGTTCCTCTTTTTTAATAGAGAAATTGAAATAGCGGCTCCGCTGTGTGGCTCACGAGAGCAACGAGCAAGACGAACAATGAGTTTAAAGTAGCTGATTCTTCTTCGCAGATCGAACTGTGTATGAGTACTGTGCGTTTCTTTTTATAATTCTGTTATTCTGCGTTCTTGTATTTTATTATGGCAATGATAGATACATATCGTGTTTCTGATTTGTAAACGAAACGACTCGAAATTTCTGGATCAAATTTATGAGGAAGAAAAATAATTTTATAAAGTAGGATCGAATGTACGCATCGTAATAACTCAATCACCGCATTTGCAACAAGAGTATGTAATTAATAATTCAAATTGATGTTGCATTTAGTAATGTACGTTCTACGTGAAATTTAATTTAATATGCTACTTTTATTCGTGTATGATATAGAGTAGTTCTCGGAACAGCAATTAAACGAATAGCGTATCAAGTATCAGATGCAAAAAGATCGATCTTGAAAATAACCACACCGTTGCCCTGTTCCATTCTATCTGTCTCTGTTTTATATCAATCTTTTAGCAGCGTGTAACGGTCGTAAGCGCAACATTTTTATAAAAGAGGTCTTTGGAAAAATTGTTCCATTTACGACACAAGATTTCCCTCCACGTATTTGGATCTTTGTATATCTTCAAACAAATAGAGTTTATCGTTACGATACCCGATAATTATCTAACAAATAATCTATAAACGTCGAATGCTCACCTAGTTTCTCACAAAATTTTCAAATATACGCAAAGCAAAAAATACATTACCCAATAAATAATACAAAAACGACGTTTCAAACAGCAATTATTTCTCGTTCAACAATTCCTATTAAACGATGCATTTTTAAATTAAAGATCTTTCACATATCCATTGTTCGGTAGACGATGACAATATCATTGGAGGTGTCGTTCCCTTCGAGACGAGTTCACATGACGGATCACACTTGACGAATCCGCCGACGAAACATAGCTTGGTAAGCCATGCAAAAAAGCGTGCAGTCTGGCAGATCTGTAGGGGTTGAGGTGGTTAGCTGTCGCGTATAGTGATGGATGTCTGGAGGTTAAAATTTTGTAGAATTTCTACCGCATCCTGCTTCGTCCTCCCTTCATCGCGAACACCCTTCCCTTCTGCTCTCTCGTATATTTGTGAATCTATCTCCTAGTACATTTACACCCTTCGAGGTGGCCTAACTCGCGCGTGGGGTTGGTTAGGCTTCGAGGGAAAAGGGTCACGCATCACAGAAAGGAGCAGACGTTCCGTCCCCGCTTTTCCTTCTCTCCTCTTTATCCTTTACCTTCCTTTCTCTCTCTGCATCTCTGTTATTCTTATTTCCTCTTTCAGGTACACTTTTTCTTTCCTTTTCATTCGCGTCGTTTCGTCTCTTCGTTCAACCAACGAGAGTCTACGAGCATCGTTCTTAAAAAAAAAGTAAGCCATAAAATTGTATTCCACGTTTTTCGCAAAAAGGGGAAGGATCAAGCAACCCCCGCGAAAACGGGGAGGATCCCCCATGTATTTTGTAAAGGTAATCCGTGGGCGCTTTTCATCTGCGGAATGAAACGTCTCGAGAGGACGGGGAAGCACCGGAAGCCGGATAAATTTCATCCTGCAGGTGCAGAGCCGACGGAAGTTCTGCATCTGAAACGCGAGAACCTTTGCTTATACTTTTATTCCGCGTATAATGTGTAATTCAACCGGTTCGGATGCAAGGAACCCGTAACACAGAACGCAGCTTAAAACTTTATGGTCGTCTTACACTTTAATGACGTCCTAATGTATGTTGAACTCTGGATAACTTTCTACTAGTGAGTATTAATTCCATATCTTGGAAATGACAGTGTCTAGACGGAGATACGTAAAAGATTCAAGTCTAGTTAGAATGATAATTATCAATTTTTATTCAAAAGACCTCTATCTTTGTATCTTGCATTCGTTTTACACTTCCAGTTACCATCTCTAATTTCAAAATTATTTCTCTTTTGAACCTAGTTTCAACAAAACTCAAATTATGTATAAAATAAGTTACGCCAAAAAGTGCAATTTTCAACGCTAATTTATAAAACCCATTAATATAAAAAACATGAAAAATGCCAGGACGCAAGAGTGATACGTTAATGTTACATGAAGAAGTTACTATTTATGAGTACGTCACTCTGACAATTTTTTGAATAAATATACGCCAGAAAATTCCACGAAACCACTATAATAATCAAGATTTCTCGTTTTCGCAAACATATTCCCTCTATGAAGAACAAATTAAAATCCATCGAGAAAACGTTCGAGTGTTCTTTCGGTAAGCCACGCTGCACTCGATTTAATCAACGACCGATCGATCTCACCTCGCGTATTGAATCACGCCAGTACGTGCTGATATACGCAGATACTGTATGCATATGTATGGGTACGCTTAAGAGCACGCATTTGTCTTAACGCAACGCGTAAGGGAAAAGCCCGGAGATGCGCATGATACACCATAGAGTGGGGCTCTTGAGACACCAGACACCCTCTCGCTGTCTGGTCACACGGCAACCCTTTTTAAGTGGCGAGTATTATGTCACTCTTGTGCTTTAATAGACACCTACGCTTCTGCCCTGCCCTGCCCCTAGTCTACGTGTTCAGACTGCGTGCAAAAATGCTTCCCTTTGCGAGCCGAAAAATAAAACGCGGCTCGCAAGGGGTGAGACGCGCCGGAGGATGTCGCGCCTCCTTTCTTTTATGAAAGATACCGAGGACCCCTGCTTGCCGTTTTCAGTTACCTTCCATAACGCTTTTTTAGCGGCGGCACACCTGGGGACACGTAAGTCTGTGCACTGTTTTCTTTTTCTCTACCGCGTCGTTTGACGTTCAACACCATAGAAATGATGGCTCCAGCAAACAGCAGAAAACAATTCCGGACTATTCAACTTTCGACTGCAATGTCCTTAGTTTATTTCGACGTAGATTTTTTGAAATCGTAACAGTTCCAGTAACTTTAAGTTTTGGTAATTTAAGATTTTATTTAACAGTCGCGTTATATATTGGGGTAGTTTTATGTTTACAAAGAAGACAAGGCTCATAACACGGAGATACACGTGGTTGGAAATAATAAATTAAAAATTTTAATCTCTAGAATCATATTTATATTTGCTTTAGTTGATCGGTGGGTAGATTCTTTAGACATTTTCCGATGTGTGTAACAGGTTGTTCGTTATAATAATATTGTTGGATGTATCACAGACGTCTGTTGCCTCGAGCAAGTTTCTTGTTACCAAAAAAGATTAAAACTCGCCATAAAAACAGACCGTGTTGTATCCGTAAAAAAATCTGAATATTCATGAACCCTTCATAAATTAATCTTAATTTAAGCAAGCGAATCATAATTAAATTCGAGTCGCAATAAAACCCACATGTTCCTCTCTATCTAAAACGATTTGCGCGATTAAAGGCAGAGAAAGAGGTAAAACAAATTGATACGGAAAGACGAATCATGTAGGAGGGTAAAGTAGAGAAGAACTCTTGGAACGGTCGGCTACACCAGCCTCAATTACGCGATCCTACGTAAAATGTGCAATTTTCATCGTACCTTGGGAGGACAGTTTTTGGGAAGGGGGTATGTGCTGCACCGACGCAGAGAAGAGGGATTTAATACCGCAATTTGAATGATACGGTGGTGGGTGCCGCGTAACTGCGGGGGTGGGAAAGTGGCATGCAGAGAGGCAAGAGAGAAAGTGGACTGAGGTGAGTAAGCTGCAGACAGGGTGGAGAGATAGATAATCAAGGCCAGACTGGAGGCCAGCCAGACATGTTAACCAATCAATCGCGTACGTAGCTGGGCTATACCATCGATGGTCGTACATGCGGGGTGATTCTGGTGTGTACGGGGGTTTGCCGGTACGGCGGATGGAGATCGGAGGCTGGGTGGTGGAAGCTCGATGCTCAGGCAATTACCTAGACCCGATCTAGCCACAGTCCCTCGAGCGTAATCACCAACACGTGCTGCTATTAGGCGTGCACGTGATCGATGTGTTGGACTCCCTGGAAAACCGGCAGTCTGCCGGGATCGGTCAGATTTTATCCGAGGGACAAGAGACACACGCGTCTCGTATCGCAACTCGCTTCTGTCCTACCTTTACCTTTTACTCTTTTGGTTTTTTTGTTTGATGTCAAGATCGAAGACTGGTGTTGAAATAGAGACACCATGATGATGATTGAATAACGATGATGGTTTGCAGTTTGTTAGATTTTATTTTTAAGCAATACAAGTGATTGTTTATCTTCTTTTCTATTCCATTTATATCAGTGGCGTGCGGGACGAAAGATTTATGATCGAGTAGCAATTAACGTTTGAATTTCATATTTTCGTTTTGATCGAGTGAAATTGGAACGATGAAAGGGATCGAGATAGAAAGCAAAAAAAAGGGCTGTAAAAATTGGGAAAATAGAAGAGGTACGTTTAACGAGGTGAACGCACCCTCGTTTTCTCGCATCGACGGGGAAAAGCGTAGCTTTTTTTCAACCGAGTGACACACATCTAACACATATATTCAATTAGCGTGTAGCGATTGCTCGGTGTGTTTGACACTCAGGGGGCTGTAACGATTCAACAATTTCCTGGGGGCTAACGCGGATACTATTTGGCGATCTCCCAATTCCGATACGCGTATTTTCAAACTTTCCTATCGTTTTCGAGTGAAATTCAGCGTAATCCTCCCAGTAAAACGAGCTGATTTATCAGGCTGATTTCAATCTTCTTACGTTTCGCACGCGAACGACGCATAAAGTACTGTTTCGTACAAAAATACGTACCGGCTCTCGAATGGTATAAAACGTATCGCTTTATCGTAACAGTTGGGAACATTATAAAGGTGTAACAAAAGGCTGGCAAGGAGTTACGATCTTACATACTGATTAATACGCGGAAACGTTGTGCAATAGGCACAGTTCGTTATCCTCAATTGCATCAGATTCGCCGTGTTCGTACCCGCTGATAAATGAAATTCCCTGGAAATTTAATATTGTTACCAGAACCCACGATTGTTACATTTCATAGAATGCACCGGTGGCGGTCAACTGGTACGTTCTAGCCGGCTTTCTTGTCCTCGCTAAGGAGAAGATATTGCCAGGATTGTACAACAGGATTACGAGGACGCGGTTGCTGCACACGCTTCGGAAATTTATATCGATGTTTCTTGCCGGCGCTTTCGAATCGCGTAGCCAGGCAAGAGGTTTAGTTATTTCAATTTGCAAAAACCAACTCTATAAAATACTGACCGAGTCCTTGGCTCTAGCTGCTGGTCGTGCTGGTGCATCCAGTGCTGGTTTTCCCAGTTTGATTAATACGAAAGTGGATTTTATGTGTATTAGTCGGATGATTGTATTGAGTGTTCTCTGCTACTATATGTTCTGCATCAAGTCGTTCGAATTTACTGGAATTTGTTCTTGAGTGTATTTATAAGGTTTTAAGATTTGATGGTAGATCGTAGACGTACTTCATCTTGTCGGGATTATTGGTTTCAAATAAGATCTTTATGGATCAATTTGTGAAACTATTTCCGACAATACGAAATGAAAATTCTACATTTGTAAACGTTGTGATTTAAAAACTAACAATTCACTGTGACTAGATAAGAGCAAAGGCTATTTAACCAAGTTTTTACTCGAAACATTTACGGTTTTATAAATCTTAATTCCTGAAACACATGAAAGGGCTGTATGATAATAACAAACATAAATTTATGGCAATGATATCCGTATAAAATATCTACCTTACAAATTTTTACATAACTCCTGTGACAAGTTTATTTATTATTTAAGCTTGTTTAACTATCGTATAAAATTATTAAAGTCAAACACTCGCTGTGTTCATAAAATTATTAAATTTCCCCTTTGATACAACAGATTATATACTCCGTATAATTTTATACAAAGCTTCGATCACGTAATTGAAATTTATCTATAGAATGCACCCGATAAAAATCAAATAAAACTCAAATCGTTGGGAAATATTTTTTCGTTGGCAAATTGGAAATCACTTAACCGACGCGTCGCGACGTAGCAACCGTTTTGCTTGGACTTTGCCAGTAGGAGCGGGATCAACATCGAAAACACGAAGCTTGGTTTAGCTATTTAGGTGGCTTGGTTGCCGCGCGTCTGTGGGATTTTCAGGATTTCATTACATCCTGTGGGAGAGATCTTATTGGGTCGCCATGGAGACTATGCATGCTCGCTGTAACACACCGCTGTCGCCGCAACCACGACCGCTACACAGCCACCGACGCGATGTCCCATCTCTTGCTTAGTTTTTCCAGCGTCGTCAAGTAGGTAAGGGGCTTTTGACAACAACCGGCGTCGTCGTCGACGATGACATCGACGTCGACAACAGCGTCGACGATAGCAAAGAAAAGACTGTAACTTTATCGCGTGATCTTCTCATATTACGCGACGGAACGAAGACTGAAAACGCCTTAACATCGGCCGCGCAAGCTTTCCTTCTTTTCTCTTCTCTGGTTTTTCCTACGTTCTTCGACGCCCTTGTCGTCTCGTTCATGTCGTGTCAACGCGCGTGTGCACCTCGCCACGATAAGTGTGCGGTAATTCGAACGCGCGACGATGCACGACGACGACTGAAACGAGAGCCGGAGAACGCGCGACGTACGAAAAGGATAAACTCGCTTTCTCGCAACACGACGTATAACTTCCTGAGTTTGTACACTTGTTAAAACTCCGCGATGTAAGAAATGTTTTCAACTCGAGTGACTAACAAATTCTCACGTACTGTCGTTGAGTCAGAACGAAATATGAGACACTGAGTAGAGTAAATTGAAATTGATAGTTCGAAATTGAATAATAAAAATGTATTGATCATTGACTTGCCGTTTAGTCCGCCTTATTAGATCTGTTAAATAGATAGTACATTTATATTGTACATGTGAGAGTGAGAGAGCGAAGAGCGAGCAGAAACATGTATGCATCCTCTCCCTACAATGTATGTGAGCGTCGCAGGACGTCCAGGTCTCAGTTGAGACAAAAGAGAGATTAGAAGAAAACAAACAAGCAAGCGAGTGTGTTGTCCAGTCCTTCAGAGAATAACCTACATGTAGAGCTAAATTTAGATAATATATAAATAAATTTTAACTTTTTGTTCTCTCCAAATTCTCTCCAAACTTTAACAAGATCGTCGATATATATTTAAATCACAATAAAAAGGCGAAGAAAATGGTGGATAACGACTACATATTTTGTAACTTGTCTACTTTTTGAGGAAGAAACCGGAGTACGTGTATTGAAAAGTTATTTTATCTTACCGATGTGTTCCTTTTAGTTAACAGAATAATGAAGTTAGAACACTCTAAAATTCTTCACCTGAATAGATATAGAAAAATTAGTATACTCTACGTATGTATGAACGTTTTCGACAATTAAATTTGCAAGCTTAAACATATATCTTTGTATTATATTGACTTTTACCATGTCACTTCGCTTTATCAATCTTATACCAAAAGGCAAACAAAGTTGTGAAAATGAGGGACAAAGTGAGGTTAATCATTGTTTGCACGCAGCTGAAGTCATCGATCGAATTGCCGATTCGTTAGAAGTCGCCTCTTATGTTTATATTATAAGCCATGAAACTTGCTTACGCGGTCAGGATTTACATACGTTATTTAATAACACACGGTTGTATGTAAATATGACATGTAAGCACAATGGGGCCAACGACACGAGATTAACTGGATATCGCGTCTGACTCGCGCGGTCTAATACTACTGTCGTTAACCCAGATTCCAGCAGCCTTCATCGCGAAAGCGCTACTTTCAGAGCCTGTGAGGACGATTTGCATAAATATCCCCACAGTTTGTATAAAGTTTCATTGGTTCCTATATCCTCGGCTTTAACGCTATCCTGTTAAACAAAACTGTGTTGTTTTTCGTTAGTCTCGCTGTGCTTGTGTACCGATTTTTTGAATTTAACCTTGCATGTTGGTACTGCTTTTTATACATCGGTTAAATCTGTTATTGTTGTTACTGTTCGTAAAGGTGAATCGAGTGACGCTACGTTATTTTTATGTTACGCTCGATACGTGATTCATAGCGCTCGATATCGGTTGAACAGCGGCGACACAAATTGGATGAAATTCATAGTTTATCGGACAATTATGTCACTAAGTGAGCTATCCGAACTGCCGTTTTTAAAATATAGTGATTAAACTCAACGAATTTATATGTCTTTATTCACTTGCGAAAGTAAAAACAGTTTAATTAAAAAAAAAAAAAAGAAGAAAAGGAAATATACTGGAAATACACAACATTGATAATGTATGTATTTTTAAACAAGTTAGAGAATGTTTCAGAACTACAGATGTATTAAACAAAATATCACAAATAAAATAAACTACAAGAGATAGTCGTCACATTTTTTAAACACATCGAGCAAAAAATTGTACATTATTCGATACGAACGTTACGTTGTTTTGTTTTCATATTCAAGTTACGCGTGATCTTTCAATCCTTCGATATTTTAGATTTTTGTACTGCCTCTATATTTTCTATGGAAATAGCGAATCTATGTAAATGTTAGTCGAATCGCGTGGCTGGTCGCTGGAAAGTAAGAGGTGCTTCCGATCTCCATTTTATTGCGAATTTTCGCCGTAAATCGGACGTAAAATTTTGCTTTTCCGCGCAATTACTTGTTGAGAGACCGAGGTGTCGAGGTGCTTCGGATTGTAACGTTAAAGCTTCCCAAAGTAGAGGAAGCATCCACGGATCTTGCGTTTCCCTAACCCAGTCGCTCGGCCACGCTCGCCTCCGTTAAAACGAACGATGAAGAATAATCATTTGAATAGAGTGGTACGGATGAAGGGGCAAATTTAATATGCAAATAGCGAGGCATTACATCTCTTTTATTCTGTTCCTGCCGTGGAAAACGAAAGGTCGGGCAAACTGGGAGTGGCGAGAGACGAAGAAACGCTCGATGCAAAAGACGGACCAGTCTGAACGGGTCGAGAGGTGGATGAAACGGGCAAGTGAAACAGACAGTTGGATAAAAGGAATAGAACGAAATGAGGAAAACAGCGAGATGGACCGTCGTGAAAATAAGAGGTGGAGCCAGGTCCAAACGTAGTTTTGCATATCTGCTTCATTATTCTGAAGGAACACGAAGGAACAAGGAACACCTTATATCTGGCTCTGTGAGCCGCGCATTACCCTTTTCCAGCAGCGTCTACGGTTCAACAAACGCCAGGCAAAATGATTACGTCCTCTCGTCTCTTTTCGAGCGGTCCAGTCGTTGAAACGAGGGCTGCGACGAAGGGATGAAGAAGGAAAGGAAGAAGAAAAAAAATACGTCGAAGGACCCGATGAAACCCCTGAATCGTTGAAAGGTGGTCGTAAGAGAGAGTTGACAGATTCTCGTTTGACGACCACCATCACCGTATGTTACTTAAATTTTTTAATTTAATTATGAGTGTTAATCTGACGATATGCCGTTCTCGTCCGGCCGTGAGAGCGTGTCGGGAATGATTAACGTGTTTGCTGGGACGTGGTTTCGTGGCCGCAGACGCGTCGATGACGCGAGCTTCAACGAGTCGTTGCCACTTTTTTTTATTTCTTTTTACCTTCTCGGCATGCTGTTTCTTGCTCGTTTTTTCCCCGTCATTTTTGTAATTTTATTTTTTCGGTACTCAAACGCGATTCGAACGCAGGGCAGTCAAACGTGGCTGAAGGGTCACGTTTCCTTGATTTCTCACCTCTCGTAAAGCCCGTCGACGATGTGCAAATTTGGCAGCCGGTAATGTTTGTGTTTACGCTTTAAATTGCGTCGCCCCCCCAGGTTGGTCTGATAATTTGATAATTATATTTACTTTCACTTGTACCGTTGGATAATTATTTCATAGGCAATATCCTGATCGTCAAGGGAAATTATCTCATTTATGTCCTTTTGCCTTGATTATAGATACGTCGTTATACGTATAATTCAGGCAGATACGTCAAGGATATCTATATCTGTTTGAGTAAGAATCTTTCTCTCGAGAATTAAATAATAGACGTCCAAAATATATCACAGACTAAATTTTTGAAACTTTCGGCGGTAGGATGCCATTTATCTGAAACCAGCAAGGAATAAATAATTCAAACACTTATTGCTCTATGATTTCTTAAATAAATGGATTCAGTCGACAGGAGTTCATTTAATCGTCACTAATTGAAATTTCGTTTCAATAAATACCGTCCAGATAAATGAAGTTCTACCGTATCTACGTAATGCCAATCATTGAACTATATTTAAAAGTTGAATTCTTCAATTATATTCAGTTAAATAATTCAATTTATTCGTCTTTACTAACACCTCTTAAACACACGAGCTTCATTTCCGCAAATTTCCCATCCTAAATGTTTCGAATACTCGAAACTAAAAGCGGCTTCGTTATCCAAGACTGTTTGGCGATTCATTTCCGTGCAGTTTCCAGTTAAACAGCGAGTTTCGAAAATCAGAGAATTTGGAAAACAAAAGGAGCCAGCGGTGTGCGAACCGAGAAAACAAAGGTGGCAGCCGAACGTCGAAAGGCAGGAGAGAAGGGGGCGTAGGAAGTGGGAGACAGTAGGGGAACCGGAAGTCAGGTTTCTCCCTCTCCTCTAGCCTTTTCCGTCCTTTTGTCGTAAAACTCGAGGCTGACGGTTAGCTGCGTCGTAGCGGGGTTCCGTTGATCGAACCGAATGAAAGGCTCGATCGACGTTTTTGACGTCCCACGCGAGAGACCGTCCAGCACTTACCAGATGAGCTTAAAGCACGAGAACGATAAAACCAAATGGCAGTGCCAAGAGAAATTCAGGGAATCGCCACGAGGGTGGATCGAAAGTGACCCTGTACTAGATGGACCAGTCCGAGCCAGTTATTGGTTTTATTACGTGCTTTCGACTTTGGTGAATTTTCCCGTTCTCATTCTTCGAGACGCTCTTTACGGCTCCATAGATAGAGCGGCAAGTCTTTGCACGAAAGAGCCAGGAGCTTTTGAGAATTCGCTTGAAAGACGTATATTATACGCATTTTTGAGGGTTAACGTTAGAAATTGGGACGGCCGAGAGGTTGAAAGACGGTTCTTTGATTCGGAGGTCCTTTAATCTGGTCCTCTCATACCATTCATTTACGAAATATAAATATTATACATATTTATACGAAGTATAAGTATTATATTGCTGAGATAAATTGAATCAAGTCAACATCGTATCTTGATAATCATCGATTTTTTTCTGAAATGATAATTCTATATACAATAATAAACTAAGTACTTAAATAATGAATCTTAAAGTTTGATATTACGTATCCTAAAATACCACGTGTTTTGAAATACCGATACAATAAGGATACAGCTTTATTTTCTATTAACAAAACTCAACAAAAATCAACTTGAAATTAATCAAAATCAAATTACGTTTTAAAAGGTCTTATAAGCTCATGGTCAACTAATATTCGTACTAATAAACTTTTACATTTTTTAAATATGAAACCTGTAGCTTTCTTCGTCTTTCAACAAACACAGTAATCTATCTTCGGTAGTGACAAAAATTCATTTTCGCATCGCCGGAATTAGTTTCCGAACTGTTCCAGCATAAAACGAAAATTACTACAGGTAGTATTTTACTTGTCATTTTCAGAATTCCTCGATACCCTTTTACATGCATAAAACACTGAGGCGCGTTCATATAGTCGCGGGAAGAGATGCTCAAAGCGTACTTGGGCTCGAAAAGGACGCTCATCTGCCTTTGGTAGATCGAACACTTGCATCACTCACATACGCGGGATTACGTATATCGAAATAAAACTGGTAATCTTCATGGTCGTGCATCTTCGAAAGCGGAAGAAAGAATGGAGCAGCGCGGCGTGCTTTTACTCGTCTCCACGAAAGCACTTTCTTCTTGTTTACTTGGACGTCTTTTATCCTCCTGATCAGCGGCCTTTTCTTCAGCGAAAGAAGCTTGAAATTCGGATGGAACGTGATCGCCGAGAGATTCTCGCTAGCCGAAATTTCGTCTACTGACGAACCAGTGGATCTTCAAAAATGACGTGACAGCTGTTGAATGTTCTTTCTTTATTTTGTGGAAAGGAGAGAGGGAAAAGGGTTAGCGTCGATGTTACGAGATAAAGTATGCAAATTGGAGGAGGAAAAGTTACGAGGACGAGGCTTGACGACACCCTTCCGGGAGTTTCCTCGAAGATATTATTATTGTAGGAATATTATACCTCCATATTGGCCTCTGTTCATATTCCAGTATAAGAATAATTAATCTCGAGTGATTGCAGTATAAAGTTTGTATTTTCAATCATATTTTATGACTTGAAAATTTTGATAGTGTCGAGATTTGCTCTCTTAAATTTTAATAATTCAAAATTCAAAATTGAAGAATGAAATACAGCGAGCACAAAATGTGCCTATAAATATAAATTTCATGAGAAGGACTGTACACCACAAATTGTCTTAAATGTACCATCAGATATGAAGAGATCAATCCCAGAATGGTAATAAGGTTGAGCCACGATTGTAACCTTCCTAATGAAATACCGTTCATTTCTTGATGACCACGAGGGGTCGTGGTCAACCATCTTAAATAGGGGAGACGAATACAAGCGAGCAGGAATCGGACCCTTCCTTCCTTCACTCGTAATTCGATCAGAGATATCCGGATTTCGATAAAGTTCACGGCACGATTCGGAAAAAACCGGGAAACGAAGGGAATACCAAGAAGACATAGAAAGAGACAGTGAGAGCGAAACACCGGTGATAGAATGTGGCAAGTGTTTCAGGACTTGCGGTTCGACCAGAAGATTTAACCTGACAGGTTACGAAATTTATCCCTTTCTCGCGGTAAAAGACCGAGGCCACGGCACAGTCTAGAGATTGAGAACTAAACCCTAACTGATACTTGAAGAAGCGCTTTCTTAGGTAATTTGTGTGGGAGCTGCCAACTGTGTCTTTTCCTTCGAGCTCTCTCGCTGGCCTCTATTTTTGCCATCCCTTCCATCCCTTCCTCCTCTGTCCATCTCCTTCCTTTCGTTCTCTCTTTTCTTTCGCTTTCTTTCGTCTTATTCTAGCCGTCTATCTTTACAACTCGCACCCACTCGACCCTCTCCTTCCGTTTCTACTCCTCGATCTCAGCCGGTCCGTGGGTTACGTGCTTCACCCTACAATTCTCCCCCTTTCCAACTCTTTTTTCCTTCTCTCTTTATCCTTCTGTTTCTATCCATCCCTTCAAGGTATAACTTACAGACGCCATTAAATGCCAGCAGCAGGTTTAAACCTCCCAAACCGAGAGCCCTTTGTACCAGGGTGTAAAGATTCCTAGGTCTTGCAGAAGCTCCAGCACGGCGTACCATCCTTTTCTCCTTTAACTTCGACCACCCTTTGTACCTGTCACCCGATGAAATTTTGACAATCTCCCGGTTGCGCAACGTACACTACACGACCGAAGGAGCGTGAACCCTTCGTTCTCCGACTGAGGCGAGGGTCCTCGAAGAACTCGTTTCGTAATTCCTGCGAGACGAGTGTAACCAAATTGCTTAATGCATCGCGGATCTGCGCGAGACATTTCAGATAGGGTCGATTGTTCCGCGATAATGAAGCTTCTTAACAGCGAATTAATTAATTCGAGCCGCGCAGATACGTTCGTTCGTTTACGCTTCAAAGCGAGAAGGGTTGGAAAGGAAACTCTAATGTTTACTTTAGGGCGTGATTAGTCGGTTTCCTCTCGTTCCTTAACTTTGCTTGTTGTCTTTCATCGTACCTACACGCGTTCAACTTCGTTCTTGTTGTATTAATGGTAGATATTGTTGCGAACATATAGATTTCGTTGATTTTGTTGAAATGTAGGAACCTCTTCTGAGAAGAAGAAAGCTGCTGGTTCTTGCTGACCGGAAGTATTGATTGGTCAAAAGATAGTTTATCTCGATGTTGTAGAATATAAAGAATGCAATATAATCGTTTGTGCTTTAAACGTTATTTTTTCAAAGATTATTCAGCAATTATGATGTATGCAATGTCTGATTTTTAACGATTCATATATATTTTTAAGAATACATCACGCGAAGTAAAACTCGAATGATTGGCCTTGTTCGACAAAGATTTGAAAAATCGGTTCAACAAGATGGAATATCTCATATCTCATGATCTAATAATTAGTAATGCGCGTGACGAGCGATGATATTATTGGAATTCGAATAGAAGCTGCTATTAATTGGAATACGCTTAGCGAAAATTTCTTAGTGAGCGATGGTTACACGATTTTGATCGTAACCAACGCCGAATTACAGTCCCAAGTGCGCTGTATCTCGAATTGAACGCGCGTACACCCTCCATCGGGAATAACCGTTATTGATCGACAAGAACGACATCTCATATCGACAAGAATGACATCTATTTCCGTGTGCTACTTAAACGTGGGATGAATCAAATTGCGCCACCTGTATAAATCCTTGGAATTACCCCGTTGTGCCGCAGATGTTTCGCAGTGATTGTCCTCCATAAAAAAGCTTCCCTTAGTTGGCGATAAAGCAGTCTTGGGCCTGATGGAAATTGAAAAATGCAAAGAACCAGCTACCTCTTCAGCTGCCTTGCCTTTCTTTCTTTCTCTTCGAACGCATCTGACAACGTTGCTTTTCTTTGAAAATAGAGAGAGTTGCAGCGAGGATTTTAAAGGTGTCTGCCAGGATCTTCTCTTCCCTATTCTTTGAATTCCTTCCGCTTTTCCTTACACCTTACATTTATTTTAATCAATATCTTACCGTTGTTAAAATTTTCATGTTACGTAGACAATATTTTATATTAAATAATACCGATATATTTAGAAGATTTCGGTATCAAGAGGTAGGGTAGGGCAAGAAGATCACACGATACTAGGGATAGTAATTCGTTTTGTGAATGATGCTTTGCAGATCGGGATGACGCGAGATTGGGGTTGCTCTTAATCTCTTTCTTACCATACCTTTTCCTTTAACGTATCCCCTATCATAATAAACTCAATCAAAATTCCATCGATTGATTCTATGAAATAAATTCAAAACCAGTAGTCGACGGTCTGGATACTAAATATCTATGGTACTGTAGGGAAATTAACTCTGATACGATGTTTTAAACTATGTTCTTATCTTGAAAAAAAACCAGTCTCCGATATAAAGTTAATAACGATTTATTCACGTTCGTTTGGAAATTAGAGAGAGTGATTTAAAACAAAGACTACGATTAGATAAAAAACGACCCAAGAGTCGTAGCAGAATAAGCAGGGAATGCTATAGGGAAATCAATTCCTTTATAAAAACGGAAAATATGGTAGAACCGAATTTATTTCTAGTACGGAATACGAACGTTTTAACAATCAAATGACGCGTTATAATTTTCCCATTTTTTGTTAAATTATCGAAATAAGATGTTTCACTCTATTTTAACATTTAACTGGAAACACAAATTCGTTTGAAAAGTAGAACAAATGGAAACGATTACATCCCTCACACACAGATACCGGGATTTTACACGTTAAGTCCTTCCGCCGTTTCGGTGGATTCAAAACATCCCCTTTTCCCAACCTAACCCCAACTACTAACCCCTGACGTGTGAAAAAACATTGCAGGTTATCGGAATAAAAAATATTGATCTTATAACACGTGTCTCGCAAGGGCTAGCCTACATTCTTCGCGCAGGTTTGTCGTCTGCCGGTCCTAAATCAACATGGACCCATGGCTTTCCTTTCGCGGCGTGTTGACACCGGCTTTTTGGCTCGTTTACGTCACCTTTACGACGCTCTTCAAGAATATACATGTTGGTATCGAGCAATCTCCGACGGCCGGGCACAAAATCGAACCCACGAATATTTCATTTCCGTGGATGTCGGAGAACCGTAATCCTGAAATGTGCTGATCGAACTTTGAATTAGAAAGCGCTTCAACGGATATCCTCTAAATCGATAAGATTATCCAGGAGTTATAAACCTCGCGTATCGTTCTGCGCGAATATGGAATCTCTATCGGCGGGCTTTCACCTACGAATAAATTTTCGTGATAATTTTCGGACGTTACGTGAAAAATTTCTGGATCCTGCATCGATTAACGAAGCGTCGTTCGAACCGAGCCAAGTAATTTCACGGGAAGGTAGCTTCCTTCGATGCTTCGATTCGACGTTTCTTGATATCGAACAGAATCCTGAGATTTATTTTACTAATTTTCCTTTCGGAAATATTATCTGCTTGGCCAACGATGATACTAGGAAATAAGCGAATATATAATATTTTAATATTCTATCGAGGAATTTATTGCATGGTTATTGTTCTCCAGTATAGAGTACTGAAATTCCACCACTCCAATCTTGCTGGAATTTATAAATATTTTATTGGAAATCTATCGTTCCCTTCGAACACGCACTCTATTTCGCTTATCGCAAGTTGAGAAATGAAAAGGATTTTACCTTTAAGGGACTGATACATAATTTCATAAACGTGGAAAGGACGAGGAACTTGCAAAGCGGCAAACAGAATATCGTTGAACATCAATACAACGTTCGTAGTCACGTTACACGGCTTTACGTGCGTTTTAGCATGGTACCATGTACGTTGTCTAACCAGTTAATCAATTTCACGTCCTGTACTCCTATTTTGGGGTACGTACATCAGTCCATTTGAATTGCGAGGACAATTAGAAGCCTGCCGTGTAATGGGATCCTGGATCTGTCTACCGGCTTGTAGATCATGGGTTTGTACTACTTGACAGTGCATCAAGTAAGAAATAATTAGTCCTTTATTTAAAACCACGACGGATTTTAACCCTTGTAAGACTCAAAAATTCATCTTATTCTCTACATTCATTCATGGATTAAATGCAGAATGTCGTTACAATGGTAATTTCGAAAATTATAGGAATTTTATTCTAGTTAAATAATTTATTCTCTGATTATTTATATAATTTGATCATTTGAGTGCCGAGAGCTTGTAGCATATTTAAAATTATATACAAATAATATCACGAATGAAAATAATAATTTTAGTTGAAATCTGAATTTTTACGTAGATGTCGGTTTTTAAATCCTTTATCACGTTACCTCTTGAAAGGTATTCAGCGCACACGCGGAAACCATGCATCTCTTTGCGCGGAAAATTCCATCAACATTCCTAGAATTCATTTATACAAATATTTAACCCGTAACCGAGCCTCAATGCCAAACAGTCGCTCGATTATTTTCGCTGTTTAACGAACGTTTCTTTGCATAATGTTCGAATAGTTCGTTTATAGATAGAAACATTTATTCGTTTACAAAATGTTCAATCACTAATTCATTTAACAAAAATAATTTCAATGTCAGAGTCACAGAAAACTTTTTACCATTTCTTCTTTGAACTATTGTTGCTTGAACATTCAAATCGAGCAATTGAACCACTTATTCTGGTAGTTACCACTACGATTATCTCACACCTGCGCTCAACGTGATCTCTGTGATCTTGTGCTCCGTCGAAATCGCTTATGCTGCAGAAAACACGTCGCTGTAACTACCCACCATACAAGCGTGTGTTTGTACGCGTATGTTAGAGAGGTACGAGAAAGATATACACGGACACAAAAGAGATACACGCACGGGAGATTAATTTTCGCCCATGGCGCTAAGTCGGACTGATAGCACAGCCACTCGAGCCACTTGAGACATACTTATTCACACCCTCGTCAAGGGCATCGTGCACCTTCTCTTTCGACCACCGACAACTCTTTTTCACCACCCCATTACGGAAATTTTCTCTAAGCCCTGTCTGAGGAGGCTCGCCGTCTTTGAATTCGGTCCGTACGCGTTGACGAGCTGTGCATCGACGTATCTCCATAGCGAACTTGCTGGTGGAGAAAACCAGCGATATGATAGAACTCTGAGTGCTTCATAGCCACGACGATACGATAAGTATTCGGATAGAAAGTGTGCGGCGTCGCGTGAATAACCACAGTCCTTACAATTGCGGCTCTAGCTATTCGAAAAAAGCGGACCTGGTCACTTCCATTTGAGATGGCTAAATGTTTTGTGGTCGTGATATACAGTGGCTATAAAAGGTATTTGTACATAGTATATTATGTAGTATAGTATAGCATTTATATATTAATTAATCAGATACAGGTATACTAAATTTCGTATTGTTTAGTTGTACTTTCATATGACTGTAAAAATTTGATACTATGGAAATGAAATATAGAACCTGATAATAAAATGCTTCATTGGAAATATTCTTTGTAGCAACTATCCTTTGTAGTATGTAATAGAAATGGGTGGAATTGTCGGATAGAAATATTGATGATTTTATGTAAGAAGAACGAAATAGGCATGCTTATACAATATACTACAAAAGTAATATGGAGATTTTCCGAATTTGATACAAGAAGAAATATATGAAATTAGCGGATATTTAGATTTATGTACATGTTGGATTTTGTTAGATTCGAAAGCGATAAATTATTATTGTGGTGCAACTAATCAAAAATAGCGTCTGTACATTGTAACTTCATCTCCTTGAGATCAGGCGTGGCTATTATTCATCTGTTCATAGTGTTTTTTTACTAGCAGTTCCATCGTTATATTAATTAATAAAAATTGCGGCAACGGACCAGTGAAAGAGGCATAAAGGGGGATCGTAAAGGAGACGAAGATCCAGCGGAAATGAGCGTTAGCACGGTCCGCGGTTGAAAGAGATTGAATCCTTCGAGGAGACGGAATCACCTGTTAGGGCAACCGTTAAAGGACTTCGTCCTGCGTCCTTCCTTCAAAGGAAGCTGAGAAGAAAGGAATTCTGCCGTTCTCATCACGTCAAATTGCCAACCCTCCATCTCTTCCTCTATTAGTGGCGCAAAGAAAATCTCCCCAGGCTGTGTAATTAATTTCAAATGGCTTGGTTCGTCGGGACGTGTGCGATGTTGTCGTTAAATTGATAATATACTTTCTCGCGGATCATCTGACGTGTTTCTTTAAACACCTTACAGATTATTACTTAATTTTAGTCATTTATTGTTTATTCCATTATTTAGGAGCGATAGTTAAACGTTACATTGATCTAAATTTGATAATATAAATTTAATAAAAGTGGAAATAACATGTATTTATTTTTATAATATATTCTTGATTAATAAACGAAGAAAATTGTATTAAGATTCATAGAATCTTACTATTGAAAGATACATTACTTGACAATTAATCGTAAATATAGAAGAATGATGAAATTAATTAAAATTTGTATATCAATAATTATATTAATAATATTGTATAGGAAATACATATATGTGTATAATGATTCCTAGTATGTGCTATGACACATGTAAAGCTATGACATACGCGAAGTATCAGTGTCAATTCTCATGCCATTACCCACAGGATTAGCTTTTTATTAAAAATGAAGTTTGATAAACGAATGTCTCGTTGTTCTCAAGGACAATAATCAAACGATGCTAACAACCCTTATGGCAAGCGACGCTCGTCTGAACTATCGAGTAACGGTACTTAGGATCTCATTACTCGCAGCGTCCTATTACGACGTACTGGGTTAACGAAGGGAGCCACAGATTATCTGTCTTCCGTTACGATCTCCGCATCAAGATCTTCTATCCACTTAGGCGAACAAGGACGTTATGTACCCAACCTATTTGTGAATATAACTACGACATAATCTGACCGTAGAAATTGCATTAACCCTGATTATTTCCTGTTCCTTGTTATCTGGTTAACTTGTCTTCGGTGAATACTAACCGACTGAAAGGAATACACAATTTTACTTTCACCGTCCTTATTCCATTTTTATCTTTTTCATTCTTATGTCGAGTGCCAGCTGTCGAGTTCATTAATCTTTCAATTATTTAAATCAAAACAAGATAGATTATACATAATTATTATTCGATCGGTCGAAATTATTCGCTCTTGTAATCATTTAATTTGAATTTATAAAAAGCTAATAAATATCAAACACCAGAAAAATTGTAGAATTTTGTAGAATAACACGAAACTTTTAGAAATGAAGAATGGAAAATAAGACCCAGGATATACATTTTAATTCAATAGAAACGAGAACATCGCATTTAAACAAAATCTTCGTCGACGTTTGTAAACGTTACAAAACAAACTACCCTCAGGCATAACATTCGCACGGTTAATAACGCGCGTGCATACGTTCGATCCACCGTGCGCCGGTTGGCTTATGGTTCCGGTTTTGCCCCGAAATCAAGAGTATATTTTTAGGAAATCTTTTTTTTTTTGTCGACAGTGGACACACAGAGAACGTCGGGACGTTGTCAAAGTTGGAACAATTTTTCTACGCGTCTGCTTGATGGGGAGCCGTATATATTCGAAGCCATGGGCACGATAAAATTTAAAATATACGGTGACACCTTCGCGGCTCCGAAGTGGCTTTAAATTTCCGTTATGCGCCAGCCTAGATATTTCGAGTTATGGACTTCTTTCTGATCCGCCTTGCGCCCGCCATTTTTTACTCCCCTTCCGCACGCTGCGACGCCAGGGCTGACACTTTTAATACGTCGCTACATATAACCGTAACACCGTACAACCTCGTTTCCATCTCGCATCTATCTCGGAAAAATTGTCTGTGTTCGTCTCGCCGGCGCAATTTATTCTTCGCCGCCCCCGGATAAATTTCTCGTCGATCGTTCCGTGAAATGAGATCGCGCCCGTAGTCGTGCGGTCAACGGCCAAGTTTGCGTGTTTTCGTATTCGTGTGCTATACATGCGCGCAGTCAAGTACGCGTCGACGTTTTCAGAATGAATGTTTTAAAGGTTTCCGCATAGACGAGTCGATGATAGATGGAGTGGTGATAAAAGGTGTAAGGAGTATTGAAGACGTTGGTAGGGTTGAAAACAGGTATTCGTTAAAAGGTACGTTTGATTGGGTTGAAGATCTTTGCGTGGAAATTCGTGACTGGTTGCGTAGACTGATTCGATTAGGGATGACTTTCCTATTACTTCGATTTTGAGAGAGGCAGAGCAGCAAGTGCACTTAGGGGCTCGTCCAAGTTCGTATTAGGCGTAGTCAACTTGTTAAGGATCTATCCCTCTTGCTGAAACTTGATATACTGATGTTCATGAAGCAGTATGCGAAGTTGAGTATTCTAGACTTTAGACAGCTAATAATTCAGTGCGTAAATATGCATACTCAATATATTTTTTCTTTTGTACTATATCGTCAGGGGTTGTTGTTGATATCAAGTCCGGCATTTAAATCGTTATTAAATACCTTGATTAATTACCACTTACATAAAAGATGTACTACTCTAAGTTTTTAAAACACGTTTATATAGATAAGAAATACTATGTTAGCTTTTCTCGGTTCTTTTATATTGACTGGATAGAAAACATCGATTTATCATATAAAATTATATTCGGAAGATAATCTATTAATCTTCTACTATGCTTAGCGAAGTTTATTTATGGTCTACAAATAACAAGGGAGACAAAAAGTTTTGGATCGATTGTCTATAAATATCTGATTGATGAGAAGGAAGAAATCGGATACAGTTGTGATTTAACTTAAAATGCACAGAGAATAGAACAAGGTGTAGCACTGCTTTGCGAAACTCACGTGTTCGCTTCTCTCGGTATTTTTATTACCGAAAAGAACAAAAGCTCGTGAGTTTGCACTTTATGGTGTTAACGCATCATAGATTAACACATAATAAAAGAACTCTTATAAAATTTCGACATCTTTAAAGCATTAATCTATTTCATATTATATCACACATTAATTTATTTCCTGTCTACCTAGAGGTCCCAACATTTTACGATGCAATTCCCTTTCCCATATTTCAACGTGGCTTTTCTACCAGTACTAAGTGCCTTTTCTAAGCAACGATGTCCCATAACTGTTAGAAATTTCCATCTACCATCCAGTAACATACAGTAGTTATCCACCTGCTAGTTTGCAATTAGATGGAATCGAAGATGACTATCTGATTTTTCGGTAGCGATGAGCTATGATTGTAATTTCCATAGAGGTCAGCGACGCACACGCGAATGACATTAATAACAATACGCTGGTACGGGGGAGGAGGAGGGATGGCGAGGGTGGTTGGAAGAATAACGAGCTGCATCCAGACCAGCCACGGTCCAAAAATTTCCTGGATCGAACAATTCATCAGCCGCTTTGTTCGTGTTTGATAGATGGTACCAGTGCAAATACACGAAATTCCGGCTGTGTCCGAGCGGCGCAGTCGCAAAAGTGTCACTTTGATTCCGCTGATTACCACGAATTAATGGACTATTTCTATTTCGAGATTGAATACAATTTCGGTTTATTACAAACGCGGATTCGTTATTCAGCTGACGGCGAGCTGCAACGATTATTATTCGTTTTGTTCGTTCGATTCGTTCGAACAGGGGGAGGTAGGCGGAATTAGTATGTATAAACCCAAACCAGAATAGCGCTGCGGATATATTAGCTAAAGTAATCCTAGCAACTTGACATGATGCGATTTCCATCGGAGTCATAATGAGAATTCCGTGTTGTTGATCGGTTGCTGGTTGTTACACGTTGATCCTACTTTATAACGTTCCATTTCTCGAATAATAACGTTCGATCGTAATTTATCTGTTTGTAGTTTGCGAATCTGTTTTGGCAGACGTATTAACACGAAGCCTATGAAATTGTAGTTTTCGACCGTCAAACGTGCCGTCACACTATGCGGCATTTGAGTGGGGATACGAAGCAAAAATTAAAATTCGCAGGCCACGTTCGCACGTTTCATAGCATGAAATTTGAATGAGGATATGGGACAAACATAAAAAGAAACGCATATAATGTGCAGTTCTCCAGAAACCTGATAACAGGGGATCCGCAAAAATTATTTATCCTCCCTTCCGTTTCGTCAGATATGGCGCTGACATTTAGTAAGGAACAGAGTTTTTATGTAACATTAAAACTTTTTTTTAAATGTGTATGGCCAGAAATGCGTTCTTTAACCAAATCGTGGTTACAAATTTATTTTACTAAACAGTTAAAAAATATCCAATGTAGCAGCTTGTAACAGAAAAGAATTCTATGGTAATATACCACAATGCATTCTTTGTACAAAACAACCAAAATTATAGGATGGTTCGAACGGTTCTCTTAAATTGCTTTATTTAGAGAAAGAAAGAAATGTTCCGACTGATAATTAAAATTATACATATTTCTACTCGAATTTTCCATATGTAAGGTTTAAAAAACATTACTTCACAAGAATTAACAAACAAGAGTGTATAATGAACGAGTGAGCTAATTTTCATTAGTTGTTTAATCCTCTACCCGGTTTTTGTGGAATTATTGCTTTATTATTATATTATTTATATTATTTACTTACATATTGACGATGATGGTCGTAACGAGCAAAGTTTATGTCACGACAGATTGTATCAATTACACGAGAGAATATTCGTGCGAATCGTTTTGAAACGCGAAAAGTCGAGCAGTTTTCGTTATTCTACGAGACGTCTATATTAAAAACTAGACCGGTATTAACATTAGTTATTCGTAATTAAGATTTAAGGAGGGCTGTAAAAGAGCTCCCCTATATCAGAGGATTGGCTCAAAGCTGGTAAAAGATATTACAACCGAACCGTTGCCTTTCAGCCGCTTTAAAGATCTTATTCTATGAAAATGTTTATTAAAAAATGGGAACAGACCGCGATTATCGAGGAATATAAAGCAATGAGGGTGGCGGTTCGAACCCTCTTTTAACGATGTACCTTTCCCGCCGTGTTTCTTTTAGAAAGTAAAATATAGTAATTATTCCGGGTTGAGAGAAATGATGGTGACTCAACGATGGTGGTATTAACAATTTTTTGGGAGCAATACTACATTATCGTGCGTGTACCTCCGGTCAACTCGTAAATCAACGAACGAATGAATATTTATGGTGGTTATTAATGGGGTTATGTTGTTGAGGATTATTCGTAGAGTACCGGCGAGGGGTGAAACGACACAATGAGAAAACATAATGTAACATGCGGTCTCCCAATACTATCGCTTACTATCCTGCAGAAAGCATCATATATACGTAAATCATGACGCGATTTGATCATTTTGCTTTCTCGCTTAATGAATCGTGTACATAGGTATTCTACTATGAGGATAGACGACTGTTGAAAACGCTTTTATGATTATAGTTTAATAGTTCTTCATAATAAAGATGTTTATGAAAAGGAAGTAGATAGTAATTCTATTTATTTCTGTTTATCTAGCGATACGATTTTGTTCATTTCTTATATATTACGTGACAATTATGAAATTTCATTTTAATTATTTCCCAAAGCTATAATGTGAGGCTCATAAAGACAGAAAGAACTGAATTTGTTCGACTTCTATAATTTTCCAATCTATAATTATAAATTCTATAAATTTCCAATTAAAAATTGGATTTTTTAAATCCAGATCTTAATTAATCGGAATTTATTAGAAGGAATACCTAACAATTATATAGATGAAAAAATCAATCACGAAGTATACACGAATTGTGAATATTACGTGAATATTAATATAAATATTACCTAACTTGTTTTCAAGTTTTGAATTTAAATAACGTTATGTACTTTCTAGTTAAATTTTGTTATTAAGCGATTTTGTACGCGCGATTAATGATGGTTTGTCTTTCTGTACAGATCTTTCTCATTCTAGCGAGAAAGCAGGACAAGCGTATCGGCTTTGGACGTCGGTCACTTTGAGCGATCGATGGTGTGGGTATGAAATTGAAATAGCACTTTCAAGTGCACTGTGGTGCGTAGCGACAACATTACCAGCAATCCTATTTGCGTTGCCTTCGTCTATCAATCAGGGACAAAGGGATTTGTGGATCGGTGAATCCATGAGATGCGTGGATTCCAGCTCGTTTGTGTATAGCCCATTCAACGGCTATTCCAAAGTGACACCATCGACATTTTATGTCAGTAACATTCCTATAAACGTAAACGATCGTTTTGAATAGGCAGAATTTGCGGAAGTCAGTGAGCTAACTGCGATACAGTTTGATCATCGCCAATTCACCGATGATTTAATAATATAACGTACAAAATGGTTCGAATTTTTTTAACCCCCTTTTATATTTTATTTTTCATTTGCTATCTTTTGCAAATATTTAAATATATCGTTTTTTGAAATTAAAAAATGGAGGAAATACGCGATTATTAAATTTTCCCATTTTCGAATTTTCGATATCGCATCTCTACGTACAAACACGCGTGTTACGAATAAATTTATCGGTCGATTTAATGCACGCGATAAATCAAAATGGCGTGTAACGATGAGATTTTAATCCACAGCATAATTTATTAACAAGATATTTTAATGCAGATTATCGTCACTGCAACGCAATATTATAATACCTATAACATCCGCGCTATTACATTACGCCAAATAGCATGTTACCTTAATTTAATCCTGGATTATTTCAATTTTCTAGAAAGACGTACGTAACGAAACGGTTCATCTAACGTACCGAGCGCGTAATGAAAATACTATTAAAAATATGGTAATTCCGATTGCATTTGTTTACACAGAAAGAGTAGATTTGTCGTTCACTCCGTTACGGCATTAGCTTCATTATTTCACTTAATGATGCGTTTGATCAAACGGCGCTGCGGTGACGCTATTTGTACGAGTAAATTGGTTGGATGTTACTAAAGGGAAGGAAGCTGAGGTACTTGCGTGTGAAACCAAGCTTGATGGAATGCAGAGTTTGGCAGGGGTTGCACGCACAAGGGATAGAGGAATAGAAAAGTGTAGAACAATTTAAGGCACGGTAAAGTACGAAGATATACTTCAAAGTCTCTATTATCAATGGAAAATTGTAATATTTTAGAAGACAATTATTTTACATAAATTGAAATTACTTTTACGCATGTTAAATTTCAACGTTGCGTGTTGAAGATTTAATTGAACAATTTTTCACGCTAAATTTGGGACTTTATTATAGATTCTACTAGATTCTTAGGATTTCTTCTAGATTATTAAAATTTATAATAGGTTAAAATACCCAAACATTATCTATGGCAATTTTTCTTCCTTTACTAAATATCAAAATATATGTGTACTTTATTTACACTTTGATCTGTACTACTGTTCTATACTCTTAAAAACCAAACTGACCAACTGCACTTGTTGATTCGATTCGATTCTCGAGAAACAAACGACCGAGAGAAGAAATCACTTAATTTTAAACATTTATTTATTGCAAAAAGATGGTATAAATAATAATAAGTTCCAAAGTGTTTACAACGTTACCAGGTTTCTCTACTTTTCAATTTATGAAACATTTCACTGTGGTTTCTGAACGACGCACACGTTTCAATATAAAGCGACGAATATTCAAGAACTGTTAATTTTACATCACCCATTTCCTTTCAAAGAATCAAACACAAAATTCTCTAATCCTATGGTTCAGTGCCACGTTCTCTACCCGAGCTTCTAGCATTCGTGCGAGGAAATTTCGCAGCGTAAGATCGAAATCTTGTCAGAATCAAATCGTCTCCGCATCATCAACGAGTCCTTGAAACTTCAAAGGGCCGAATAAGAAATCCGAATTCAGACGCGACGCTTTTCTATATCATTTGAAGCGGAACGGTTCGTACGCGTATTCTCTCCCATCGGGGGTAGCTAGAAAGTTTAGGTATTGGGGATGGTTGGTTTATATGGATACAAAGCGTAGAGGTGTGCGCACGGCTGAGTGCGTACGAGCAATCGGTTTAGAGACGGCCGACCGACGATAACAAGGCTGGGCCTGGTAAAAGGAAACGAAACATCGCAGAATATGCGTGCGGAATTTTTCATGCAATCCCATAAATGGAACGCGCGGCATGGCGCGCACCTTTGCCTTGTATGATGGTCTCGCTTCTGCTCGAATGACTCTGCTCGTCTCTCTTCTCGCTGCCTCGCTCTCTCTCTCTCTCTCTCTCTTTCTCTCTCTTTCTCTCTCTCTCTCTCTCTCTTTCTCTCTCTCTCTCTCTCTCTCTCTCTCTCTCTCTCTCTTTGAGAGGAGAGAACGACGAAAACTCCTCGTGCACTGGTTGCACGTCCCATTGCGCAAATGCGCCGTTTGGATTCTGCCGACGGCCGCGCTCCAGAGATGTATTTTATGACCAGGTTGTGTGCGCTATGGAACACGCAGAACCCATAGGAAGTCCATTCCAGAATCACGGATAAAGGTGGCCCTATGTTGCTTCCCAAAGAAAGACTCTCCCTCCGATTGTTTTCTCGTTTAATTGGCCACGTTCAGACCGAAACCCTTCGAATGTCTCAGGATACGGAGCTCGGTTTTTCAAATTGAACTCACACTACGATTGCTTGCTTAATGTTGCTCTTTGCCGTATTGCTTTCGAGAGAATCTCATCGAGGCGTGTTCCTTGAGTTAATGTTTATGAAATTTGTTCGGTATTTGTATGGTTGTAGTATGTTGTATTCAACAAGTTGAATTGAGAACCAGATTTATATATTTCGATTGTTAATGGGATGTGTGTAATACGTACATTGTACGTTTTCAGAATAAAGTATGTTATATAATGTTTTTAATAGAAAATAATAACGTAATTTAATACACGCGTCTTAGAATTAAAAAGTAAACTGGATTAAAAGATTGCTAAAAGTACATTTACATAGAGAGAAGAATTATACTCTGCAAAATGACTGAGAGTCAATTGAGTTAACCCTAGGTAGTCGTTCCAGTTAGATCATTACCATAATTAGTTGAATTTGATCGCGGTTCTGTGTGCTTTTGGGGCTTATTGGCTTGTTCGTCGTTTAATCAATGCCATTACCTCGTGAGATGAAGAGACGGAACGCAACTTCCTTGTGCAAGAGTGCGCGTGGATACCATAAATCACGTAACGATCGATGAAAACCAATACTGCGAGATATCGTTAATTAATGTAAAAACAATAATCTCTATGAGAGGTTGTATACTAAACAGTAAACAGAAACGAAGGTTTACCCGGTGTTGCAATGCAGTTATACAATATGATTAATAAATGAAACTTTCGGAATGTATGAAATGGATGTTTGTTTGATTAATTAACGGTTTTTAAATCTTTAAGTTTCAGATTGAATTGTATTATAAATTGTCATTTATAATGAAATAATTGAATGAAACGAACGAATGAAATTAATCTGAACGTACATATTTGACAAAAGCTTAGTAACTCGATTTCCATTAATGTGTTTCTTTAAAAATATTTATAAAAAGATTTCTTGTAGATTTAATTAATATTCCTAGCAGTTATTTGTCATAATTAATTTAATTAGATAAATGAAAACATATTGTACATAAAAGTGTAGACTGAGTTACAGCAAAATAGATAAATAGGTAGGATATACAAATTTTACATTAGGCAGGTATTGGTTCACTTATCAAGATACTCCCTTTTCTTCTTTCCCTTTCTACACCAATGTCTTTCTCTTCTTTCTTCTTTCCTTTCCATTTTTTGTCTCTCTCTCCTTTACCTCTCTCTCCCATCGTTTTTTCTTCCTTTTATTTCTCCTCTATCTTCTTTTCTTCCTTCTCTTCCTTTTTTCTGCTTCGAGTGTACATATTAGATCAACGGCATCCGCAGGGTTAAGTATATTTCATGACTCGTATATATCTCTCGATGGACCTCCACGAATTATAACTTGGATCATATTACGTCATATGCCGAGGTAGCGTGACGACGTGGCCCCACTACAAATATTTCTTAAAGAAATAAGGTTCTATCGCCTAATATGTAATAACTCGTCAGTGATGCCCCCGGCACGATATTTCTCTCGGCAGAATCAACGCGTTCTCCGCCGACACTGAGGCGAACGAAAGTGTGCCGGGGCATTTTTACAGCACCAGCGAAGGAGAAGGACGAAGGAAGCAAAATCGCCCCGGAGAGTAGTACATCCTTCCCCTATACGAAAGAAAATCGAGGATGGTGTCGTAAAAAGGAATTTACTGGACGACTTATGTGCCCATAGAAGAAAGAGCGGCAATAACACTGGTCAGGAAAAGAGCGAGGGGTTCGGGGGTCAAAAGGCACGCGTCCAAACCCTTTAATTAAGCCCATTTGACGAGCTACGTTGAATTTTGCATCCTTTCTAATTGAGAAGGTCCCAAGATACTTTTCTAATTAAAAAACTTTTTGGCTAGAAAACATTATCTTGCGGAGTTGAATCTTGCTGTTTGCCTCTATACGCAACGCTATTGTAGAATACAACGAAGTGTACTCGTAGCAAGACTAAAACATTCTGGCAAAATTTCTACTTATTTAGCTAGATTTCAGAGCTTTCGCGATTTTCACTGTAATATCCATGTAGTATATGAATTACCTGGTTGATAAAAACGAGTGAACACTTCGAAAATAACTTAGTAAAACTTAAACAAAGAGTGTTCGAAAGATTCGCTTACTGAAAGTTATTAGGTGACAAAATATTTCTATTTCGATGCCAAAGTTTGTGAAGAAGGATTTCCAAAAATATTTTCACAATTCGAAAGGATTCTATGTTTCTGCATTTTTATTACACGAAACTTCTTATCGTTAGCTAACAGCTGTTACAACTGAAGATATATCTCTGGCGAATATAAATTGGCAATTAAGAGCAAAAGTTTTGAAACGGCACTTATGCGTGGTGGCATGAAAGGGATTCAGCTTGCGGAAGAAAGCAAGGAACGGGCCAAAGTGACATCTCGAAAGTTTCTCATTCTTGAAACTTAAGTTTGCCTTTCAGAGGTTGGCCGAAGGGTGAGGAACCGAGTCTCTTCATCTGTCAGGTGCAACCAGTTATCGAGTTACTTAAAGCGTTCCTCCTTGTAAACGTATCTTACGATGCGCTGCTCACGGTTATGTCAAAGAGAAAGCTGCCGCTGGTTACAGCACAGAGATTCGTGTGATCCGTTTTTTTCGCGCGTCCCTTAAACTGATTGCGTATGTGGATGAAACGAGCGACTTCTTTTTTGCGAAGCACGCTAGTAAAACGCACGGATGGCCAACATCTTAATTAAATCTGCGCTCCAGTTACTTCTTATTTAAAGAAGACCATCCTTTCTTGCTACATAAAAATATCAAGTTAACGTACAATACAGAGATTACGATGTTCTTGCAAGATCTCTTTCGGAGTGGATGTCCTAGAATATTTTGCCCGAAGTGGAAATAAAAAGACTACAGTTCTCGGCTATCTTTCTAGAACCATTAATTAATTAAAAGAACACTTCTTAAGGATTTCACGATCTCGTATATTCGGTAAGAGTAATAACAGTATATTTTGTAAGTTTGTTAACATTGTATTTTAATTATGTAAAATATTTTCGGTCAGTGACACACTTTCACTGGTAATAAATTTAAAAACGAGTGCCAGGCGGGTAAATAAAAGGAAGCTCAATCTACGGACATGGCGTAACGTATAAATTCATTTCACGGGGGCAGAACTCAATTTATATAAAGCGTTGGCTTTCACGTTTTTACGATCTCCTCCGATAAAACAACAACGTACCATTTGAAGAATGAAAAAATATAGGGCAAAGTTAGCCAAGAAATCAGACATATGGATAACCGACTATCGACAGTCCGTCGGCTGAGAATAGTTTGCAAAGTTAAGAGGGTGACAGATGATGACGGTGTGACGACATTAATAACACCTTATTAGCGCTAGGCACAATTCGCATATCATTGCCAGATAGATGAGATTGCAGTTAACTTTCTACCAGAGATGGTTCGCTTATGGCATTGAAATGTAAAACTCAGACATACATCATTCACAATTCATTTAATCTCCCTTTTGAATTTTAATTACAATTAATTAAGTATTTACCAGATTTAAATACTTGTTATACGAAGTTGCTTTTCTTTCGTTGTTTTGTTATAAATTATTTAGTTATATTATTAATTATTATTAATAATTTATAAATTATTTAGTTTTCGTAGAAAGATGAGAAATAAGATAAGCTACGTCAAAATAAAACCTCTTTAATTAACAGGATATTTTAACATTTTAAGGAAGCAAATAATTTTTTTATCTGCGATGGCTTAAATAGAATATTACGTTATTTAATGTAGACGGATTAAAGATAAAATATTCGAAGAGGAAAGTAATACATTAAATACTGTAAAATTGTTTAACATTTCGCAATCTCTGTTGGCAATGATAACCGTAAATATAACACTGATGCAGATGCACGTACGAAATCTTAGCGAATTTACGAGCAGCGTAAAAAGGACACCGTATAACCAATACAGAATAGAACTTTATGAAGCTTTTACGAGCGCGCGCAAAAAATATAAAATTTATACACCGACAGTCATGAAAGGTACAATTTTGTCGCGCATTGCTTTAATGCTTGGTTTTACGATTAGAACCTCCCATATATTAAATTCTACGGCATCGCTAAGCATACGCTCGTCACTGTTAATTCAAGCTTACCCTATCGTATTATGGAATCCATTTTCGAACTAATAAATTCAAAGCACGCAGCGATTCAAACTCACGAACAAGCGATTGTACACATTCACTTGATATAATTTCGTGACGACTCGTTGCAAATAAAAATTTCCATAAAAAATTTTAGTATTCTCTAATAGAATGCATGATAAAACGGGACATTTTTATTCGCTAAAATAGTCTATGTTACTTTAACGTTTATTCCATAAGTGTACCCAAAAAAATAATCGCAATCGACCTATTCTAAATATAAAAATACTTTTCAATTTATATAATTATCAGATTTAAAAAGAATGACAATTTTCTTTAAATATGCAGATACGATCCGTTTTCTACACATTTTCGTGTCGAAACATGATTAATCGCGATTAGCAAGTCCGGTGATTTGTTCGACCGAGGATGCTCGTAGAAATGAACGCGAAATAGGCGTGGACTTGTCGTTATTCGCGGTCGGTACACTCAGCTTGGAAAAGTTCGTGCCAGGTCCCGAAATGGCGCTGGGTGGACAGAATCAAATAACAGAACGCGGTTTGTTTGCAAGCCACCCCCGAACGGCTGGCACAGGAACATACAAACCATCCCCCCTGAAAACAGCGAGTCCAGTCGCGAGCCCTCCGTTCGCCACTCAACCCCCATGAACACCCCCTGCCACCCCCTTCGAGCCAGAGCAATGCGACTGTAGCAGGACACAGCAATCAACGCGAACGACAGTAGCAACGTTCACCGCATACAGATATCCACGGTTTTATTTAGGGCTTTCGGTTAGAAGGTATAGACAAGTACAAACACGGCCGGAATCCAGCAGCTATACGACAAGGGTGTATTTATATATAGACGTGAATAAGCTGGTTTATAGGTATACAGGTTTTTGTCTATGTGTGCCTGTACACACATATCCGTCGTATAGTTGCCCTGCGCGCATCCAAGAGCCGGTGGAAATTCATTTTAAGTTTAATGGGGATTTCGCGGGACTAATCCGACTCTTGAGCGATTTCGCCCACCAGGGAAAGCTTTAATTAAGGACTTTACCAGGTAGTCGACGTGTGCGTACACAGAGACAGAGGGGGCGCGTATACATCCGAAGACGAAATTGTCCACTACCACTATTTGAATGGATAGAGGAAGCTCGAGGGCCGGATGCATAATTGAACAATGCGCTGAAACGAAAGCCGATTTCTCTACGCTCATTAGCTCAATTGCATTTTTATGATTTAAATAATGGAATCGGTCTGTATTAATTAGCCGAGCCGGTGACAACACGATCAGCTAATGCGTTCCGCGTCCACCAAAGTGAGTAAATTAGTACGTAAACTGTAAATGTTCGGACGATGAAATTACAAAGTGGCACACCAATCTAATCGAAGTGGTAATGTAATAGAGATATAAATATCGATTTACTTTCTCCCTGTAATTTCCGATAATTTTGCTTCGCTTGTAGAGACGTTTCGATGTTCTTCTTTATTTTTAATTTTTATACGTATAAACACGTTCAAAACTAAGGAATTCTATTAAAAACAAAGTTTCGCCGATATACTAGAAATTGAATTAACCGAGACTTAAGAAAACTCGTATTAAATAAACCACCATCGACACGTTCTGGTCTCATTATTCGCCTTTCTAATAACCGGTGCGCGTTCACAAAGGCTTGAAATCTTCAACGGTAGTGGTTCGTTGCATAATTGACGACACAGCGACGAGAGTAATTCGCCTCGTTTACCCGGTACACTCGAAGGCGGGCACTTTTCACCGGTGAATAATAATCGTAAAACGACGATTTTAATGAATCGACTCTCTGCTTGATTATTATACGCGGAAGAGCAAGTAATGAGATTGCCGCGCTTGATACATCCGGCTAGTGGCGAGCTAGGTCCTCGAGCATACAATATGAACCCTTAAACGTGGCATGGCGTATCGCTGGTGAAGGGGAACGACTCGCGTCTATGCATTTACCTTTACCTGGTATACAATCTCGACATACTTGTATAAATATCAAGCGTTTGACGTTAAGGGATCTTGAATAAGGAACACGTAGAGTGGTAAACACCTCGTATCGCGTTGTTCTCCACGCGAAGTCTATACATAGACACTACCGATAACTACTACGATTTTCACGAAGCTCGTGCTAGCAGCGTGTATATATCCTCGCATCGTTTGGTCACAGAGAACTTAATAAAGACCACTGGGGCGTATTGCAATTTGCACGTATGATGCTCGGTTTGCTGAGTGAAAACTGGCCAGTACGATGAGAAATAACAGGGGGCGATAGGATCGTGGGCTAAAAGCGGATAGGAGACGCAACGCGGATGGCAAAATTATTAAATTCGTCGGATATCTCATTTTGGTCCTTTTACCTTCTCCGCTGCCTTTTACGCTCGTTTCACTCCCCTTTTATCCCAAGTATTGGTGTCTTTCTGTAGATCAATCTTTCCTGCATCTGCAACTGCATTTCCCGTTAAGATGAAATTCCCAGCCGGCGAGTGGATATAGAGTTGAGTTTCAGTCGAATGGATAGGAAAAGGGTATGGATTACCGCGCTTCGAACGGGATATAGACTGGCTTAAATTTTCCTCGCGTTTTCTTCTGTTAGAAAATTGATTCATATTCCTATTACTGTTGCTAACAACAATCGTGTATGTATTAAGACATAAGAAGGGACAATTATCTTAGTTTTATTATATTAGTTCTAGTATTACAATACTCCACATTATATTATAATATATTTCATTTCAACAATGTAATATTTTAACTGATACTATCCTTTTTAGCTTCAACCAGTATATTTGATTGGGTCCTGTTTAAAATAGCGAATCTTTAATGGAAATGCCGTCAACACGCTATGATTTGCTTTCGTAAAGATTTCCACGGGTGCGAGCAAAGTGTAATATCCGGTAGAGTGAAAAATTTCTGCGTGCTACGCTGACAAGGATTCGTATGCACGACAAGAGGGCTGCAAGTTCCCAGAACTTTTAATTGACTCCATCGTGAAACTTAACAGACACGACTTTGATCGTCTTGCTTTCGTTTATCCTGGTCCCGCAATCTTGTAGAGAGACTTGGATTTGACAAGTACGAGAAACGATTTTTACCGCCACGCGAAAGTTTGACAGTTTAAAATAAAAAGTAGAAGGTTCGCGTTTGGTTTAACCATGAGTCGATAAAAAATTTGTCTTCTTCGGATAAAGATGGCGAAAATGTATGTATGATAAGGAATAATGATAAATGTCGAATAGAGGCAAATAACTTTTAGTATACAGGTAATTAATTCTCTATTAAAGTTTCAGTTTAATAATGTTATGTGCTTCATATAATAGCAGTGAGCTAAGCAGCTTACCATTAAATTAAAAATTAGTAGAGTACGAATAAATGAATTCTAACTTCGCGCAAAACATTTAATTATGTAAATGTTCCGTAAATACTGAAAAATGTATTATACAGTACTTGATAATAAATAGGAAGGGCAGTTCTGTGGATAGATATTTAATTCTTTGTTTATTAAGTACACTCCACTTACATAATTGTGTTTAAAGCGAAAATTAGTGGGAAATGTTGCTATCATTTTAGCTTCTTTTACGTCTATTCTTTCTCTGAAATTTATCATGATAGATAAATATTACTTATTGAGTATGGTTAATTGTTAGTGGAGTTTTAAATTAATCTCCATCGTACTCGCTCGACTCTGCATTGAAACTTTATATGCTACACATGTGTGTATAGAAAACGTGTTTGTTCGCGAAGAGGACCTTCTCGCTTGTTTACCTGGAAATTACATTTCGTGTTGCATGCATTGCCTCATGCTGTGGACGGCTGGAATTACAGATGAAGCAATAGATGGGAGATGAAAAAGAGGAAAGGACGAAAGAAGATAATCATATAAATAAATTGCAATCTGCTAAGCAGAATGAAATGTAGTACAATTCTTTTATCAACCCAGCTTTTCATAATTACCTTATTTTATGATCTTGTCCAAGATGTTCTTTTATGGTTTTGTCTAAGACCTTTGTCGTCTACTCTCTGACTAACTCTCAAATTCTCATCTTGCTTCAACTTGAACTCTCTTATGGCGTCCAGCCCTAAGATCAGATCATATGTGAAGTTATCATTGCACACTATATAAACATTTATTTCTTTCTCTATTTTATTAACTTTCATTCTAAGTTTTGCCCGGCTATTCATGAAGTCCTTCCCACTGATAGTCTTAAACATACTCGTGTCTTTTATTATATCTGCCTTTATTTGGTCAATGATTCTTTGGTTAATGTAGCTTGCATTGGCTCCAGTATCATAGACGCCTTCAACCTCTTTCTGGTCGTTGATTCTAACTCGGAGCTTTATCAGTGATTCTTACTTCTCCAGGCGTTTTAGTTTTTTCCATTCTCATCTGGTGTTATTGCTTCTTTACTTTCTGTTGTGAATGCTTCTAATGAATTTACCGGCTTTTGGTTCCTCTGAGCATTTCTGTTTCTGTTTCTGTTTCTGTTTCTGCATACTTGTGTTGGGTGAAATCAGCCTGGGAAATTCAGTGCTTCACAAATCACACACAGTTGTTTCTTGGGTGGTGGCTCTGGCTTTCTGTCCAATCTTGCATTATTCTCTTGTGTTTTTCTTCCTTTCATCTGGTCTTCATATTGCCCCAAGAGTCTGATTAAGTCATTTGTTGATTGTACAGCTTCTTTATCAATTTCATCTTGAATGTGTATGGGTAATCCAATAACAATTAGATTTATCCTTGTCTCTTCGGAGGTCTTCCTCCTTGCTTCCAATATTAATCGTTCCTTTTCTATGGCATATTCAGTGAATGAACCTGAAATATATTTAAAGTTATAGGCATATTGGGCTGCCGACCAACCTTTATTGCTAAAAGCTTTTAGAAATGCTGCCTTCCAATTTTCCCAGTTGTATTCTTCATCTTTCAGCAGATTTGTCTGGTACCATTCTGATGCTGTTTTTCCCAAATATTTCTTCAAATTCTTGATCCTTTTTTCGTCGTTTTGGATCTCGTATTTTTCGCATTCCGTTTCATACAAATATCCAATCTGTGGCCTTTTGCGTTCCATTAAATTGTTTTATGGCAAAGTCCGTGCCTTCCCTCTCATGCATGTTTTGTTTCTGGAAGATCTCTAATAATGTTTCTATTTGAAGATTGGGCTTTCCTTGTGGGGATGATCTCCGATACTTCTAAATAAATATCTCAAAACAGGAAGTTTAAACTTGTATCGATGTATGACGCTGCTGTTGCATCATCCATCGTGACTGCAATGTTTCTGTAATGGCCTACCTTGGTTAAGCTGTTTGCGGCTTTCTTCACTATCGATAAACTGAATAACCGCGGATGATGATCTCTTGCTTGATATTCTGGGGGAAAGACATAACATACTTCATCTTCTGGTTTTCTTATGGATTCTATGCATTCTATTTTCTCCCCCCTTGCGTTCTCGTTCATGACAATACGTAGCTTCACTTCTAACGGCATGACATAGTGAAAATCGGTTTGTAAGATCGTAATCTGGGGATAATTCAGGGATCGATTCTGTAGTCTGAAAATCGAGTTTTTATTATGAAGTAAATAATAAAATACAAAAATAAACAACAATTAGTATGCGTCTATAACAATAAATAACAATAATTATCTAAACGGGAAATAACAAGTCTTTAGTGCAATGTTTACCTGAAAATCGAGAATCGATTTTCAACGTCCTGAGCTACCGATCTTTCTTCTTCAGTCTTTAAAATCTTAAATAACTATTCTGTAGCCTTGTCTGTCTCTAATGTAACTCTCTGTCCGTCCGTTCGGGAAAAATGTGCTTCTTAAAATGGTCGTCCGTAAAACAAAAGAAGATCGGTCTGCCCGTGAAACACAGCCTGTCGTGCTACCCATAAAGCAAAAAGAATCCCTATCCTACATGAACTCTAGGGAGTTTACACCTCCCCTCCTCGTGTTGACAATTACATCGCTAATTGTATTCTCTGTAAGGGGTCAGCTTACTCGAGTGGAAGAAATTCCCTTCAGATCTCCGATTACCGTTATCCACTTCATATATGGAGTTTGAAATCCTTCTTAGAATTTTGAAAGGTCCTTTCCTAATTTCTTCCAGCTTATTTCTATTCATTTTGTTTCCGTTGTGGGTGAAGACCATATCACCGATTTTAAATTCGTGTTCTCTTCTTTTTTTATCGTATTTTTCTTTGTTGATTTCGAAATTTCTTGTCGAGTTTTTGAATGCTTCTTCTCTGTCTCTTTTTAGGTTTATCTTATTTTCCATTATTTCCTTAGGGACGATTTCAATCATTTTTCCATACAGTAAATGATTTGGGGCAAATCCCGTTACACTGTGTCTGGTGTTATTGTATTCTTCTACGCTTTCTTCTGCGATTTTTGTCCAGTTTCTCTTATTTTTGTCTGAATTCATCTTACATCTGATCCTGTTCACTAATGTTTGATTTACCCTTTCGTTCAGTCCAGTGGAGAATGGGCAGTCTGTCGAAGTGAAAATTAATTTAATGTTCCTTTTTCTCGCATACTCTTGAATTTCTTTGGATGTCATTACTGGGTATAGGTCTGCAAGGAAAATTTTTATGGAATCAGTTTCTCCTGTCGAGTCTATAAGTTTTATGATATCTTCTGAGCGTTGTGTTTTCGATGTGGAGATAAAAACAGCCCTTGAAAAATGATCGATGAGTATGTGCATGTATTTCTTTGGTGAGTTGTTATTGGAAAAACCTCCGATCGTATCGAATGACAATATTTCAAACGGTTTCCTAGCTGGTCCTAGTTTCGACATAAACCCGATCGGTCTTCTCGTTCTGCTTTTATTCTTGATGCAGATTTCGCAATGTTTGCAGAATTTGTCGACAATTCGGTCCATCTTTTTGAAATAACAAAAGGGTCGGATTTTCTTCAGTATATGGTTTCTTCCAATGTGACCAAAGAAATCATAAACCTTCCTTATGATATATTCACCAAACTCTTGTGAGACGAATATACGTTGGCGTCCTTTAATATTTTTAAAAAAAATCTCTGATTTTTTTATAAGGTCTTTCGTATTTTTAATATTTTCTCTGTTTTCTTCTTGGTCTTGGATTATGTCTTGTTTTTTTATAATATTTGCTACTTTCAAAACATCTTCTTCATTCTTAAAGCTTTCTAAGACGGGGTTCCTGGATAGTGCGTCTGCCTCTATGTTGTGCTTTCCTGGAGCATAGTATATCAGGTCTCCTAAGATTTCATCGGTTCTTGCCTTGATTCTCATTAATTCCAATGGTTTATGATCTGAAAGGAAAGTGAAATATCTACTAATTAAACAATGTTGTCAGTATTGAATCGTCTCTTTAATAACAAGACATTCAAAGTGGATTGCTTTTCTCTTAGCCTCTGTTGGCTTCAATTTTCTCGAAAAGTACACAACAGGGTATAACATCCCGTTGTCTTGAGGTTGCCTTAAAACTGCTCCTAAGCCCTCTCCACTTGCTTCTGTGTAAATGAATACTTCTTTGTTATGGTCTTATATTGAAAGGATCGGGCTTGAACAGAGGTATTCTTTAATCTTTTGAAATGATTTTTCACATTCTTCATTCCAAATAAATTCTGTGTTTTTTCTTAATAATTTGTGTAGTGGTACCAAGAGTTTGAGATGAATTTATAATAAAAATTTATTTTTCCGAGTAATTGTCTCACATTCTTCTTATTTCTTGGACGTTCAAATTCACGTATCGCTTTTAGGTTATCTTTCCCTGGTCTCACACCATCTTTCTCTATAATGTGGCCTAGGTATTTTACTGAGTTCTCTGCGAATTTACATTTGGCCAGTTTTAATCGGAAGCCTTCTTTCCTTATTACCTTCATCAACTGCTCTATGTGTTTGATATGTTGACCAAACGTTTCAGAGAAGACTAGGATGTCGTCGATGTAGTTAATGCAAAATTCTGCTAATCCGTTCCTTCTAAAAGTATTTGCCAGCACCCGTTGGAAAATAGCAGGAGAGATTATTAGTCCGAACAGTAAACATTTCCGTTGCCAGTGTCCATTTTGTGTTATAAAGTCTGTCTTCTCTCGGTCCTCTTTTTTTATTGGAATTGATCAAACGCTGAATCAATGTCAAACGTTGAGAAGAAATAGCAATATCCCGCTTTGACTGTGATATCTTCGATTCTTGGGAACGGTTGTAATTCCAGAACTACAATTTTGTTTATCTCTTGGAAATCAATACACAGTCTATCTCGACGATTCAATTTTTTTTTAGAAGCTAGTGTCATCGGTGCTGCAAATGGTGAACTGATCCCTCTGTGAGAGCCTGTTCTAGTAATTTCGTACTCTGGAATTCAATTTCTTTCTGGTCTGGAATGCTACATCTGTATGGTTTCTTTGATATAAATTTGTTTTCAGTTAGCTCAATGGAAGCCTCTTGATATTTCCTAGTTCCCATATCGAATTTGTGTTTTGTAAATATGTTTATATTTATATATATTTCTCTATATATTATAGAGAATTTATAGAGAATTCTTTATATTTTATAGAGAATTTCTCTATGTTATATATTCTCTATTCTTTATATTTCTTTATAAGCTGGCTTGTCTCTTTTTTTGTAGGTTATTTAGGTGTCCTAGGTTGTCCATCTTCTTGTATTCTGTAACGTTTATCTCCTAGTTCCCATATCGAATTTGTGTTTGGCAAATATGTTTATATTTATATATATTTCTCTATATTTTATAGAGAATTTATAGAGAATTCTTTATATTTTATAGAGAATTTCTCTATATTATATATTCTCTATTCTTTATATTTCTTTATAAGCTGGATTGTTTCTTTTTTTGTAGGTTATTTAGGTGTCCTAGGTTGTCCATATTCTTGTATTCTGTAACGTTTACCTTTCTTCTCTGATTATTTCTTCTTTCTTCTTTTCTATTAAATATTATTTCTTCTTTGTCGTCTACTTTCTGACTAACTCTCAAATTCTCATCTTGCTTCAACTTGAACTCTCTTATGGTGTCCAGCCCTAAGATCAGATCATATGTGAAGTTATCATTGCACACTACATAAACATTTATTTCTTTCTCTATTTTATTAACTTTCATTCTAAGTTTTGCCCGGCTATTCATGAAGTCTTTCCCACTGATAGTGTTAAACATACTCCTGTCTTTTATTATATCTGCCTTTATTTGGTCAATGATTCTTTGGTTAATGTAGCTTGCATTGGCTCCAGTATCGTAGACGCCTTCAACCTCTTTCTGGTCGTTGATTCTAACTCGGAGCTTTATCAGTGATTCTTACTTCTCCAGGCGTTTTAGTTTTTTCCATTCTCATCTGGTGTTATTGCTTCTTTACTTTCTGTTGTGAATGCTTCTAATGAATTTACCGGCTTTTGGTTCCTCTGAGCATTTCTGTTTCTGTTTCTGTTTCTGCATACTTGTGTTGGGTGAAATCAGCCTGGGAAATGCAGTGCTTCACAAATCACACACAGTTGTTCCTTGGGTGGTGGCTCTGGCTTTCTGTCCAATCTTGCATTATTCTCTTGTGTTTTTCTTCCTTTCATCTGGTCTTCATATTGCCCCAAGAGTCTGATTAAGTCATTTGTTGATTGTACAGCTTCTTTATCAATTTCATCTTGAATGTGTATGGGTAATCCAATAACAATTAGATTTATCCTTGTCTCTTCGGAGGTCTTCCTCCTTGCTTCCAATATTAATCGTTCCTTTTCTATGGCATATTCAGTGAATGAACCTGAAATATATTTAAAGTTATAGGCATATTGGGCTGCCGACCAACCTTTATTGCTAAAAGCTTTTAGAAATGCTGCCTTCCAATTTTCCCAGTTGTATTCATGATCTTTCAGCAGATTTGTCTGGTACCATTCTGATGCTGTTTTTCCCAAATATTTCTTCAAATTCTTGATCCTTTTTTCGTCGTTTTGGATCTCGTATTTTTCGCATTCCGTTTCATACTCTAATATCCAATCTGTGGCCTTTTGCGTTCCATTAAATTGTTTTATGGCAAAGTCCGTGCCTTCCCTCTCATGCATGTTTTGTTTCTGGAAGATCTCTAATAATGTTTCTATTTGAAGATTGGGCTTTCCTTGTGGGGATGATCTCCGATACTTCTAAATAAATATCTCAAAACAGGAAGTTTAAACTTGTATCGATGTATGACGCTGCTGTTGCATCATCCATCGTGACTGCAATGTTTCTGTAATGGCCTACCTTGGTTAAGCTGTTTGCGGCTTTCTTCACTATCGATAAACTGAATAACCGCGGATGATGATCTCTTGCTTGATATTCTGGGGGAAAGACATAACATACTTCATCTTCTGGTTTTCTTATGGATTCTATGCATTCTATTTTCTCCCCCCTTGCGTTCTCGTTCATGACAATACGTAGCTTTACTTCTAACGGCATGACATAGTGAAAATCGGTTTGTAAGATCGTAATCTGGGGATAATTCAGGGATCGATTCTGTAGTCTGAAAATCGAGTTTTTATTATGAAGTAAATAATAAAATACAAAAATAAACAACAATTAGTATGCGTCTATAACAATAAATAACAATAATTATCTAAACGGGAAATAACAAGTCTTTAGTGCAATGTTTACCTGAAAATCGAGAATCGATTTTCAACGTCCTGAGCTACCGATCTTTCTTCTTCAGTCTTTAAAATCTTAAATAACTATTCTGTAGCCTTGTCTGTCTCTAATGTAACTCTCTGTCCGTCCGTTCGGGAAAAATGTGCTTCTTAAAATGGTCGTCCGTAAAACAAAAGAAGATCGGTCTGCCCGTGAAACACAGCCTGTCGTGCTACCCATAAAGCAAAAAGAATCCCTATCCTACATGAACTCTAGGGAGTTTACACCTCCCCTCCTCGTGTTGACAATTACATCGCTAATTGTATTCTCTGTAAGGGGTCAGCTTACTCGAGTGGAAGAAATTCCCTTCAGATCTCCGATTACCGTTATCCACTTCATATATGGAGTTTGAAATCCTTCTTAGAATTTTGAAAGGTCCTTTCCTAATTTCTTCCAGCTTATTTCTATTCATTTTGTTTCCTTTGTGGGTGAAGACCATATCACCGATTTTTAATTCGTGTTCTCTTCTTTCTTTATCGTATTTTTGTTTGTTGATTTGGAAATTTCTTGTCGAGTTTTTGAATGCTTCTTCTCTGTCTCTTTTTAGGTTTATCTTATTTTCCATTATTTCCTTAGGGACGATTTCAATCATTTTTCCATACAGTAAATGATTTGGGGCAAATCCCGTTACACTGTGTCTGGTGTTATTGTATTCTTCTACGCTTTCTTCTGCGATTTTTGTCCAGTTTCTCTTATTTTTGTCTGAATTCATCTTACATCTGATCCTGTTCACTAATGTTTGATTTACCCTTTCGTTGAGTCCAGTGGAGGATGGGCAGTCTGTCGAAGTGAAAATTAATTTAATGTTCCTTTTTCTCGCATACTCCTGAATTTCTTTGGATGTCATTACTGGGTATAGGTCTGCAAGGAAAATTTTTATGGAATCTGTTTCTCCTGTCGAGTCTATAAGTTTTATGATATCTTCTGAGCGTTGTGTTTTCGATGTGGAGATAAAAACAGCCCTTGAAAAATGATCGATGAGTATGTGCATGTATTTCTTTGGTGAGTTGTTATTGGAAAAACCTCCGATCGTATCGAATGACAATATTTCAAACGGTTTCCTAGCTGGTCCTAGTTTCGACATAAACCCGATCGGTCTTCTCGTTCTGCTTTTATTCTTGATGCAGATTTCGCAATGTTTGCAGAATTTGTCGACAATTCGGTCCATCTTTTTGAAATAACAAAAGGGTCGGATTTTCTTCAGTATATGGTTTCTTCCAATGTGACCAAAGAAATCATAAACCTTCCTTATGATATATTCACCAAACTCTTGTGAGACGAATATACGTTGGCGTCCTTTAATATTTTTAAAAAAAATCTCTGATTTTTTTATAAGGTCTTTCGTATTTTTAATATTTTCTCTGTTTTCTTCTTGGTCTTGGATTATGTCTTGTTTTTTTATAATATTTGCTACTTTCAAAACATCTTCTTCATTCTTAAAGCTTTCTAAGACGGGGTTCCTGGATAGTGCGTCTGCCTCTATGTTGTGTTTTCCTGGAGCATAGTATATCAGGTCTCCTAAGGTTTCATCGGTTCTTGCCTTGATTCTCATTAATTCCAATGGTTTATGATCTGAAAGGAAAGTGAAATATCTACTAATTAAACAATGTTGTCAGTATTGAATCGTCTCTTTAATAACAAGACATTCAAAGTGGATTGCTTTTCTCTTAGCCTCTGTTGGCTTCAATTTTCTCGAAAAGTACACAACAGGGTATAACATCCCGTTGTCTTGAGGTTGCCTTAAAACTGCTCCTAAGCCCTCTCCACTTGCTTCTGTGTAAATGAATACTTCTTTGTTATGGTCTTATATTGAAAGGATCGGGCTTGAACAGAGGTATTCTTTAATCTTTTGAAATGATTTTTCACATTCTTCATTCCAAATAAATTCTGTGTTTTTTCTTAATAATTTGTGTAGTGGTACCAAGAGTTTGAGATGAATTTATAATAAAAATTTATTTTTCCGAGTAATTGTCTCACATTCTTCTTATTTCTTGGACGTTCAAATTCACGTATCGCTTTTAGGTTATCTTTCCCTGGTCTCACACCATCTTTCTCTATAATGTGGCCTAGGTATTTTACTGAGTTCTCTGCGAATTTACATTTGGCCAGTTTTAATCGGAAGCCTTCTTTCCTTATTACCTTCATCAACTGCTCTATGTGTTTGATATGTTGACCAAACGTTTCAGAGAAGACTAGGATGTCGTCGATGTAGTTAATGCAAAATTCTGCTAATCCGTTCCTTCTAAAAGTATTTGCCAGCACCCGTTGGAAAATAGCAGGAGAGATTATTAGTCCGAACAGTAAACACTTCCGTTGCCAGTGTCCATTTTGTGTTATAAAGGCTGTCTTCTCTCGGTCCTCTTTTTTTTATTGGAATTGATCAAACGCTGAATCAATGTCAAACGTTGAGAAGAAATAGCAATATCCCGCTTTGACTGTGATATCTTCGATTCTTGGGAACGGTTGTAATTCCAGAACTACAATTTTGTTTATCTCTTGGAAATCAATACACAGTCTATCTCGACGATTCAATTTTTTTTTAGAAGCTAGTGTCATCGGTGCTGCAAATGGTGAACTGATCCCTCTGTGAGAGCCTGTTCTAGTAATTTCGTACTCTGGAATTCTATTACTTTCTGATCTGGAATGCTACATCTGTATGGTTTCTTTGATATGTATTTGTTTTCAGTTAGCTCAATGGAAGCCTCTTGATATTTCCTAGTTCCCATATCAAATTTGTGTTTGGCAAATATGTTTATATTTATATATATTTCTCTATATATTATAGAGAATTTATAGAGAATTTTTTATATTTTATAGAGAATTTCTCTATATTATATATTCTCTATTCTTTATATTTCTTTATAAGCTGGATTGTTTCTTTTTTTGTAGGTTATTTAGGTGTCCTAGGTTGTCCATATTCTTGTATTCTGTAACGTTTACCTTTCTTCTCTGATTATTTCTTCTTTCTTCTTTTCTATTAAATATTATTTCTTCTTTGTCGTCTACTTTCTGACTAACTCTCAAATTCTCATCTTGCTTCAACTTGAACTCTCTTATGGTGTCCAGCCCTAAGATCAGATCATATGTGAAGTTATCATTGCACACTACATAAACATTTATTTCTTTCTCTATTTTCTTAATTTTCATTCTAAGTTTTGCCCAGCTATTCATGAAGTCTTTCCCACTGATAGTGTTAAACATACTCCTGTCTTTTATTATATCTGCCTTTATTTGGTCAATGATTCTTTGGTTAATGTAGCTTGCATTGGCTCCAGTATCGTAGACGCCTTCAACCTCTTTCTGGTCGTTGATTCTAACTCGGAGCTTTATCAGTGATTCTTACTTCTCCAGGCGTTTTAGTTTTTTCCATTCTCATCTGGTGTTATTGCTTCTTTACTTTCTGTTGTGAATGCTTCTAATGAATTTACCGGCTTTTGGTTCCTCTGAGCATTTCTGTTTCTGTTTCTGTTTCTGCATACTTGTGTTGGGTGAAATCAGCCTGGGAAATGCAGTGCTTCACAAATCACACACAGTTGTTCCTTGGGTGGTGGCTCTGGCTTTCTGTCCAATCTTGCATTATTCTCTTGTGTTTTTCTTCCTTTCATCTGGTCTTCATATTGCCCCAAGAGTCTGATTAAGTCATTTGTTGATTGTACAGCTTCTTTATCAATTTCATCTTGAATGTGTATGGGTAATCCAATAACAATTAGATTTATCCTTGTCTCTTCGGAGGTCTTCCTCCTTGCTTCCAATATTAATCGTTCCTTTTCTATGGCATATTCAGTGAATGAACCTGAAATATATTTAAAGTTATAGGCATATTGGGCTGCCGACCAACCTTTATTGCTAAAAGCTTTTAGAAATGCTGCCTTCCAATTTTCCCAGTTGTATTCATGATCTTTCAGCAGATTTGTCTGGTACCATTCTGATGCTGTTTTTCCCAAATATTTCTTCAAATTCTTGATCCTTTTTTCGTCGTTTTGGATCTCGTATTTTTCGCATTCCGTTTCATACTCTAATATCCAATCTGTGGCCTTTTGCGTTCCATTAAATTGTTTTATGGCAAAGTCCGTGCCTTCCCTCTCATGCATGTTTTGTTTCTGGAAGATCTCTAATAATGTTTCTATTTGAAGATTGGGCTTTCCTTGTGGGGATGATCTCCGATACTTCTAAATAAATATCTCAAAACAGGAAGTTTAAACTTGTATCGATGTATGACGCTGCTGTTGCATCATCCATCGTGACTGCAATGTTTCTGTAATGGCCTACCTTGGTTAAGCTGTTTGCGGCTTTCTTCACTATCGATAAACTGAATAACCGCGGATGATGATCTCTTGCTTGATATTCTGGGGGAAAGACATAACATACTTCATCTTCTGGTTTTCTTATGGATTCTATGCATTCTATTTTCTCCCCCCTTGCGTTCTCGTTCATGACAATACGTAGCTTTACTTCTAACGGCATGACATAGTGAAAATCGGTTTGTAAGATCGTAATCTGGGGATAATTCAGGGATCGATTCTGTAGTCTGAAAATCGAGTTTTTATTATGAAGTAAATAATAAAATACAAAAATAAACAACAATTAGTATGCGTCTATAACAATAAATAACAATAATTATCTAAACGGGAAATAACAAGTCTTTAGTGCAATGTTTACCTGAAAATCGAGAATCGATTTTCAACGTCCTGAGCTACCGATCTTTCTTCTTCAGTCTTTAAAATCTTAAATAACTATTCTGTAGCCTTGTCTGTCTCTAATGTAACTCTCTGTCCGTCCGTTCGGGAAAAATGTGCTTCTTAAAATGGTCGTCCGTAAAACAAAAGAAGATCGGTCTGCCCGTGAAACACAGCCTGTCGTGCTACCCATAAAGCAAAAAGAATCCCTATCCTACATGAACTCTAGGGAGTTTACACCTCCCCTCCTCGTGTTGACAATTACATCGCTAATTGTATTCTCTGTAAGGGGTCAGCTTACTCGAGTGGAAGAAATTCCCTTCAGATCTCCGATTACCGTTATCCACTTCATATATGGAGTTTGAAATCCTTCTTAGAATTTTGAAAGGTCCTTTCCTAATTTCTTCCAGCTTATTTCTATTCATTTTGTTTCCTTTGTGGGTGAAGACCATATCACCGATTTTTAATTCGTGTTCTCTTCTTTCTTTATCGTATTTTTGTTTGTTGATTTGGAAATTTCTTGTCGAGTTTTTGAATGCTTCTTCTCTGTCTCTTTTTAGGTTTATCTTATTTTCCATTATTTCCTTAGGGACGATTTCAATCATTTTTCCATACAGTAAATGATTTGGGGCAAATCCCGTTACACTGTGTCTGGTGTTATTGTATTCTTCTACGCTTTCTTCTGCGATTTTTGTCCAGTTTCTCTTATTTTTGTCTGAATTCATCTTACATCTGATCCTGTTCACTAATGTTTGATTTACCCTTTCGTTCAGTCCAGTGGAGGATGGGCAGTCTGTCGAAGTGAAAATTAATTTAATGTTCCTTTTTCTCGCATACTCCTGAATTTCTTTGGATGTCATTACTGGGTATAGGTCTGCAAGGAAAATTTTTATGGAATCTGTTTCTCCTGTCGAGTCTATAAGTTTTATGATATCTTCTGAGCGTTGTGTTTTCGATGTGGAGATAAAAACAGCCCTTGAAAAATGATCGATGAGTATGTGCATGTATTTCTTTGGTGAGTTGTTATTGGAAAAACCTCCGACCGTATCGAATGACAATATTTCAAACGGTTTCCTAGCTGGTCCTAGTTTCGACATAAACCCGATCGGTCTTCTCGTTCTGCTTTTATTCTTGATGCAGATTTCGCAATGTTTGCAGAATTTGTCGACAATTCGGTCCATCTTTTTGAAATAACAAAAGGGTCGGATTTTCTTCAGTATATGGTTTCTTCCAATGTGACCAAAGAAATCATAAACCTTCCTTATGATATATTCACCAAACTCTTGTGAGACGAATATACGTTGGCGTCCTTTAATATTTTTAAAAAAAATCTCTGATTTTTTTATAAGGTCTTTCGTATTTTTAATATTTTCTCTGTTTTCTTCTTGGTCTTGGATTATGTCTTGTTTTTTTATAATATTTGCTACTTTCAAAACATCTTCTTCATTCCTAAAGCTTTCTAAGACGGGGTTCCTGGATAGTGCGTCTGCCTCTATGTTGTGCTTTCCTGGAGCATAGTATATCAGGTCTCCTAAGGTTTCATCGGTTCTTGCCTTGATTCTCATTAATTCCAATGGTTTATGATCTGAAAGGAAAGTGAAATATCTACTAATTAAACAATGTTGTCAGTATTGAATCGTCTCTTTAATAACAAGACATTCAAAGTGGATTGCTTTTCTCTTTGCCTCTGTTGGTTTCAATTTTCTCGAAAAGTACACAACAGGGTATAACATCCCGTTGTCTTGAGGTTGCCTTAAAACTGCTCCTAAGCCCTCTCCACTTGCTTCTGTGTAAATGAATACTTCTTTGTTATGGTCTTATATTGAAAGGATCGGGCTTGAACAGAGGTATTCTTTAATCTTTTGAAATGATTTTTCACATTCTTCATTCCAAATAAATTCTGTGTTTTTTCTTAATAATTTGTGTAGTGGTACCAAGAGTTTGAGATGAATTTATAATAAAAATTTATTTTTCCGAGTAATTGTCTCACATTCTTCTTATTTCTTGGACGTTCAAATTCACGTATCGCTTTTAGGTTATCTTTCCCTGGTCTCACACCATCTTTCTCTATAATGTGGCCTAGGTATTTTACTGAGTTCTCTGCGAATTTACATTTGGCCAGTTTTAATCGGAAGCCTTCTTTCCTTATTACCTTCATCAACTGCTCTATGTGTTTGATATGTTGACCAAACGTTTCAGAGAAGACTAGGATGTCGTCGATGTAGTTAATGCAAAATTCTGCTAATCCGTTCCTTCTAAAAGTATTTGCCAGCACCCGTTGGAAAATAGCAGGAGAGATTATTAGTCCGAACAGTAAACATTTCCGTTGCCAGTGTCCATTTTGTGTTATAAAGGCTGTCTTCTCTCGGTCCTCTTTTTTTTATTGGAATTGATCAAACGCTGAATCAATGTCAAACGTTGAGAAGAAATAGCAATATCCCGCTTTGACTGTGATATCTTCGATTCTTGGGAACGGTTGTAATTCCAGAACTACAATTTTGTTTATCTCTTGGAAATCAATACACAGTCTATCTCGACGATTCAATTTTTTTTTAGAAGCTAGTGTCATCGGTGCTGCAAATGGTGAACTGATCCCTCTGTGAGAGCCTGTTCTAGTAATTTCGTACTCTGGAATTCTATTACTTTCTGATCTGGAATGCTACATCTGTATGGTTTCTTTGATATGTATTTGTTTTCAGTTAGCTCAATGGAAGCCTCTTGATATTTCCTAGTTCCCATATCAAATTTGTGTTTGGCAAATATGTTTATATTTATATATATTTCTCTATATATTATAGAGAATTTATAGAGAATTTTTTATATTTTATAGAGAATTTCTCTATATTATATATTCTCTATTCTTTATATTTCTTTATAAGCTGGATTGTTTCTTTTTTTGTAGGTTATTTAGGTGTCCTAGGTTGTCCATATTCTTGTATTCTGTAACGTTTACCTTTCTTCTCTGATTATTTCTTCTTTCTTCTTTTCTATTAAATATTATTTCTTCTTTGTCGTCTACTTTCTGACTAACTCTCAAATTCTCATCTTGCTTCAACTTGAACTCTCTTATGGTGTCCAGCCCTAAGATCAGATCATATGTGAAGTTATCATTGCACACTACATAAACATTTATTTCTTTCTCTATTTTCTTAATTTTCATTCTAAGTTTTGCCCAGCTATTCATGAAGTCTTTCCCACTGATAGTGTTAAACATACTCCTGTCTTTTATTATATCTGCCTTTATTTGGTCAATGATTCTTTGGTTAATGTAGCTTGCATTGGCTCCAGTATCGTAGACGCCTTCAACCTCTTTCTGGTCGTTGATTCTAACTCGGAGCTTTATCAGTGATTCTTACTTCTCCAGGCGTTTTAGTTTTTTCCATTCTCATCTGGTGTTATTGCTTCTTTACTTTCTGTTGTGAATGCTTCTAATGAATTTACCGGCTTTTGGTTCCTCTGAGCATTTCTGTTTCTGTTTCTGTTTCTGCATACTTGTGTTGGGTGAAATCAGCCTGGGAAATGCAGTGCTTCACAAATCACACACAGTTGTTCCTTGGGTGGTGGCTCTGGCTTTCTGTCCAATCTTGCATTATTCTCTTGTGTTTTTCTTCCTTTCATCTGGTCTTCATATTGCCCCAAGAGTCTGATTAAGTCATTTGTTGATTGTACAGCTTCTTTATCAATTTCATCTTGAATGTGTATGGGTAATCCAATAACAATTAGATTTATCCTTGTCTCTTCGGAGGTCTTCCTCCTTGCTTCCAATATTAATCGTTCCTTTTCTATGGCATATTCAGTGAATGAACCTGAAATATATTTAAAGTTATAGGCATATTGGGCTGCCGACCAACCTTTATTGCTAAAAGCTTTTAGAAATGCTGCCTTCCAATTTTCCCAGTTGTATTCATGATCTTTCAGCAGATTTGTCTGGTACCATTCTGATGCTGTTTTTCCCAAATATTTCTTCAAATTCTTGATCCTTTTTTCGTCGTTTTGGATCTCGTATTTTTCGCATTCCGTTTCATACTCTAATATCCAATCTGTGGCCTTTTGCGTTCCATTAAATTGTTTTATGGCAAAGTCCGTGCCTTCCCTCTCATGCATGTTTTGTTTCTGGAAGATCTCTAATAATGTTTCTATTTGAAGATTGGGCTTTCCTTGTGGGGATGATCTCCGATACTTCTAAATAAATATCTCAAAACAGGAAGTTTAAACTTGTATCGATGTATGACGCTGCTGTTGCATCATCCATCGTGACTGCAATGTTTCTGTAATGGCCTACCTTGGTTAAGCTGTTTGCGGCTTTCTTCACTATCGATAAACTGAATAACCGCGGATGATGATCTCTTGCTTGATATTCTGGGGGAAAGACATAACATACTTCATCTTCTGGTTTTCTTATGGATTCTATGCATTCTATTTTCTCCCCCCTTGCGTTCTCGTTCATGACAATACGTAGCTTCACTTCTAACGGCATGACATAGTGAAAATCGGTTTGTAAGATCGTAATCTGGGGATAATTCAGGGATCGATTCTGTAGTCTGAAAATCGAGTTTTTATTATGAAGTAAATAATAAAATACAAAAATAAACAACAATTAGTATGCGTCTATAACAATAAATAACAATAATTATCTAAACGGGAAATAACAAGTCTTTAGTGCAATGTTTACCTGAAAATCGAGAATCGATTTTCAACGTCCTGAGCTACCGATCTTTCTTCTTCAGTCTTTAAAATCTTAAATAACTATTCTGTAGCCTTGTCTGTCTCTAATGTAACTCTCTGTCCGTCCGTTCGGGAAAAATGTGCTTCTTAAAATGGTCGTCCGTAAAACAAAAGAAGATCGGTCTGCCCGTGAAACACAGCCTGTCGTGCTACCCATAAAGCAAAAAGAATCCCTATCCTACATGAACTCTAGGGAGTTTACACCTCCCCTCCTCGTGTTGACAATTACATCGCTAATTGTATTCTCTGTAAGGGGTCAGCTTACTCGAGTGGAAGAAATTCCCTTCAGATCTCCGATTACCGTTATCCACTTCATATATGGAGTTTGAAATCCTTCTTAGAATTTTGAAAGGTCCTTTCCTAATTTCTTCCAGCTTATTTCTATTCATTTTGTTTCCTTTGTGGGTGAAGACCATATCACCGATTTTTAATTCGTGTTCTCTTCTTTCTTTATCGTATTTTTGTTTGTTGATTTGGAAATTTCTTGTCGAGTTTTTGAATGCTTCTTCTCTGTCTCTTTTTAGGTTTATCTTATTTTCCATTATTTCCTTAGGGACGATTTCAATCATTTTTCCATACAGTAAATGATTTGGGGCAAATCCCGTTACACTGTGTCTGGTGTTATTGTATTCTTCTACGCTTTCTTCTGCGATTTTTGTCCAGTTTCTCTTATTTTTGTCTGAATTCATCTTACATCTGATCCTGTTCACTAATGTTTGATTTACCCTTTCGTTCAGTCCAGTGGAGGATGGGCAGTCTGTCGAAGTGAAAATTAATTTAATGTTCCTTTTTCTCGCATACTCCTGAATTTCTTTGGATGTCATTACTGGGTATAGGTCTGCAAGGAAAATTTTTATGGAATCTGTTTCTCCTGTCGAGTCTATAAGTTTTATGATATCTTCTGAGCGTTGTGTTTTCGATGTGGAGATAAAAACAGCCCTTGAAAAATGATCGATGAGTATGTGCATGTATTTCTTTGGTGAGTTGTTATTGGAAAAACCTCCGATCGTATCGAATGACAATATTTCAAACGGTTTCCTAGCTGGTCCTAGTTTCGACATAAACCCGATCGGTCTTCTCGTTCTGCTTTTATTCTTGATGCAGATTTCGCAATGTTTGCAGAATTTGTCGACAATTCGGTCCATCTTTTTGAAATAACAAAAGGGTCGGATTTTCTTCAGTATATGGTTTCTTCCAATGTGACCAAAGAAATCATAAACCTTCCTTATGATATATTCACCAAACTCTTGTGAGACGAATATACGTTGGCGTCCTTTAATATTTTTAAAAAAAATCTCTGATTTTTTTATAAGGTCTTTCGTATTTTTAATATTTTCTCTGTTTTCTTCTTGGTCTTGGATTATGTCTTGTTTTTTTATAATATTTGCTACTTTCAAAACATCTTCTTCATTCTTAAAGCTTTCTAAGACGGGGTTCCTGGATAGTGCGTCTGCCTCTATGTTGTGTTTTCCTGGAGCATAGTATATCAGGTCTCCTAAGGTTTCATCGGTTCTTGCCTTGATTCTCATTAATTCCAATGGTTTATGATCTGAAAGGAAAGTGAAATATCTACTAATTAAACAATGTTGTCAGTATTGAATCGTCTCTTTAATAACAAGACATTCAAAGTGGATTGCTTTTCTCTTTGCCTCTGTTGGTTTCAATTTTCTCGAAAAGTACACAACAGGGTATAACATCCCGTTGTCTTGAGGTTGCCTTAAAACTGCTCCTAAGCCCTCTCCACTTGCTTCTGTGTAAATGAATACTTCTTTGTTATGGTCTTATATTGAAAGGATCGGGCTTGAACAGAGGTATTCTTTAATCTTTTGAAATGATTTTTCACATTCTTCATTCCAAATAAATTCTGTGTTTTTTCTTAATAATTTGTGTAGTGGTACCAAGAGTTTGAGATGAATTTATAATAAAAATTTATTTTTCCGAGTAATTGTCTCACATTCTTCTTATTTCTTGGACGTTCAAATTCACGTATCGCTTTTAGGTTATCTTTCCCTGGTCTCACACCATCTTTCTCTATAATGTGGCCTAGGTATTTTACTGAGTTCTCTGCGAATTTACATTTGGCCAGTTTTAATCGGAAGCCTTCTTTCCTTATTACCTTCATCAACTGCTCTATGTGTTTGATATGTTGACCAAACGTTTCAGAGAAGACTAGGATGTCGTCGATGTAGTTAATGCAAAATTCTGCTAATCCGTTCCTTCTAAAAGTGTTTGCCAGCACCCTTTGGAAAATAGCAGGAGAGATTATTAGTCCGAACAGTAAACACTTCCGTTGCCAGTGTCCATTTTGTGTTATAAAGGCTGTCTTCTCTCGGTCCTCTTTTTTTATTGGAATTGATCAAACGCTGAATCAATGTCAAACGTTGAGAAGAAATAGCAATATCCCGCTTTGACTCTGATATCTTCGATTCTTGGGAACGGTTGTAATTCCAGAACTACAATTTTGTTTATCTCTTGGAAATCAATACACAGTCTATCTCGACGATTCAATTTTTTTTTAGAAGCTAGTGTCATCGGTGCTGCAAATGGTGAACTGATCCCTCTGTGAGAGCCTGTTCTAGTAATTTCGTACTCTGGAATTCAATTTCTTTCTGGTCTGCAATGCTACATCTGTATGGTTTCTTTGATATAAATTTGTTTTCAGTTAGCTCAATGGAAGCCTCTTGATATTTCCTAGTTCCCATATCGAATTTGTGTTTTGTAAATATGTTTATATTTATATATATTTCTCTATATATTATAGAGAATTTATAGAGAATTCTTTATATTTTATAGAGAATTTCTCTATATTATATATTCTCTATTCTTTATATTTCTTTATAAGCTGGCTTGTCTCTTTTTTTGTAGGTTATTTAGGTGTCCTAGGTTGTTCATCTTCTTGTATTCTGTAACGTTTATCTCCTAGTTCCCATATCGAATTTGTGTTTGGCAAATATGTTTATATTTATATATATTTCTCTATATTTTATAGAGAATTTATAGAGAATTCTTTATATTTTATAGAGAATTTCTCTATATTATATATTCTCTATTCTTTATATTTCTTTATAAGCTGGCTTGTCTCTTTTTTTGTAGGTTATTTAGGTGTCCTAGGTTGTCCATCTTCTTGTATTCTGTAACGTTTATCTCCTAGTTCCCATATCGAATTTGTGTTTGGCAAATATGTTTATATTTATATATATTTCTCTATATTTTATAGAGAATTTATAGAGAATTCTTTATATTTTATAGAGAATTTCTCTATATTATATATTCTCTATTCTTTATATTTCTTTATAAGCTGGCTTGTCTCTTTTTTTGTAGGTTATTTAGGTGTCCTAGGTTGTCCATCTTCTTGTATTCTGTAACGTTTATCTCCTAGTTCCCATATCGAATTTGTGTTTGGCAAATATGTTTATATTTATATATATTTCTCTATATTTTATAGAGAATTTATAGAGAATTCTTTATATTTTATAGAGAATTTCTCTATATTATATATTCTCTATTCTTTATATTTCTTTATAAGCTGGCTTGTCTCTTTTTTTGTAGGTTATTTAGGTGTCCTAGGTTGTCCATCTTCTTGTATTCTGTAACGTTTTTTCTTTCTTCTCTGATTATTTCTTCTTTCTTCTTTTCTATTAAATATTATTTCTTCTTTGTCGTCTACTTTCTGACTAACTCTCAAATTCTCATCTTGCTTCAACTTGAACTCTCTTATGGTGTCCAGCCCTAAGATCAGATCATATGTGAAGTTATCATTGCACACTATATAAACATTTATTTCTTTCTCTATTTTCTTAATTTTCATTCTAAGTTTTGCCCAGCTATTCATGAAGTCTTTCCCACTGATAGTGTTAAACATACTCTTGTCTTTTATTATATCTGCCTTTATTTGGTCAATGATTCTTTGGTTAATGTAGCTTGCATTGGCTCCAGTATCGTAGACGCCTTCAACCTCTTTCTGGTCGTTGATTCTAACTCGGAGCTTTATCAGTGATTCTTACTTCTCCAGGCGTTTTAGTTTTTTCCATTCTCATCTGGTGTTATTGCTTCTTTACTTTCTGTTGTGAATGCTTCTAATGAATTTACCGGCTTTTGGTTCCTCTGAGCATTTCTGTTTCTGTTTCTGTTTCTGTTTCTGCATACTTGTGTTGGGTGAAATCAGCCTGGGAAATTCAGTGCTTCACAAATCACACACAGTTGTTCCTTGGGTGGTGGCTCTGGCTTTCTGTCCAATCTTGCATTATTCTCTTGTGTTTTTCTTCCTTTCATCTGGTCTTCATATTGCCCCAAGAGTCTGATTAAGTCATTTGTTGATTGTACAGCTTCTTTATCAATTTCATCTTGAATGTGTATGGGTAATCCAATAACAATTAGATTTATCCTTGTCTCTTCGGAGGTCTTCCTCATTGCTTCCAATATTAATCGTTCCTTTTCTATGGCATATTCAGTGAATGAACCTGAAATATATTTAAAGTTATAGGCATATTGGGCTGCCGACCAACCTTTATTGTTAAAAGCTTTTAGAAATGCTGCCTTCCAATTTTCCCAGTTGTATTCTTCATCTTTCAGCAGATTTGTCTGGTACCATTCTGATGCTGTTTTTCCCAAATATTTCTTCAAATTCTTGATCGTTTTTTCGTCGTTTTGGATCTCGTATTTTTCGCATTCTGTTTCATACTCTAATATCCAATCTGTGGCCTTTTGCGTTCCATTAAATTGTTTTATGGCAAAGTCCGTGCCTTCCCTCTCATGCATGTTTTGTTTCTGGAAGATCTCTAATAATGTTTCTATTTGAAGATTGGGCTTTTCGGTTTCGGAATTTATTTATTTCGGAATTTATTTTTTTCGGGCTTTATTTTCCTTGTGGGGATGATCTCCGATACTTCTAAATAAATATCTCAAAACAGGAAGTTTAAACTTGTATCGATGTATGACGCTGCTGTTGCATCATCCATCGTGACTGCAATGTTTCTGTAATGGCCTACCTTGGTTAAGCTGTTTGCGGCTTTCTTCACTATCGATAAACTGAATAACCGCGGATGATGATCTCTTGCTTGATATTCTGGGGGAAAGACATAACATACTTCATCTTCTGGTTTTCTTATGGATTCTATGCATTCTATTTTCTCCCCCCTTGCGTTCTCGTTCATGACAATACGTAGCTTCACTTCTAACGGCATGACATAGTGAAAATCGGTTTGTAAGATCGTAATCTGGGGATAATTCAGGGATCGATTCTGTAGTCTGAAAATCGAGTTTTTATTATGAAGTAAATAATAAAATACAAAAATAAACAACAATTAGTATGCGTCTATAACAATAAATAACAATAATTATCTAAACGGGAAATAACAAGTCTTTAGTGCAATGTTTACCTGAAAATCGAGAATCGATTTTCAACGTCCTGAGCTACCGATCTTTCTTCTTCAGTCTTTAAAATCTTAAATAACTATTCTGTAGCCTTGTCTGTCTCTAATGTAACTCTCTGTCCGTCCGTTCGGGAAAAATGTGCTTCTTAAAATGGTCGTCCGTAAAACAAAAGAAGATCGGTCTGCCCGTGAAACACAGCCTGTCGTGCTACCCATAAAGCAAAAAGAATCCCTATCCTACATGAACTCTAGGGAGTTTACACCTCCCCTCCTCGTGTTGACAATTACATCGCTAATTGTATTCTCTGTAAGGGGTCAGCTTACTCGAGTGGAAGAAATTCCCTTCAGATCTCCGATTACCGTTATCCACTTCATATATGGAGTTTGAAATCCTTCTTAGAATTTTGAAAGGTCCTTTCCTAATTTCTTCCAGCTTATTTCTATTCATTTTGTTTCCTTTGTGGGTGAAGACCATATCACCGATTTTTAATTCGTGTTCTCTTCTTTCTTTATCGTATTTTTGTTTGTTGATTTGGAAATTTCTTGTCGAGTTTTTGAATGCTTCTTCTCTGTCTCTTTTTAGGTTTATCTTATTTTCCATTATTTCCTTAGGGACGATTTCAATCATTTTTCCATACAGTAAATGATTTGGGGCAAATCCCGTTACACTGTGTCTGGTGTTATTGTATTCTTCTACGCTTTCTTCTGCGATTTTTGTCCAGTTTCTCTTATTTTTGTCTGAATTCATCTTACATCTGATCCTGTTCACTAATGTTTGATTTACCCTTTCGTTCAGTCCAGTGGAGGATGGGCAGTCTGTCGAAGTGAAAATTAATTTAATGTTCCTTTTTCTCGCATACTCTTGAATTTCTTTGGATGTCATTACTGGGTATAGGTCTGCAAGGAAAATTTTTATGGAATCAGTTTCTCCTGTCGAGTCTATAAGTTTTATGATATCTTCTGAGCGTTGTGTTTTCGATGTGGAGATAAAAACAGCCCTTGAAAAATGATCGATGAGTATGTGCATGTATTTCTTTGGTGAGTTGTTATTGGAAAAACCTCCGATCGTATCGAATGACAATATTTCAAACGGTTTCCTAGCTGGTCCTAGTTTCGACATAAACCCGATCGGTCTTCTCGTTCTGCTTTTATTCTTGATGCAGATTTCGCAATGTTTGCAGAATTTGTCGACAATTCGGTCCATCTTTTTGAAATAACAAAAGGGTCGGATTTTCTTCAGTATATGGTTTCTTCCAATGTGACCAAAGAAATCATAAACCTTCCTTATGATATATTCACCAAACTCTTGTGAGACGAATATACGTTGGCGTCCTTTAATATTTTTAAAAAAAATCTCTGATTTTTTTATAAGGTCTTTCGTATTTTTAATATTTTCTCTGTTTTCTTCTTGGTCTTGGATTATGTCTTGTTTTTTTATAATATTTGCTACTTTCAAAACATCTTCTTCATTCTTAAAGCTTTCTAAGACGGGGTTCCTGGATAGTGCGTCTGCCTCTATGTTGTGCTTTCCTGGAGCATAGTATATCAGGTCTCCTAAGATTTCATCGGTTCTTGCCTTGATTCTCATTAATTCCAATGGTTTATGATCTGAAAGGAAAGTGAAATATCTACTAATTAAACAATGTTGTCAGTATTGAATCGTCTCTTTAATAACAAGACATTCAAAGTGGATTGCTTTTCTCTTAGCCTCTGTTGGCTTCAATTTTCTCGAAAAGTACACAACAGGGTATAACATCCCGTTGTCTTGAGGTTGCCTTAAAACTGCTCCTAAGCCCTCTCCACTTGCTTCTGTGTAAATGAATACTTCTTTGTTATGGTCTTATATTGAAAGGATCGGGCTTGAACAGAGGTATTCTTTAATCTTTTGAAATGATTTTTCACATTCTTCATTCCAAATAAATTCTGTGTTTTTTCTTAATAATTTGTGTAGTGGTACCAAGAGTTTGAGATGAATTTATAATAAAAATTTATTTTTCCGAGTAATTGTCTCACATTCTTCTTATTTCTTGGACGTTCAAATTCACGTATCGCTTTTAGGTTATCTTTCCCTGGTCTCACACCATCTTTCTCTATAATGTGGCCTAGGTATTTTACTGAGTTCTCTGCGAATTTACATTTGGCCAGTTTTAATCGGAAGCCTTCTTTCCTTATTACCTTCATCAACTGCTCTATGTGTTTGATATGTTGACCAAACGTTTCAGAGAAGACTAGGATGTCGTCGATGTAGTTAATGCAAAATTCTGCTAATCCGTTCCTTCTAAAAGTATTTGCCAGCACCCGTTGGAAAATAGCAGGAGAGATTATTAGTCCGAACAGTAAACATTTCCGTTGCCAGTGTCCATTTTGTGTTATAAAGGCTGTCTTCTCTCGGTCCTCTTTTTTTTATTGGAATTGATCAAACGCTGAATCAATGTCAAACGTTGAGAAGAAATAGCAATATCCCGCTTTGACTGTGATATCTTCGATTCTTGGGAACGGTTGTAATTCCAGAACTACAATTTTGTTTATCTCTTGGAAATCAATACACAGTCTATCTCGACGATTCAATTTTTTTTTAGAAGCTAGTGTCATCGGTGCTGCAAATGGTGAACTGATCCCTCTGTGAGAGCCTGTTCTAGTAATTTCGTACTCTGGAATTCAATTTCTTTCTGGTCTGGAATGCTACATCTGTATGGTTTCTTTGATATAAATTTGTTTTCAGTTAGCTCAATGGAAGCCTCTTGATATTTCCTAGTTCCCATATCGAATTTGTGTTTTGTAAATATGTTTATATTTATATATATTTCTCTATATATTATAGAGAATTTATAGAGAATTTTTTATATTTTATAGAGAATTTCTCTATATTATATATTCTCTATTCTTTATATTTCTTTATAAGCTGGATTGTTTCTTTTTTTGTAGGTTATTTAGGTGTCCTAGGTTGTCCATATTCTTGTATTCTGTAACGTTTACCTTTCTTCTCTGATTATTTCTTCTTTCTTCTTTTCTATTAAATATTATTTCTTCTTTGTCGTCTACTTTCTGACTAACTCTCAAATTCTCATCTTGCTTCAACTTGAACTCTCTTATGGTGTCCAGCCCTAAGATCAGATCATATGTGAAGTTATCATTGCACACTACATAAACATTTATTTCTTTCTCTATTTTCTTAATTTTCATTCTAAGTTTTGCCCAGCTATTCATGAAGTCTTTCCCACTGATAGTGTTAAACATACTCCTGTCTTTTATTATATCTGCCTTTATTTGGTCAATGATTCTTTGGTTAATGTAGCTTGCATTGGCTCCAGTATCGTAGACGCCTTCAACCTCTTTCTGGTCGTTGATTCTAACTCGGAGCTTTATCAGTGATTCTTACTTCTCCAGGCGTTTTAGTTTTTTCCATTCTCATCTGGTGTTATTGCTTCTTTACTTTCTGTTGTGAATGCTTCTAATGAATTTACCGGCTTTTGGTTCCTCTGAGCATTTCTGTTTCTGTTTCTGTTTCTGCATACTTGTGTTGGGTGAAATCAGCCTGGGAAATGCAGTGCTTCACAAATCACACACAGTTGTTCCTTGGGTGGTGGCTCTGGCTTTCTGTCCAATCTTGCATTATTCTCTTGTGTTTTTCTTCCTTTCATCTGGTCTTCATATTGCCCCAAGAGTCTGATTAAGTCATTTGTTGATTGTACAGCTTCTTTATCAATTTCATCTTGAATGTGTATGGGTAATCCAATAACAATTAGATTTATCCTTGTCTCTTCGGAGGTCTTCCTCCTTGCTTCCAATATTAATCGTTCCTTTTCTATGGCATATTCAGTGAATGAACCTGAAATATATTTAAAGTTATAGGCATATTGGGCTGCCGACCAACCTTTATTGCTAAAAGCTTTTAGAAATGCTGCCTTCCAATTTTCCCAGTTGTATTCATGATCTTTCAGCAGATTTGTCTGGTACCATTCTGATGCTGTTTTTCCCAAATATTTCTTCAAATTCTTGATCCTTTTTTCGTCGTTTTGGATCTCGTATTTTTCGCATTCCGTTTCATACTCTAATATCCAATCTGTGGCCTTTTGCGTTCCATTAAATTGTTTTATGGCAAAGTCCGTGCCTTCCCTCTCATGCATGTTTTGTTTCTGGAAGATCTCTAATAATGTTTCTATTTGAAGATTGGGCTTTCCTTGTGGGGATGATCTCCGATACTTCTAAATAAATATCTCAAAACAGGAAGTTTAAACTTGTATCGATGTATGACGCTGCTGTTGCATCATCCATCGTGACTGCAATGTTTCTGTAATGGCCTACCTTGGTTAAGCTGTTTGCGGCTTTCTTCACTATCGATAAACTGAATAACCGCGAATGATGATCTCTTGCTTGATATTCTGGGGGAAAGACATAACATACTTCATCTTCTGGTTTTCTTATGGATTCTATGCATTCTATTTTCTCCCCCCTTGCGTTCTCGTTCATGACAATACGTAGCTTTACTTCTAACGGCATGACATAGTGAAAATCGGTTTGTAAGATCGTAATCTGGGGATAATTCAGGGATCGATTCTGTAGTCTGAAAATCGAGTTTTTATTATGAAGTAAATAATAAAATACAAAAATAAACAACAATTAGTATGCGTCTATAACAATAAATAACAATAATTATCTAAACGGGAAATAACAAGTCTTTAGTGCAATGTTTACCTGAAAATCGAGAATCGATTTTCAACGTCCTGAGCTACCGATCTTTCTTCTTCAGTCTTTAAAATCTTAAATAACTATTCTGTAGCCTTGTCTGTCTCTAATGTAACTCTCTGTCCGTCCGTTCGGGAAAAATGTGCTTCTTAAAATGGTCGTCCGTAAAACAAAAGAAGATCGGTCTGCCCGTGAAACACAGCCTGTCGTGCTACCCATAAAGCAAAAAGAATCCCTATCCTACATGAACTCTAGGGAGTTTACACCTCCCCTCCTCGTGTTGACAATTACATCGCTAATTGTATTCTCTGTAAGGGGTCAGCTTACTCGAGTGGAAGAAATTCCCTTCAGATCTCCGATTACCGTTATCCACTTCATATATGGAGTTTGAAATCCTTCTTAGAATTTTGAAAGGTCCTTTCCTAATTTCTTCCAGCTTATTTCTATTCATTTTGTTTCCTTTGTGGGTGAAGACCATATCACCGATTTTTAATTCGTGTTCTCTTCTTTCTTTATCGTATTTTTGTTTGTTGATTTGGAAATTTCTTGTCGAGTTTTTGAATGCTTCTTCTCTGTCTCTTTTTAGGTTTATCTTATTTTCCATTATTTCCTTAGGGACGATTTCAATCATTTTTCCATACAGTAAATGATTTGGGGCAAATCCCGTTACACTGTGTCTGGTGTTATTGTATTCTTCTACGCTTTCTTCTGCGATTTTTGTCCAGTTTCTCTTATTTTTGTCTGAATTCATCTTACATCTGATCCTGTTCACTAATGTTTGATTTACCCTTTCGTTCAGTCCAGTGGAGGATGGGCAGTCTGTCGAAGTGAAAATTAATTTAATGTTCCTTTTTCTCGCATACTCCTGAATTTCTTTGGATGTCATTACTGGGTATAGGTCTGCAAGGAAAATTTTTATGGAATCTGTTTCTCCTGTCGAGTCTATAAGTTTTATGATATCTTCTGAGCGTTGTGTTTTCGATGTGGAGATAAAAACAGCCCTTGAAAAATGATCGATGAGTATGTGCATGTATTTCTTTGGTGAGTTGTTATTGGAAAAACCTCCGATCGTATCGAATGACAATATTTCAAACGGTTTCCTAGCTGGTCCTAGTTTCGACATAAACCCGATCGGTCTTCTCGTTCTGCTTTTATTCTTGATGCAGATTTCGCAATGTTTGCAGAATTTGTCGACAATTCGGTCCATCTTTTTGAAATAACAAAAGGGTCGGATTTTCTTCAGTATATGGTTTCTTCCAATGTGACCAAAGAAATCATAAACCTTCCTTATGATATATTCACCAAACTCTTGTGAGACGAATATACGTTGGCGTCCTTTAATATTTTTAAAAAAAATCTCTGATTTTTTTATAAGGTCTTTCGTATTTTTAATATTTTCTCTGTTTTCTTCTTGGTCTTGGATTATGTCTTGTTTTTTTATAATATTTGCTACTTTCAAAACATCTTCTTCATTCTTAAAGCTTTCTAAGACGGGGTTCCTGGATAGTGCGTCTGCCTCTATGTTGTGTTTTCCTGGAGCATAGTATATCAGGTCTCCTAAGGTTTCATCGGTTCTTGCCTTGATTCTCATTAATTCCAATGGTTTATGATCTGAAAGGAAAGTGAAATATCTACTAATTAAACAATGTTGTCAGTATTGAATCGTCTCTTTAATAACAAGACATTCAAAGTGGATTGCTTTTCTCTTTGCCTCTGTTGGTTTCAATTTTCTCGAAAAGTACACAACAGGGTATAACATCCCGTTGTCTTGAGGTTGCCTTAAAACTGCTCCTAAGCCCTCTCCACTTGCTTCTGTGTAAATGAATACTTCTTTGTTATGGTCTTATATTGAAAGGATCGGGCTTGAACAGAGGTATTCTTTAATCTTTTGAAATGATTTTTCACATTCTTCATTCCAAATAAATTCTGTGTTTTTTCTTAATAATTTGTGTAGTGGTACCAAGAGTTTGAGATGAATTTATAATAAAAATTTATTTTTCCGAGTAATTGTCTCACATTCTTCTTATTTCTTGGACGTTCAAATTCACGTATCGCTTTTAGGTTATCTTTCCCTGGTCTCACACCATCTTTCTCTATAATGTGGCCTAGGTATTTTACTGAGTTCTCTGCGAATTTACATTTGGCCAGTTTTAATCGGAAGCCTTCTTTCCTTATTACCTTCATCAACTGCTCTATGTGTTTGATATGTTGACCAAACGTTTCAGAGAAGACTAGGATGTCGTCGATGTAGTTAATGCAAAATTCTGCTAATCCGTTCCTTCTAAAAGTATTTGCCAGCACCCGTTGGAAAATAGCAGGAGAGATTATTAGTCCGAACAGTAAACATTTCCGTTGCCAGTGTCCATTTTGTGTTATAAAGGCTGTCTTCTCTCGGTCCTCTTTTTTTTATTGGAATTGATCAAACGCTGAATCAATGTCAAACGTTGAGAAGAAATAGCAATATCCCGCTTTGACTGTGATATCTTCGATTCTTGGGAATGGTTGTAATTCCAGAACTACAATTTTGTTTATCTCTTGGAAATCAATACACAGTCTATCTCGACGATTCAATTTTTTTTTAGAAGCTAGTGTCATCGGTGCTGCAAATGGTGAACTGATCCCTCTGTGAGAGCCTGTTCTAGTAATTTCGTACTCTGGAATTCAATTTCTTTCTGGTCTGGAATGCTACATCTGTATGGTTTCTTTGATATAAATTTGTTTTCAGTTAGCTCAATGGAAGCCTCTTGATATTTCCTAGTTCCCATATCGAATTTGTGTTTTGTAAATATGTTTATATTTATATATATTTCTCTATATATTATAGAGAATTTATAGAGAATTCTTTATATTTTATAGAGAATTTCTCTATGTTATATATTCTCTATTCTTTATATTTCTTTATAAGCTGGCTTGTCTCTTTTTTTGTAGGTTATTTAGGTGTCCTAGGTTGTCCATCTTCTTGTATTCTGTAACGTTTATCTCCTAGTTCCCATATCGAATTTGTGTTTGGCAAATATGTTTATATTTATATATATTTCTCTATATTTTATAGAGAATTTATAGAGAATTCTTTATATTTTATAGAGAATTTCTCTATATTATATATTCTCTATTCTTTATATTTCTTTATAAGCTGGCTTGTCTCTTTTTTTGTAGGTTATTTAGGTGTCCTAGGTTGTCCATCTTCTTGTATTCTGTAACGTTTTTTCTTTCTTCTCTGATTATTTCTTCTTTCTTCTTTTCTATTAAATATTATTTCTTCTTTGTCGTCTACTTTCTGACTAACTCTCAAATTCTCATCTTGCTTCAACTTGAACTCTCTTATGGTGTCCAGCCCTAAGATCAGATCATATGTGAAGTTATCATTGCACACTATATAAACATTTATTTCTTTCTCTATTTTCTTAATTTTCATTCTAAGTTTTGCCCAGCTATTCATGAAGTCTTTCCCACTGATAGTGTTAAACATACTCTTGTCTTTTATTATATCTGCCTTTATTTGGTCAATGATTCTTTGGTTAATGTAGCTTGCATTGGCTCCAGTATCGTAGACGCCTTCAACCTCTTTCTGGTCGTTGATTCTAACTCGGAGCTTTATCAGTGATTCTTACTTCTCCAGGCGTTTTAGTTTTTTCCATTCTCATCTGGTGTTATTGCTTCTTTACTTTCTGTTGTGAATGCTTCTAATGAATTTACCGGCTTTTGGTTCCTCTGAGCATTTCTGTTTCTGTTTCTGCTTCTGTTTCTGCATACTTGTGTTGGGTGAAATCAGCCTGGGAAATTCAGTGCTTCACAAATCACACACAGTTGTTCCTTGGGTGGTGGCTCTGGCTTTCTGTCCAATCTTGCATTATTCTCTTGTGTTTTTCTTCCTTTCATCTGGTCTTCATATTGCCCCAAGAGTCTGATTAAGTCATTTGTTGATTGTACAGCTTCTTTATCAATTTCATCTTGAATGTGTATGGGTAATCCAATAACAATTAGATTTATCCTTGTCTCTTCGGAGGTCTTCCTCCTTGCTTCCAATATTAATCGTTCCTTTTCTATGGCATATTCAGTGAATGAACCTGAAATATATTTAAAGTTATAGGCATATTGGGCTGCCGACCAACCTTTATTGCTAAAAGCTTTTAGAAATGCTGCCTTCCAATTTTCCCAGTTGTATTCATGATCTTTCAGCAGATTTGTCTGGTACCATTCTGATGCTGTTTTTCCCAAATATTTCTTCAAATTCTTGATCCTTTTTTCGTCGTTTTGGATCTCGTATTTTTCGCATTCCGTTTCATACTCTAATATCCAATCTGTGGCCTTTTGCGTTCCATTAAATTGTTTTATGGCAAAGTCCGTGCCTTCCCTCTCATGCATGTTTTGTTTCTGGAAGATCTCTAATAATGTTTCTATTTGAAGATTGGGCTTTCCTTGTGGGGATGATCTCCGATACTTCTAAATAAATATCTCAAAACAGGAAGTTTAAACTTGTATCGATGTATGACGCTGCTGTTGCATCATCCATCGTGACTGCAATGTTTCTGTAATGGCCTACCTTGGTTAAGCTGTTTGCGGCTTTCTTCACTATCGATAAACTGAATAACCGCGGATGATAATCTCTTGCTTGATATTCTGGGGGAAAGACATAACATACTTCATCTTCTGGTTTTCTTATGGATTCTATGCATTCTATTTTCTCCCCCCTTGCGTTCTCGTTCATGACAATACGTAGCTTCACTTCTAACGGCATGACATAGTGAAAATCGGTTTGTAAGATCGTAATCTGGGGATAATTCAGGGATCGATTCTGTAGTCTGAAAATCGAGTTTTTATTATGAAGTAAATAATAAAATACAAAAATAAACAACAATTAGTATGCGTCTATAACAATAAATAACAATAATTATCTAAACGGGAAATAACAAGTCTTTAGTGCAATGTTTACCTGAAAATCGAGAATCGATTTTCAACGTCCTGAGCTACCGATCTTTCTTCTTCAGTCTTTAAAATCTTAAATAACTATTCTGTAGCCTTGTCTGTCTCTAATGTAACTCTCTGTCCGTCCGTTCGGGAAAAATGTGCTTCTTAAAATGGTCGTCCGTAAAACAAAAGAAGATCGGTCTGCCCGTGAAACACAGCCTGTCGTGCTACCCATAAAGCAAAAAGAATCCCTATCCTACATGAACTCTAGGGAGTTTACACCTCCCCTCCTCGTGTTGACAATTACATCGCTAATTGTATTCTCTGTAAGGGGTCAGCTTACTCGAGTGGAAGAAATTCCCTTCAGATCTCCGATTACCGTTATCCACTTCATATATGGAGTTTGAAATCCTTCTTAGAATTTTGAAAGGTCCTTTCCTAATTTCTTCCAGCTTATTTCTATTCATTTTGTTTCCTTTGTGGGTGAAGACCATATCACCGATTTTTAATTCGTGTTCTCTTCTTTCTTTATCGTATTTTTGTTTGTTGATTTCGAAATTTCTTGTCGAGTTTTTGAATGCTTCTTCTCTGTCTCTTTTTAGGTTTATCTTATTTTCCATTATTTCCTTAGGGACGATTTCAATCATTTTTCCATACAGTAAATGATTTGGGGCAAATCCCGTTACACTGTGTCTGGTGTTATTGTATTCTTCTACGCTTTCTTCTGCGATTTTTGTCCAGTTTCTCTTATTTTTGTCTGAATTCATCTTACATCTGATCCTGTTCACTAATGTTTGATTTACCCTTTCGTTGAGTCCAGTGGAGGATGGGCAGTCTGTCGAAGTGAAAATTAATTTAATGTTCCTTTTTCTCGCATACTCCTGAATTTCTTTGGATGTCATTACTGGGTATAGGTCTGCAAGGAAAATTTTTATGGAATCTGTTTCTCCTGTCGAGTCTATAAGTTTTATGATATCTTCTGAGCGTTGTGTTTTCGATGTGGAGATAAAAACAGCCCTTGAAAAATGATCGATGAGTATGTGCATGTATTTCTTTGGTGAGTTGTTATTGGAAAAACCTCCGATCGTATCGAATGACAATATTTCAAACGGTTTCCTAGCTGGTCCTAGTTTCGACATAAACCCGATCGGTCTTCTCGTTCTGCTTTTATTCTTGATGCAGATTTCGCAATGTTTGCAGAATTTGTCGACAATTCGGTCCATCTTTTTGAAATAACAAAAGGGTCGGATTTTCTTCAGTATATGGTTTCTTCCAATGTGACCAAAGAAATCATAAACCTTCCTTATGATATATTCACCAAACTCTTGTGAGACGAATATACGTTGGCGTCCTTTAATATTTTTAAAAAAAATCTCTGATTTTTTTATAAGGTCTTTCGTATTTTTAATATTTTCTCTGTTTTCTTCTTGGTCTTGGATTATGTCTTGTTTTTTTATAATATTTGCTACTTTCAAAACATCTTCTTCATTCTTAAAGCTTTCTAAGACGGGGTTCCTGGATAGTGCGTCTGCCTCTATGTTGTGTTTTCCTGGAGCATAGTATATCAGGTCTCCTAAGGTTTCATCGGTTCTTGCCTTGATTCTCATTAATTCCAATGGTTTATGATCTGAAAGGAAAGTGAAATATCTACTAATTAAACAATGTTGTCAGTATTGAATCGTCTCTTTAATAACAAGACATTCAAAGTGGATTGCTTTTCTCTTAGCCTCTGTTGGCTTCAATTTTCTCGAAAAGTACACAACAGGGTATAACATCCCGTTGTCTTGAGGTTGCCTTAAAACTGCTCCTAAGCCCTCTCCACTTGCTTCTGTGTAAATGAATACTTCTTTGTTATGGTCTTATATTGAAAGGATCGGGCTTGAACAGAGGTATTCTTTAATCTTTTGAAATGATTTTTCACATTCTTCATTCCAAATAAATTCTGTGTTTTTTCTTAATAATTTGTGTAGTGGTACCAAGAGTTTGAGATGAATTTATAATAAAAATTTATTTTTCCGAGTAATTGTCTCACATTCTTCTTATTTCTTGGACGTTCAAATTCACGTATCGCTTTTAGGTTATCTTTCCCTGGTCTCACACCATCTTTCTCTATAATGTGGCCTAGGTATTTTACTGAGTTCTCTGCGAATTTACATTTGGCCAGTTTTAATCGGAAGCCTTCTTTCCTTATTACCTTCATCAACTGCTCTATGTGTTTGATATGTTGACCAAACGTTTCAGAGAAGACTAGGATGTCGTCGATGTAGTTAATGCAAAATTCTGCTAATCCGTTCCTTCTAAAAGTATTTGCCAGCACCCGTTGGAAAATAGCAGGAGAGATTATTAGTCCGAACAGTAAACACTTCCGTTGCCAGTGTCCATTTTGTGTTATAAAGGCTGTCTTCTCTCGGTCCTCTTTTTTTTATTGGAATTGATCAAACGCTGAATCAATGTCAAACGTTGAGAAGAAATAGCAATATCCCGCTTTGACTGTGATATCTTCGATTCTTGGGAACGGTTGTAATTCCAGAACTACAATTTTGTTTATCTCTTGGAAATCAATACACAGTCTATCTCGACGATTCAATTTTTTTTTAGAAGCTAGTGTCATCGGTGCTGCAAATGGTGAACTGATCCCTCTGTGAGAGCCTGTTCTAGTAATTTCGTACTCTGGAATTCTATTACTTTCTGATCTGGAATGCTACATCTGTATGGTTTCTTTGATATGTATTTGTTTTCAGTTAGCTCAATGGAAGCCTCTTGATATTTCCTAGTTCCCATATCAAATTTGTGTTTGGCAAATATGTTTATATTTATATATATTTCTCTATATATTATAGAGAATTTATAGAGAATTTTTTATATTTTATAGAGAATTTCTCTATATTATATATTCTCTATTCTTTATATTTCTTTATAAGCTGGATTGTTTCTTTTTTTGTAGGTTATTTAGGTGTCCTAGGTTGTCCATATTCTTGTATTCTGTAACGTTTACCTTTCTTCTCTGATTATTTCTTCTTTCTTCTTTTCTATTAAATATTATTTCTTCTTTGTCGTCTACTTTCTGACTAACTCTCAAATTCTCATCTTGCTTCAACTTGAACTCTCTTATGGTGTCCAGCCCTAAGATCAGATCATATGTGAAGTTATCATTGCACACTACATAAACATTTATTTCTTTCTCTATTTTCTTAATTTTCATTCTAAGTTTTGCCCAGCTATTCATGAAGTCTTTCCCACTGATAGTGTTAAACATACTCCTGTCTTTTATTATATCTGCCTTTATTTGGTCAATGATTCTTTGGTTAATGTAGCTTGCATTGGCTCCAGTATCGTAGACGCCTTCAACCTCTTTCTGGTCGTTGATTCTAACTCGGAGCTTTATCAGTGATTCTTACTTCTCCAGGCGTTTTAGTTTTTTCCATTCTCATCTGGTGTTATTGCTTCTTTACTTTCTGTTGTGAATGCTTCTAATGAATTTACCGGCTTTTGGTTCCTCTGAGCATTTCTGTTTCTGTTTCTGTTTCTGCATACTTGTGTTGGGTGAAATCAGCCTGGGAAATGCAGTGCTTCACAAATCACACACAGTTGTTCCTTGGGTGGTGGCTCTGGCTTTCTGTCCAATCTTGCATTATTCTCTTGTGTTTTTCTTCCTTTCATCTGGTCTTCATATTGCCCCAAGAGTCTGATTAAGTCATTTGTTGATTGTACAGCTTCTTTATCAATTTCATCTTGAATGTGTATGGGTAATCCAATAACAATTAGATTTATCCTTGTCTCTTCGGAGGTCTTCCTCCTTGCTTCCAATATTAATCGTTCCTTTTCTATGGCATATTCAGTGAATGAACCTGAAATATATTTAAAGTTATAGGCATATTGGGCTGCCGACCAACCTTTATTGCTAAAAGCTTTTAGAAATGCTGCCTTCCAATTTTCCCAGTTGTATTCATGATCTTTCAGCAGATTTGTCTGGTACCATTCTGATGCTGTTTTTCCCAAATATTTCTTCAAATTCTTGATCCTTTTTTCGTCGTTTTGGATCTCGTATTTTTCGCATTCCGTTTCATACTCTAATATCCAATCTGTGGCCTTTTGCGTTCCATTAAATTGTTTTATGGCAAAGTCCGTGCCTTCCCTCTCATGCATGTTTTGTTTCTGGAAGATCTCTAATAATGTTTCTATTTGAAGATTGGGCTTTCCTTGTGGGGATGATCTCCGATACTTCTAAATAAATATCTCAAAACAGGAAGTTTAAACTTGTATCGATGTATGACGCTGCTGTTGCATCATCCATCGTGACTGCAATGTTTCTGTAATGGCCTACCTTGGTTAAGCTGTTTGCGGCTTTCTTCACTATCGATAAACTGAATAACCGCGGATGATGATCTCTTGCTTGATATTCTGGGGGAAAGACATAACATACTTCATCTTCTGGTTTTCTTATGGATTCTATGCATTCTATTTTCTCCCCCCTTGCGTTCTCGTTCATGACAATACGTAGCTTCACTTCTAACGGCATGACATAGTGAAAATCGGTTTGTAAGATCGTAATCTGGGGATAATTCAGGGATCGATTCTGTAGTCTGAAAATCGAGTTTTTATTATGAAGTAAATAATAAAATACAAAAATAAACAACAATTAGTATGCGTCTATAACAATAAATAACAATAATTATCTAAACGGGAAATAACAAGTCTTTAGTGCAATGTTTACCTGAAAATCGAGAATCGATTTTCAACGTCCTGAGCTACCGATCTTTCTTCTTCAGTCTTTAAAATCTTAAATAACTATTCTGTAGCCTTGTCTGTCTCTAATGTAACTCTCTGTCCGTCCGTTCGGGAAAAATGTGCTTCTTAAAATGGTCGTCCGTAAAACAAAAGAAGATCGGTCTGCCCGTGAAACACAGCCTGTCGTGCTACCCATAAAGCAAAAAGAATCCCTATCCTACATGAACTCTAGGGAGTTTACACCTCCCCTCCTCGTGTTGACAATTACATCGCTAATTGTATTCTCTGTAAGGGGTCAGCTTACTCGAGTGGAAGAAATTCCCTTCAGATCTCCGATTACCGTTATCCACTTCATATATGGAGTTTGAAATCCTTCTTAGAATTTTGAAAGGTCCTTTCCTAATTTCTTCCAGCTTATTTCTATTCATTTTGTTTCCTTTGTGGGTGAAGACCATATCACCGATTTTTAATTCGTGTTCTCTTCTTTCTTTATCGTATTTTTGTTTGTTGATTTGGAAATTTCTTGTCGAGTTTTTGAATGCTTCTTCTCTGTCTCTTTTTAGGTTTATCTTATTTTCCATTATTTCCTTAGGGACGATTTCAATCATTTTTCCATACAGTAAATGATTTGGGGCAAATCCCGTTACACTGTGTCTGGTGTTATTGTATTCTTCTACGCTTTCTTCTGCGATTTTTGTCCAGTTTCTCTTATTTTTGTCTGAATTCATCTTACATCTGATCCTGTTCACTAATGTTTGATTTACCCTTTCGTTCAGTCCAGTGGAGGATGGGCAGTCTGTCGAAGTGAAAATTAATTTAATGTTCCTTTTTCTCGCATACTCTTGAATTTCTTTGGATGTCATTACTGGGTATAGGTCTGCAAGGAAAATTTTTATGGAATCAGTTTCTCCTGTCGAGTCTATAAGTTTTATGATATCTTCTGAGCGTTGTGTTTTCGATGTGGAGATAAAAACAGCCCTTGAAAAATGATCGATGAGTATGTGCATGTATTTCTTTGGTGAGTTGTTATTGGAAAAACCTCCGATCGTATCGAATGACAATATTTCAAACGGTTTCCTAGCTGGTCCTAGTTTCGACATAAACCCGATCGGTCTTCTCGTTCTGCTTTTATTCTTGATGCAGATTTCGCAATGTTTGCAGAATTTGTCGACAATTCGGTCCATCTTTTTGAAATAACAAAAGGGTCGGATTTTCTTCAGTATATGGTTTCTTCCAATGTGACCAAAGAAATCATAAACCTTCCTTATGATATATTCACCAAACTCTTGTGAGACGAATATACGTTGGCGTCCTTTAATATTTTTAAAAAAAATCTCTGATTTTTTTATAAGGTCTTTCGTATTTTTAATATTTTCTCTGTTTTCTTCTTGGTCTTGGATTATGTCTTGTTTTTTTATAATATTTGCTACTTTCAAAACATCTTCTTCATTCTTAAAGCTTTCTAAGACGGGGTTCCTGGATAGTGCGTCTGCCTCTATGTTGTGCTTTCCTGGAGCATAGTATATCAGGTCTCCTAAGATTTCATCGGTTCTTGCCTTGATTCTCATTAATTCCAATGGTTTATGATCTGAAAGGAAAGTGAAATATCTACTAATTAAACAATGTTGTCAGTATTGAATCGTCTCTTTAATAACAAGACATTCAAAGTGGATTGCTTTTCTCTTAGCCTCTGTTGGCTTCAATTTTCTCGAAAAGTACACAACAGGGTATAACATCCCGTTGTCTTGAGGTTGCCTTAAAACTGCTCCTAAGCCCTCTCCACTTGCTTCTGTGTAAATGAATACTTCTTTGTTATGGTCTTATATTGAAAGGATCGGGCTTGAACAGAGGTATTCTTTAATCTTTTGAAATGATTTTTCACATTCTTCATTCCAAATAAATTCTGTGTTTTTTCTTAATAATTTGTGTAGTGGTACCAAGAGTTTGAGATGAATTTATAATAAAAATTTATTTTTCCGAGTAATTGTCTCACATTCTTCTTATTTCTTGGACGTTCAAATTCACGTATCGCTTTTAGGTTATCTTTCCCTGGTCTCACACCATCTTTCTCTATAATGTGGCCTAGGTATTTTACTGAGTTCTCTGCGAATTTACATTTGGCCAGTTTTAATCGGAAGCCTTCTTTCCTTATTACCTTCATCAACTGCTCTATGTGTTTGATATGTTGACCAAACGTTTCAGAGAAGACTAGGATGTCGTCGATGTAGTTAATGCAAAATTCTGCTAATCCGTTCCTTCTAAAAGTATTTGCCAGCACCCGTTGGAAAATAGCAGGAGAGATTATTAGTCCGAACAGTAAACATTTCCGTTGCCAGTGTCCATTTTGTGTTATAAAGTCTGTCTTCTCTCGGTCCTCTTTTTTTATTGGAATTGATCAAACGCTGAATCAATGTCAAACGTTGAGAAGAAATAGCAATATCCCGCTTTGACTGTGATATCTTCGATTCTTGGGAACGGTTGTAATTCCAGAACTACAATTTTGTTTATCTCTTGGAAATCAATACACAGTCTATCTCGACGATTCAATTTTTTTTTAGAAGCTAGTGTCATCGGTGCTGCAAATGGTGAACTGATCCCTCTGTGAGAGCCTGTTCTAGTAATTTCGTACTCTGGAATTCAATTTCTTTCTGGTCTGGAATGCTACATCTGTATGGTTTCTTTGATATAAATTTGTTTTCAGTTAGCTCAATGGAAGCCTCTTGATATTTCCTAGTTCCCATATCGAATTTGTGTTTTGTAAATATGTTTATATTTATATATATTTCTCTATATATTATAGAGAATTTATAGAGAATTCTTTATATTTTATAGAGAATTTCTCTATGTTATATATTCTCTATTCTTTATATTTCTTTATAAGCTGGCTTGTCTCTTTTTTTGTAGGTTATTTAGGTGTCCTAGGTTGTCCATCTTCTTGTATTCTGTAACGTTTATCTCCTAGTTCCCATATCGAATTTGTGTTTGGCAAATATGTTTATATTTATATATATTTCTCTATATTTTATAGAGAATTTATAGAGAATTCTTTATATTTTATAGAGAATTTCTCTATATTATATATTCTCTATTCTTTATATTTCTTTATAAGCTGGCTTGTCTCTTTTTTTGTAGGTTATTTAGGTGTCCTAGGTTGTCCATCTTCTTGTATTCTGTAACGTTTTTTCTTTCTTCTCTGATTATTTCTTCTTTCTTCTTTTCTATTAAATATTATTTCTTCTTTGTCGTCTACTTTCTGACTAACTCTCAAATTCTCATCTTGCTTCAACTTGAACTCTCTTATGGTGTCCAGCCCTAAGATCAGATCATATGTGAAGTTATCATTGCACACTATATAAACATTTATTTCTTTCTCTATTTTCTTAATTTTCATTCTAAGTTTTGCCCAGCTATTCATGAAGTCTTTCCCACTGATAGTGTTAAACATACTCTTGTCTTTTATTATATCTGCCTTTATTTGGTCAATGATTCTTTGGTTAATGTAGCTTGCATTGGCTCCAGTATCGTAGACGCCTTCAACCTCTTTCTGGTCGTTGATTCTAACTCGGAGCTTTATCAGTGATTCTTACTTCTCCAGGCGTTTTAGTTTTTTCCATTCTCATCTGGTGTTATTGCTTCTTTACTTTCTGTTGTGAATGCTTCTAATGAATTTACCGGCTTTTGGTTCCTCTGAGCATTTCTGTTTCTGTTTCTGCTTCTGTTTCTGCATACTTGTGTTGGGTGAAATCAGCCTGGGAAATTCAGTGCTTCACAAATCACACACAGTTGTTCCTTGGGTGGTGGCTCTGGCTTTCTGTCCAATCTTGCATTATTCTCTTGTGTTTTTCTTCCTTTCATCTGGTCTTCATATTGCCCCAAGAGTCTGATTAAGTCATTTGTTGATTGTACAGCTTCTTTATCAATTTCATCTTGAATGTGTATGGGTAATCCAATAACAATTAGATTTATCCTTGTCTCTTCGGAGGTCTTCCTCCTTGCTTCCAATATTAATCGTTCCTTTTCTATGGCATATTCAGTGAATGAACCTGAAATATATTTAAAGTTATAGGCATATTGGGCTGCCGACCAACCTTTATTGCTAAAAGCTTTTAGAAATGCTGCCTTCCAATTTTCCCAGTTGTATTCATGATCTTTCAGCAGATTTGTCTGGTACCATTCTGATGCTGTTTTTCCCAAATATTTCTTCAAATTCTTGATCCTTTTTTCGTCGTTTTGGATCTCGTATTTTTCGCATTCCGTTTCATACTCTAATATCCAATCTGTGGCCTTTTGCGTTCCATTAAATTGTTTTATGGCAAAGTCCGTGCCTTCCCTCTCATGCATGTTTTGTTTCTGGAAGATCTCTAATAATGTTTCTATTTGAAGATTGGGCTTTCCTTGTGGGGATGATCTCCGATACTTCTAAATAAATATCTCAAAACAGGAAGTTTAAACTTGTATCGATGTATGACGCTGCTGTTGCATCATCCATCGTGACTGCAATGTTTCTGTAATGGCCTACCTTGGTTAAGCTGTTTGCGGCTTTCTTCACTATCGATAAACTGAATAACCGCGGATGATGATCTCTTGCTTGATATTCTGGGGGAAAGACATAACATACTTCATCTTCTGGTTTTCTTATGGATTCTATGCATTCTATTTTCTCCCCCCTTGCGTTCTCGTTCATGACAATACGTAGCTTTACTTCTAACGGCATGACATAGTGAAAATCGGTTTGTAAGATCGTAATCTGGGGATAATTCAGGGATCGATTCTGTAGTCTGAAAATCGAGTTTTTATTATGAAGTAAATAATAAAATACAAAAATAAACAACAATTAGTATGCGTCTATAACAATAAATAACAATAATTATCTAAACGGGAAATAACAAGTCTTTAGTGCAATGTTTACCTGAAAATCGAGAATCGATTTTCAACGTCCTGAGCTACCGATCTTTCTTCTTCAGTCTTTAAAATCTTAAATAACTATTCTGTAGCCTTGTCTGTCTCTAATGTAACTCTCTGTCCGTCCGTTCGGGAAAAATGTGCTTCTTAAAATGGTCGTCCGTAAAACAAAAGAAGATCGGTCTGCCCGTGAAACACAGCCTGTCGTGCTACCCATAAAGCAAAAAGAATCCCTATCCTACATGAACTCTAGGGAGTTTACACCTCCCCTCCTCGTGTTGACAATTACATCGCTAATTGTATTCTCTGTAAGGGGTCAGCTTACTCGAGTGGAAGAAATTCCCTTCAGATCTCCGATTACCGTTATCCACTTCATATATGGAGTTTGAAATCCTTCTTAGAATTTTGAAAGGTCCTTTCCTAATTTCTTCCAGCTTATTTCTATTCATTTTGTTTCCTTTGTGGGTGAAGACCATATCACCGATTTTTAATTCGTGTTCTCTTCTTTCTTTATCGTATTTTTGTTTGTTGATTTGGAAATTTCTTGTCGAGTTTTTGAATGCTTCTTCTCTGTCTCTTTTTAGGTTTATCTTATTTTCCATTATTTCCTTAGGGACGATTTCAATCATTTTTCCATACAGTAAATGATTTGGGGCAAATCCCGTTACACTGTGTCTGGTGTTATTGTATTCTTCTACGCTTTCTTCTGCGATTTTTGTCCAGTTTCTCTTATTTTTGTCTGAATTCATCTTACATCTGATCCTGTTCACTAATGTTTGATTTACCCTTTCGTTCAGTCCAGTGGAGGATGGGCAGTCTGTCGAAGTGAAAATTAATTTAATGTTCCTTTTTCTCGCATACTCCTGAATTTCTTTGGATGTCATTACTGGGTATAGGTCTGCAAGGAAAATTTTTATGGAATCTGTTTCTCCTGTCGAGTCTATAAGTTTTATGATATCTTCTGAGCGTTGTGTTTTCGATGTGGAGATAAAAACAGCCCTTGAAAAATGATCGATGAGTATGTGCATGTATTTCTTTGGTGAGTTGTTATTGGAAAAACCTCCGACCGTATCGAATGACAATATTTCAAACGGTTTCCTAGCTGGTCCTAGTTTCGACATAAACCCGATCGGTCTTCTCGTTCTGCTTTTATTCTTGATGCAGATTTCGCAATGTTTGCAGAATTTGTCGACAATTCGGTCCATCTTTTTGAAATAACAAAAGGGTCGGATTTTCTTCAGTATATGGTTTCTTCCAATGTGACCAAAGAAATCATAAACCTTCCTTATGATATATTCACCAAACTCTTGTGAGACGAATATACGTTGGCGTCCTTTAATATTTTTAAAAAAAATCTCTGATTTTTTTATAAGGTCTTTCGTATTTTTAATATTTTCTCTGTTTTCTTCTTGGTCTTGGATTATGTCTTGTTTTTTTATAATATTTGCTACTTTCAAAACATCTTCTTCATTCCTAAAGCTTTCTAAGACGGGGTTCCTGGATAGTGCGTCTGCCTCTATGTTGTGCTTTCCTGGAGCATAGTATATCAGGTCTCCTAAGGTTTCATCGGTTCTTGCCTTGATTCTCATTAATTCCAATGGTTTATGATCTGAAAGGAAAGTGAAATATCTACTAATTAAACAATGTTGTCAGTATTGAATCGTCTCTTTAATAACAAGACATTCAAAGTGGATTGCTTTTCTCTTTGCCTCTGTTGGTTTCAATTTTCTCGAAAAGTACACAACAGGGTATAACATCCCGTTGTCTTGAGGTTGCCTTAAAACTGCTCCTAAGCCCTCTCCACTTGCTTCTGTGTAAATGAATACTTCTTTGTTATGGTCTTATATTGAAAGGATCGGGCTTGAACAGAGGTATTCTTTAATCTTTTGAAATGATTTTTCACATCCTTCATTCCAAATAAATTCTGTGTTTTTTCTTAATAATTTGTGTAGTGGTACCAAGAGTTTGCACGCGTCTTCTATGAATTTATAATAAAAATTTATTTTTCCGAGTAATTGTCTCACATTCTTCTTATTTCTTGGACGTTCAAATTCACGTATCGCTTTTAGGTTATCTTTCCCTGGTCTCACACCATCTTTCTCTATAATGTGGCCTAGGTATTTTACTGAGTTCTCTGCGAATTTACATTTGGCCAGTTTTAATCGGAAGCCTTCTTTCCTTATTACCTTCATCAACTGCTCTATGTGTTTGATATGTTGACCAAACGTTTCAGAGAAGACTAGGATGTCGTCGATGTAGTTAATGCAAAATTCTGCTAATCCGTTCCTTCTAAAAGTATTTGCCAGCACCCGTTGGAAAATAGCAGGAGAGATTATTAGTCCGAACAGTAAACATTTCCGTTGCCAGTGTCCATTTTGTGTTATAAAGGCTGTCTTCTCTCGGTCCTCTTTTTTTTATTGGAATTGATCAAACGCTGAATCAATGTCAAACGTTGAGAAGAAATAGCAATATCCCGCTTTGACTGTGATATCTTCGATTCTTGGGAACGGTTGTAATTCCAGAACTACAATTTTGTTTATCTCTTGGAAATCAATACACAGTCTATCTCGACGATTCAATTTTTTTTTAGAAGCTAGTGTCATCGGTGCTGCAAATGGTGAACTGATCCCTCTGTGAGAGCCTGTTCTAGTAATTTCGTACTCTGGAATTCTATTACTTTCTGATCTGGAATGCTACATCTGTATGGTTTCTTTGATATGTATTTGTTTTCAGTTAGCTCAATGGAAGCCTCTTGATATTTCCTAGTTCCCATATCAAATTTGTGTTTGGCAAATATGTTTATATTTATATATATTTCTCTATATATTATAGAGAATTTATAGAGAATTTTTTATATTTTATAGAGAATTTCTCTATATTATATATTCTCTATTCTTTATATTTCTTTATAAGCTGGATTGTTTCTTTTTTTGTAGGTTATTTAGGTGTCCTAGGTTGTCCATATTCTTGTATTCTGTAACGTTTACCTTTCTTCTCTGATTATTTCTTCTTTCTTCTTTTCTATTAAATATTATTTCTTCTTTGTCGTCTACTTTCTGACTAACTCTCAAATTCTCATCTTGCTTCAACTTGAACTCTCTTATGGTGTCCAGCCCTAAGATCAGATCATATGTGAAGTTATCATTGCACACTACATAAACATTTATTTCTTTCTCTATTTTCTTAATTTTCATTCTAAGTTTTGCCCAGCTATTCATGAAGTCTTTCCCACTGATAGTGTTAAACATACTCCTGTCTTTTATTATATCTGCCTTTATTTGGTCAATGATTCTTTGGTTAATGTAGCTTGCATTGGCTCCAGTATCGTAGACGCCTTCAACCTCTTTCTGGTCGTTGATTCTAACTCGGAGCTTTATCAGTGATTCTTACTTCTCCAGGCGTTTTAGTTTTTTCCATTCTCATCTGGTGTTATTGCTTCTTTACTTTCTGTTGTGAATGCTTCTAATGAATTTACCGGCTTTTGGTTCCTCTGAGCATTTCTGTTTCTGTTTCTGTTTCTGCATACTTGTGTTGGGTGAAATCAGCCTGGGAAATGCAGTGCTTCACAAATCACACACAGTTGTTCCTTGGGTGGTGGCTCTGGCTTTCTGTCCAATCTTGCATTATTCTCTTGTGTTTTTCTTCCTTTCATCTGGTCTTCATATTGCCCCAAGAGTCTGATTAAGTCATTTGTTGATTGTACAGCTTCTTTATCAATTTCATCTTGAATGTGTATGGGTAATCCAATAACAATTAGATTTATCCTTGTCTCTTCGGAGGTCTTCCTCCTTGCTTCCAATATTAATCGTTCCTTTTCTATGGCATATTCAGTGAATGAACCTGAAATATATTTAAAGTTATAGGCATATTGGGCTGCCGACCAACCTTTATTGCTAAAAGCTTTTAGAAATGCTGCCTTCCAATTTTCCCAGTTGTATTCATGATCTTTCAGCAGATTTGTCTGGTACCATTCTGATGCTGTTTTTCCCAAATATTTCTTCAAATTCTTGATCCTTTTTTCGTCGTTTTGGATCTCGTATTTTTCGCATTCCGTTTCATACTCTAATATCCAATCTGTGGCCTTTTGCGTTCCATTAAATTGTTTTATGGCAAAGTCCGTGCCTTCCCTCTCATGCATGTTTTGTTTCTGGAAGATCTCTAATAATGTTTCTATTTGAAGATTGGGCTTTCCTTGTGGGGATGATCTCCGATACTTCTAAATAAATATCTCAAAACAGGAAGTTTAAACTTGTATCGATGTATGACGCTGCTGTTGCATCATCCATCGTGACTGCAATGTTTCTGTAATGGCCTACCTTGGTTAAGCTGTTTGCGGCTTTCTTCACTATCGATAAACTGAATAACCGCGGATGATGATCTCTTGCTTGATATTCTGGGGGAAAGACATAACATACTTCATCTTCTGGTTTTCTTATGGATTCTATGCATTCTATTTTCTCCCCCCTTGCGTTCTCGTTCATGACAATACGTAGCTTCACTTCTAACGGCATGACATAGTGAAAATCGGTTTGTAAGATCGTAATCTGGGGATAATTCAGGGATCGATTCTGTAGTCTGAAAATCGAGTTTTTATTATGAAGTAAATAATAAAATACAAAAATAAACAACAATTAGTATGCGTCTATAACAATAAATAACAATAATTATCTAAACGGGAAATAACAAGTCTTTAGTGCAATGTTTACCTGAAAATCGAGAATCGATTTTCAACGTCCTGAGCTACCGATCTTTCTTCTTCAGTCTTTAAAATCTTAAATAACTATTCTGTAGCCTTGTCTGTCTCTAATGTAACTCTCTGTCCGTCCGTTCGGGAAAAATGTGCTTCTTAAAATGGTCGTCCGTAAAACAAAAGAAGATCGGTCTGCCCGTGAAACACAGCCTGTCGTGCTACCCATAAAGCAAAAAGAATCCCTATCCTACATGAACTCTAGGGAGTTTACACCTCCCCTCCTCGTGTTGACAATTACATCGCTAATTGTATTCTCTGTAAGGGGTCAGCTTACTCGAGTGGAAGAAATTCCCTTCAGATCTCCGATTACCGTTATCCACTTCATATATGGAGTTTGAAATCCTTCTTAGAATTTTGAAAGGTCCTTTCCTAATTTCTTCCAGCTTATTTCTATTCATTTTGTTTCCTTTGTGGGTGAAGACCATATCACCGATTTTTAATTCGTGTTCTCTTCTTTCTTTATCGTATTTTTGTTTGTTGATTTGGAAATTTCTTGTCGAGTTTTTGAATGCTTCTTCTCTGTCTCTTTTTAGGTTTATCTTATTTTCCATTATTTCCTTAGGGACGATTTCAATCATTTTTCCATACAGTAAATGATTTGGGGCAAATCCCGTTACACTGTGTCTGGTGTTATTGTATTCTTCTACGCTTTCTTCTGCGATTTTTGTCCAGTTTCTCTTATTTTTGTCTGAATTCATCTTACATCTGATCCTGTTCACTAATGTTTGATTTACCCTTTCGTTCAGTCCAGTGGAGGATGGGCAGTCTGTCGAAGTGAAAATTAATTTAATGTTCCTTTTTCTCGCATACTCCTGAATTTCTTTGGATGTCATTACTGGGTATAGGTCTGCAAGGAAAATTTTTATGGAATCTGTTTCTCCTGTCGAGTCTATAAGTTTTATGATATCTTCTGAGCGTTGTGTTTTCGATGTGGAGATAAAAACAGCCCTTGAAAAATGATCGATGAGTATGTGCATGTATTTCTTTGGTGAGTTGTTATTGGAAAAACCTCCGACCGTATCGAATGACAATATTTCAAACGGTTTCCTAGCTGGTCCTAGTTTCGACATAAACCCGATCGGTCTTCTCGTTCTGCTTTTATTCTTGATGCAGATTTCGCAATGTTTGCAGAATTTGTCGACAATTCGGTCCATCTTTTTGAAATAACAAAAGGGTCGGATTTTCTTCAGTATATGGTTTCTTCCAATGTGACCAAAGAAATCATAAACCTTCCTTATGATATATTCACCAAACTCTTGTGAGACGAATATACGTTGGCGTCCTTTAATATTTTTAAAAAAAATCTCTGATTTTTTTATAAGGTCTTTCGTATTTTTAATATTTTCTCTGTTTTCTTCTTGGTCTTGGATTATGTCTTGTTTTTTTATAATATTTGCTACTTTCAAAACATCTTCTTCATTCCTAAAGCTTTCTAAGACGGGGTTCCTGGATAGTGCGTCTGCCTCTATGTTGTGCTTTCCTGGAGCATAGTATATCAGGTCTCCTAAGGTTTCATCGGTTCTTGCCTTGATTCTCATTAATTCCAATGGTTTATGATCTGAAAGGAAAGTGAAATATCTACTAATTAAACAATGTTGTCAGTATTGAATCGTCTCTTTAATAACAAGACATTCAAAGTGGATTGCTTTTCTCTTTGCCTCTGTTGGTTTCAATTTTCTCGAAAAGTACACAACAGGGTATAACATCCCGTTGTCTTGAGGTTGCCTTAAAACTGCTCCTAAGCCCTCTCCACTTGCTTCTGTGTAAATGAATACTTCTTTGTTATGGTCTTATATTGAAAGGATCGGGCTTGAACAGAGGTATTCTTTAATCTTTTGAAATGATTTTTCACATCCTTCATTCCAAATAAATTCTGTGTTTTTTCTTAATAATTTGTGTAGTGGTACCAAGAGTTTGCACGCGTCTTCTATGAATTTATAATAAAAATTTATTTTTCCGAGTAATTGTCTCACATTCTTCTTATTTCTTGGACGTTCAAATTCACGTATCGCTTTTAGGTTATCTTTCCCTGGTCTCACACCATCTTTCTCTATAATGTGGCCTAGGTATTTTACTGAGTTCTCTGCGAATTTACATTTGGCCAGTTTTAATCGGAAGCCTTCTTTCCTTATTACCTTCATCAACTGCTCTATGTGTTTGATATGTTGACCAAACGTTTCAGAGAAGACTAGGATGTCGTCGATGTAGTTAATGCAAAATTCTGCTAATCCGTTCCTTCTAAAAGTATTTGCCAGCACCCGTTGGAAAATAGCAGGAGAGATTATTAGTCCGAACAGTAAACATTTCCGTTGCCAGTGTCCATTTTGTGTTATAAAGGCTGTCTTCTCTCGGTCCTCTTTTTTTTATTGGAATTGATCAAACGCTGAATCAATGTCAAACGTTGAGAAGAAATAGCAATATCCCGCTTTGACTGTGATATCTTCGATTCTTGGGAACGGTTGTAATTCCAGAACTACAATTTTGTTTATCTCTTGGAAATCAATACACAGTCTATCTCGACGATTCAATTTTTTTTTAGAAGCTAGTGTCATCGGTGCTGCAAATGGTGAACTGATCCCTCTGTGAGAGCCTGTTCTAGTAATTTCGTACTCTGGAATTCTATTACTTTCTGATCTGGAATGCTACATCTGTATGGTTTCTTTGATATGTATTTGTTTTCAGTTAGCTCAATGGAAGCCTCTTGATATTTCCTAGTTCCCATATCAAATTTGTGTTTGGCAAATATGTTTATATTTATATATATTTCTCTATATATTATAGAGAATTTATAGAGAATTTTTTATATTTTATAGAGAATTTCTCTATATTATATATTCTCTATTCTTTATATTTCTTTATAAGCTGGATTGTTTCTTTTTTTGTAGGTTATTTAGGTGTCCTAGGTTGTCCATATTCTTGTATTCTGTAACGTTTACCTTTCTTCTCTGATTATTTCTTCTTTCTTCTTTTCTATTAAATATTATTTCTTCTTTGTCGTCTACTTTCTGACTAACTCTCAAATTCTCATCTTGCTTCAACTTGAACTCTCTTATGGTGTCCAGCCCTAAGATCAGATCATATGTGAAGTTATCATTGCACACTACATAAACATTTATTTCTTTCTCTATTTTCTTAATTTTCATTCTAAGTTTTGCCCAGCTATTCATGAAGTCTTTCCCACTGATAGTGTTAAACATACTCCTGTCTTTTATTATATCTGCCTTTATTTGGTCAATGATTCTTTGGTTAATGTAGCTTGCATTGGCTCCAGTATCGTAGACGCCTTCAACCTCTTTCTGGTCGTTGATTCTAACTCGGAGCTTTATCAGTGATTCTTACTTCTCCAGGCGTTTTAGTTTTTTCCATTCTCATCTGGTGTTATTGCTTCTTTACTTTCTGTTGTGAATGCTTCTAATGAATTTACCGGCTTTTGGTTCCTCTGAGCATTTCTGTTTCTGTTTCTGTTTCTGCATACTTGTGTTGGGTGAAATCAGCCTGGGAAATGCAGTGCTTCACAAATCACACACAGTTGTTCCTTGGGTGGTGGCTCTGGCTTTCTGTCCAATCTTGCATTATTCTCTTGTGTTTTTCTTCCTTTCATCTGGTCTTCATATTGCCCCAAGAGTCTGATTAAGTCATTTGTTGATTGTACAGCTTCTTTATCAATTTCATCTTGAATGTGTATGGGTAATCCAATAACAATTAGATTTATCCTTGTCTCTTCGGAGGTCTTCCTCCTTGCTTCCAATATTAATCGTTCCTTTTCTATGGCATATTCAGTGAATGAACCTGAAATATATTTAAAGTTATAGGCATATTGGGCTGCCGACCAACCTTTATTGCTAAAAGCTTTTAGAAATGCTGCCTTCCAATTTTCCCAGTTGTATTCATGATCTTTCAGCAGATTTGTCTGGTACCATTCTGATGCTGTTTTTCCCAAATATTTCTTCAAATTCTTGATCCTTTTTTCGTCGTTTTGGATCTCGTATTTTTCGCATTCCGTTTCATACTCTAATATCCAATCTGTGGCCTTTTGCGTTCCATTAAATTGTTTTATGGCAAAGTCCGTGCCTTCCCTCTCATGCATGTTTTGTTTCTGGAAGATCTCTAATAATGTTTCTATTTGAAGATTGGGCTTTCCTTGTGGGGATGATCTCCGATACTTCTAAATAAATATCTCAAAACAGGAAGTTTAAACTTGTATCGATGTATGACGCTGCTGTTGCATCATCCATCGTGACTGCAATGTTTCTGTAATGGCCTACCTTGGTTAAGCTGTTTGCGGCTTTCTTCACTATCGATAAACTGAATAACCGCGGATGATGATCTCTTGCTTGATATTCTGGGGGAAAGACATAACATACTTCATCTTCTGGTTTTCTTATGGATTCTATGCATTCTATTTTCTCCCCCCTTGCGTTCTCGTTCATGACAATACGTAGCTTCACTTCTAACGGCATGACATAGTGAAAATCGGTTTGTAAGATCGTAATCTGGGGATAATTCAGGGATCGATTCTGTAGTCTGAAAATCGAGTTTTTATTATGAAGTAAATAATAAAATACAAAAATAAACAACAATTAGTATGCGTCTATAACAATAAATAACAATAATTATCTAAACGGGAAATAACAAGTCTTTAGTGCAATGTTTACCTGAAAATCGAGAATCGATTTTCAACGTCCTGAGCTACCGATCTTTCTTCTTCAGTCTTTAAAATCTTAAATAACTATTCTGTAGCCTTGTCTGTCTCTAATGTAACTCTCTGTCCGTCCGTTCGGGAAAAATGTGCTTCTTAAAATGGTCGTCCGTAAAACAAAAGAAGATCGGTCTGCCCGTGAAACACAGCCTGTCGTGCTACCCATAAAGCAAAAAGAATCCCTATCCTACATGAACTCTAGGGAGTTTACACCTCCCCTCCTCGTGTTGACAATTACATCGCTAATTGTATTCTCTGTAAGGGGTCAGCTTACTCGAGTGGAAGAAATTCCCTTCAGATCTCCGATTACCGTTATCCACTTCATATATGGAGTTTGAAATCCTTCTTAGAATTTTGAAAGGTCCTTTCCTAATTTCTTCCAGCTTATTTCTATTCATTTTGTTTCCTTTGTGGGTGAAGACCATATCACCGATTTTTAATTCGTGTTCTCTTCTTTCTTTATCGTATTTTTGTTTGTTGATTTGGAAATTTCTTGTCGAGTTTTTGAATGCTTCTTCTCTGTCTCTTTTTAGGTTTATCTTATTTTCCATTATTTCCTTAGGGACGATTTCAATCATTTTTCCATACAGTAAATGATTTGGGGCAAATCCCGTTACACTGTGTCTGGTGTTATTGTATTCTTCTACGCTTTCTTCTGCGATTTTTGTCCAGTTTCTCTTATTTTTGTCTGAATTCATCTTACATCTGATCCTGTTCACTAATGTTTGATTTACCCTTTCGTTCAGTCCAGTGGAGGATGGGCAGTCTGTCGAAGTGAAAATTAATTTAATGTTCCTTTTTCTCGCATACTCTTGAATTTCTTTGGATGTCATTACTGGGTATAGGTCTGCAAGGAAAATTTTTATGGAATCTGTTTCTCCTGTCGAGTCTATAAGTTTTATGATATCTTCTGAGCGTTGTGTTTTCGATGTGGAGATAAAAACAGCCCTTGAAAAATGATCGATGAGTATGTGCATGTATTTCTTTGGTGAGTTGTTATTGGAAAAACCTCCGACCGTATCGAATGACAATATTTCAAACGGTTTCCTAGCTGGTCCTAGTTTCGACATAAACCCGATCGGTCTTCTCGTTCTGCTTTTATTCTTGATGCAGATTTCGCAATGTTTGCAGAATTTGTCGACAATTCGGTCCATCTTTTTGAAATAACAAAAGGGTCGGATTTTCTTCAGTATATGGTTTCTTCCAATGTGACCAAAGAAATCATAAACCTTCCTTATGATATATTCACCAAACTCTTGTGAGACGAATATACGTTGGCGTCCTTTAATATTTTTAAAAAAAATCTCTGATTTTTTTATAAGGTCTTTCGTATTTTTAATATTTTCTCTGTTTTCTTCTTGGTCTTGGATTATGTCTTGTTTTTTTATAATATTTGCTACTTTCAAAACATCTTCTTCATTCCTAAAGCTTTCTAAGACGGGGTTCCTGGATAGTGCGTCTGCCTCTATGTTGTGCTTTCCTGGAGCATAGTATATCAGGTCTCCTAAGGTTTCATCGGTTCTTGCCTTGATTCTCATTAATTCCAATGGTTTATGATCTGAAAGGAAAGTGAAATATCTACTAATTAAACAATGTTGTCAGTATTGAATCGTCTCTTTAATAACAAGACATTCAAAGTGGATTGCTTTTCTCTTTGCCTCTGTTGGTTTCAATTTTCTCGAAAAGTACACAACAGGGTATAACATCCCGTTGTCTTGAGGTTGCCTTAAAACTGCTCCTAAGCCCTCTCCACTTGCTTCTGTGTAAATGAATACTTCTTTGTTATGGTCTTATATTGAAAGGATCGGGCTTGAACAGAGGTATTCTTTAATCTTTTGAAATGATTTTTCACATCCTTCATTCCAAATAAATTCTGTGTTTTTTCTTAATAATTTGTGTAGTGGTACCAAGAGTTTGCACGCGTCTTCTATGAATTTATAATAAAAATTTATTTTTCCGAGTAATTGTCTCACATTCTTCTTATTTCTTGGACGTTCAAATTCACGTATCGCTTTTAGGTTATCTTTCCCTGGTCTCACACCATCTTTCTCTATAATGTGGCCTAGGTATTTTACTGAGTTCTCTGCGAATTTACATTTGGCCAGTTTTAATCGGAAGCCTTCTTTCCTTATTACCTTCATCAACTGCTCTATGTGTTTGATATGTTGACCAAACGTTTCAGAGAAGACTAGGATGTCGTCGATGTAGTTAATGCAAAATTCTGCTAATCCGTTCCTTCTAAAAGTATTTGCCAGCACCCGTTGGAAAATAGCAGGAGAGATTATTAGTCCGAACAGTAAACATTTCCGTTGCCAGTGTCCATTTTGTGTTATAAAGGCTGTCTTCTCTCGGTCCTCTTTTTTTTATTGGAATTGATCAAACGCTGAATCAATGTCAAACGTTGAGAAGAAATAGCAATATCCCGCTTTGACTGTGATATCTTCGATTCTTGGGAACGGTTGTAATTCCAGAACTACAATTTTGTTTATCTCTTGGAAATCAATACACAGTCTATCTCGACGATTCAATTTTTTTTTAGAAGCTAGTGTCATCGGTGCTGCAAATGGTGAACTGATCCCTCTGTGAGAGCCTGTTCTAGTAATTTCGTACTCTGGAATTCTATTACTTTCTGATCTGGAATGCTACATCTGTATGGTTTCTTTGATATGTATTTGTTTTCAGTTAGCTCAATGGAAGCCTCTTGATATTTCCTAGTTCCCATATCAAATTTGTGTTTGGCAAATATGTTTATATTTATATATATTTCTCTATATATTATAGAGAATTTATAGAGAATTTTTTATATTTTATAGAGAATTTCTCTATATTATATATTCTCTATTCTTTATATTTCTTTATAAGCTGGATTGTTTCTTTTTTTGTAGGTTATTTAGGTGTCCTAGGTTGTCCATATTCTTGTATTCTGTAACGTTTACCTTTCTTCTCTGATTATTTCTTCTTTCTTCTTTTCTATTAAATATTATTTCTTCTTTGTCGTCTACTTTCTGACTAACTCTCAAATTCTCATCTTGCTTCAACTTGAACTCTCTTATGGTGTCCAGCCCTAAGATCAGATCATATGTGAAGTTATCATTGCACACTACATAAACATTTATTTCTTTCTCTATTTTCTTAATTTTCATTCTAAGTTTTGCCCAGCTATTCATGAAGTCTTTCCCACTGATAGTGTTAAACATACTCCTGTCTTTTATTATATCTGCCTTTATTTGGTCAATGATTCTTTGGTTAATGTAGCTTGCATTGGCTCCAGTATCGTAGACGCCTTCAACCTCTTTCTGGTCGTTGATTCTAACTCGGAGCTTTATCAGTGATTCTTACTTCTCCAGGCGTTTTAGTTTTTTCCATTCTCATCTGGTGTTATTGCTTCTTTACTTTCTGTTGTGAATGCTTCTAATGAATTTACCGGCTTTTGGTTCCTCTGAGCATTTCTGTTTCTGTTTCTGTTTCTGCATACTTGTGTTGGGTGAAATCAGCCTGGGAAATGCAGTGCTTCACAAATCACACACAGTTGTTCCTTGGGTGGTGGCTCTGGCTTTCTGTCCAATCTTGCATTATTCTCTTGTGTTTTTCTTCCTTTCATCTGGTCTTCATATTGCCCCAAGAGTCTGATTAAGTCATTTGTTGATTGTACAGCTTCTTTATCAATTTCATCTTGAATGTGTATGGGTAATCCAATAACAATTAGATTTATCCTTGTCTCTTCGGAGGTCTTCCTCCTTGCTTCCAATATTAATCGTTCCTTTTCTATGGCATATTCAGTGAATGAACCTGAAATATATTTAAAGTTATAGGCATATTGGGCTGCCGACCAACCTTTATTGCTAAAAGCTTTTAGAAATGCTGCCTTCCAATTTTCCCAGTTGTATTCATGATCTTTCAGCAGATTTGTCTGGTACCATTCTGATGCTGTTTTTCCCAAATATTTCTTCAAATTCTTGATCCTTTTTTCGTCGTTTTGGATCTCGTATTTTTCGCATTCCGTTTCATACTCTAATATCCAATCTGTGGCCTTTTGCGTTCCATTAAATTGTTTTATGGCAAAGTCCGTGCCTTCCCTCTCATGCATGTTTTGTTTCTGGAAGATCTCTAATAATGTTTCTATTTGAAGATTGGGCTTTCCTTGTGGGGATGATCTCCGATACTTCTAAATAAATATCTCAAAACAGGAAGTTTAAACTTGTATCGATGTATGACGCTGCTGTTGCATCATCCATCGTGACTGCAATGTTTCTGTAATGGCCTACCTTGGTTAAGCTGTTTGCGGCTTTCTTCACTATCGATAAACTGAATAACCGCGGATGATGATCTCTTGCTTGATATTCTGGGGGAAAGACATAACATACTTCATCTTCTGGTTTTCTTATGGATTCTATGCATTCTATTTTCTCCCCCCTTGCGTTCTCGTTCATGACAATACGTAGCTTCACTTCTAACGGCATGACATAGTGAAAATCGGTTTGTAAGATCGTAATCTGGGGATAATTCAGGGATCGATTCTGTAGTCTGAAAATCGAGTTTTTATTATGAAGTAAATAATAAAATACAAAAATAAACAACAATTAGTATGCGTCTATAACAATAAATAACAATAATTATCTAAACGGGAAATAACAAGTCTTTAGTGCAATGTTTACCTGAAAATCGAGAATCGATTTTCAACGTCCTGAGCTACCGATCTTTCTTCTTCAGTCTTTAAAATCTTAAATAACTATTCTGTAGCCTTGTCTGTCTCTAATGTAACTCTCTGTCCGTCCGTTCGGGAAAAATGTGCTTCTTAAAATGGTCGTCCGTAAAACAAAAGAAGATCGGTCTGCCCGTGAAACACAGCCTGTCGTGCTACCCATAAAGCAAAAAGAATCCCTATCCTACATGAACTCTAGGGAGTTTACACCTCCCCTCCTCGTGTTGACAATTACATCGCTAATTGTATTCTCTGTAAGGGGTCAGCTTACTCGAGTGGAAGAAATTCCCTTCAGATCTCCGATTACCGTTATCCACTTCATATATGGAGTTTGAAATCCTTCTTAGAATTTTGAAAGGTCCTTTCCTAATTTCTTCCAGCTTATTTCTATTCATTTTGTTTCCTTTGTGGGTGAAGACCATATCACCGATTTTTAATTCGTGTTCTCTTCTTTCTTTATCGTATTTTTGTTTGTTGATTTGGAAATTTCTTGTCGAGTTTTTGAATGCTTCTTCTCTGTCTCTTTTTAGGTTTATCTTATTTTCCATTATTTCCTTAGGGACGATTTCAATCATTTTTCCATACAGTAAATGATTTGGGGCAAATCCCGTTACACTGTGTCTGGTGTTATTGTATTCTTCTACGCTTTCTTCTGCGATTTTTGTCCAGTTTCTCTTATTTTTGTCTGAATTCATCTTACATCTGATCCTGTTCACTAATGTTTGATTTACCCTTTCGTTCAGTCCAGTGGAGGATGGGCAGTCTGTCGAAGTGAAAATTAATTTAATGTTCCTTTTTCTCGCATACTCCTGAATTTCTTTGGATGTCATTACTGGGTATAGGTCTGCAAGGAAAATTTTTATGGAATCTGTTTCTCCTGTCGAGTCTATAAGTTTTATGATATCTTCTGAGCGTTGTGTTTTCGATGTGGAGATAAAAACAGCCCTTGAAAAATGATCGATGAGTATGTGCATGTATTTCTTTGGTGAGTTGTTATTGGAAAAACCTCCGACCGTATCGAATGACAATATTTCAAACGGTTTCCTAGCTGGTCCTAGTTTCGACATAAACCCGATCGGTCTTCTCGTTCTGCTTTTATTCTTGATGCAGATTTCGCAATGTTTGCAGAATTTGTCGACAATTCGGTCCATCTTTTTGAAATAACAAAAGGGTCGGATTTTCTTCAGTATATGGTTTCTTCCAATGTGACCAAAGAAATCATAAACCTTCCTTATGATATATTCACCAAACTCTTGTGAGACGAATATACGTTGGCGTCCTTTAATATTTTTAAAAAAAATCTCTGATTTTTTTATAAGGTCTTTCGTATTTTTAATATTTTCTCTGTTTTCTTCTTGGTCTTGGATTATGTCTTGTTTTTTTATAATATTTGCTACTTTCAAAACATCTTCTTCATTCCTAAAGCTTTCTAAGACGGGGTTCCTGGATAGTGCGTCTGCCTCTATGTTGTGCTTTCCTGGAGCATAGTATATCAGGTCTCCTAAGGTTTCATCGGTTCTTGCCTTGATTCTCATTAATTCCAATGGTTTATGATCTGAAAGGAAAGTGAAATATCTACTAATTAAACAATGTTGTCAGTATTGAATCGTCTCTTTAATAACAAGACATTCAAAGTGGATTGCTTTTCTCTTTGCCTCTGTTGGTTTCAATTTTCTCGAAAAGTACACAACAGGGTATAACATCCCGTTGTCTTGAGGTTGCCTTAAAACTGCTCCTAAGCCCTCTCCACTTGCTTCTGTGTAAATGAATACTTCTTTGTTATGGTCTTATATTGAAAGGATCGGGCTTGAACAGAGGTATTCTTTAATCTTTTGAAATGATTTTTCACATCCTTCATTCCAAATAAATTCTGTGTTTTTTCTTAATAATTTGTGTAGTGGTACCAAGAGTTTGCACGCGTCTTCTATGAATTTATAATAAAAATTTATTTTTCCGAGTAATTGTCTCACATTCTTCTTATTTCTTGGACGTTCAAATTCACGTATCGCTTTTAGGTTATCTTTCCCTGGTCTCACACCATCTTTCTCTATAATGTGGCCTAGGTATTTTACTGAGTTCTCTGCGAATTTACATTTGGCCAGTTTTAATCGGAAGCCTTCTTTCCTTATTACCTTCATCAACTGCTCTATGTGTTTGATATGTTGACCAAACGTTTCAGAGAAGACTAGTATGTCGTCGATGTAGTTAATGCAAAATTCTGCTAATCCGTTCCTTCTAAAAGTATTTGCCAGCACCCGTTGGAAAATAGCAGGAGAGATTATTAGTCCGAACAGTAAACATTTCCGTTGCCAGTGTCCATTTTGTGTTATAAAGGCTGTCTTCTCTCGGTCCTCTTTTTTTTATTGGAATTGATCAAACGCTGAATCAATGTCAAACGTTGAGAAGAAATAGCAATATCCCGCTTTGACTGTGATATCTTCGATTCTTGGGAACGGTTGTAATTCCAGAACTACAATTTTGTTTATCTCTTGGAAATCAATACACAGTCTATCTCGACGATTCAATTTTTTTTTAGAAGCTAGTGTCATCGGTGCTGCAAATGGTGAACTGATCCCTCTGTGAGAGCCTGTTCTAGTAATTTCGTACTCTGGAATTCTATTACTTTCTGATCTGGAATGCTACATCTGTATGGTTTCTTTGATATGTATTTGTTTTCAGTTAGCTCAATGGAAGCCTCTTGATATTTCCTAGTTCCCATATCAAATTTGTGTTTGGCAAATATGTTTATATTTATATATATTTCTCTATATATTATAGAGAATTTATAGAGAATTTTTTATATTTTATAGAGAATTTCTCTATATTATATATTCTCTATTCTTTATATTTCTTTATAAGCTGGATTGTTTCTTTTTTTGTAGGTTATTTAGGTGTCCTAGGTTGTCCATATTCTTGTATTCTGTAACGTTTACCTTTCTTCTCTGATTATTTCTTCTTTCTTCTTTTCTATTAAATATTATTTCTTCTTTGTCGTCTACTTTCTGACTAACTCTCAAATTCTCATCTTGCTTCAACTTGAACTCTCTTATGGTGTCCAGCCCTAAGATCAGATCATATGTGAAGTTATCATTGCACACTACATAAACATTTATTTCTTTCTCTATTTTCTTAATTTTCATTCTAAGTTTTGCCCAGCTATTCATGAAGTCTTTCCCACTGATAGTGTTAAACATACTCCTGTCTTTTATTATATCTGCCTTTATTTGGTCAATGATTCTTTGGTTAATGTAGCTTGCATTGGCTCCAGTATCGTAGACGCCTTCAACCTCTTTCTGGTCGTTGATTCTAACTCGGAGCTTTATCAGTGATTCTTACTTCTCCAGGCGTTTTAGTTTTTTCCATTCTCATCTGGTGTTATTGCTTCTTTACTTTCTGTTGTGAATGCTTCTAATGAATTTACCGGCTTTTGGTTCCTCTGAGCATTTCTGTTTCTGTTTCTGTTTCTGCATACTTGTGTTGGGTGAAATCAGCCTGGGAAATGCAGTGCTTCACAAATCACACACAGTTGTTCCTTGGGTGGTGGCTCTGGCTTTCTGTCCAATCTTGCATTATTCTCTTGTGTTTTTCTTCCTTTCATCTGGTCTTCATATTGCCCCAAGAGTCTGATTAAGTCATTTGTTGATTGTACAGCTTCTTTATCAATTTCATCTTGAATGTGTATGGGTAATCCAATAACAATTAGATTTATCCTTGTCTCTTCGGAGGTCTTCCTCCTTGCTTCCAATATTAATCGTTCCTTTTCTATGGCATATTCAGTGAATGAACCTGAAATATATTTAAAGTTATAGGCATATTGGGCTGCCGACCAACCTTTATTGCTAAAAGCTTTTAGAAATGCTGCCTTCCAATTTTCCCAGTTGTATTCATGATCTTTCAGCAGATTTGTCTGGTACCATTCTGATGCTGTTTTTCCCAAATATTTCTTCAAATTCTTGATCCTTTTTTCGTCGTTTTGGATCTCGTATTTTTCGCATTCCGTTTCATACTCTAATATCCAATCTGTGGCCTTTTGCGTTCCATTAAATTGTTTTATGGCAAAGTCCGTGCCTTCCCTCTCATGCATGTTTTGTTTCTGGAAGATCTCTAATAATGTTTCTATTTGAAGATTGGGCTTTCCTTGTGGGGATGATCTCCGATACTTCTAAATAAATATCTCAAAACAGGAAGTTTAAACTTGTATCGATGTATGACGCTGCTGTTGCATCATCCATCGTGACTGCAATGTTTCTGTAATGGCCTACCTTGGTTAAGCTGTTTGCGGCTTTCTTCACTATCGATAAACTGAATAACCGCGGATGATGATCTCTTGCTTGATATTCTGGGGGAAAGACATAACATACTTCATCTTCTGGTTTTCTTATGGATTCTATGCATTCTATTTTCTCCCCCCTTGCGTTCTCGTTCATGACAATACGTAGCTTCACTTCTAACGGCATGACATAGTGAAAATCGGTTTGTAAGATCGTAATCTGGGGATAATTCAGGGATCGATTCTGTAGTCTGAAAATCGAGTTTTTATTATGAAGTAAATAATAAAATACAAAAATAAACAACAATTAGTATGCGTCTATAACAATAAATAACAATAATTATCTAAACGGGAAATAACAAGTCTTTAGTGCAATGTTTACCTGAAAATCGAGAATCGATTTTCAACGTCCTGAGCTACCGATCTTTCTTCTTCAGTCTTTAAAATCTTAAATAACTATTCTGTAGCCTTGTCTGTCTCTAATGTAACTCTCTGTCCGTCCGTTCGGGAAAAATGTGCTTCTTAAAATGGTCGTCCGTAAAACAAAAGAAGATCGGTCTGCCCGTGAAACACAGCCTGTCGTGCTACCCATAAAGCAAAAAGAATCCCTATCCTACATGAACTCTAGGGAGTTTACACCTCCCCTCCTCGTGTTGACAATTACATCGCTAATTGTATTCTCTGTAAGGGGTCAGCTTACTCGAGTGGAAGAAATTCCCTTCAGATCTCCGATTACCGTTATCCACTTCATATATGGAGTTTGAAATCCTTCTTAGAATTTTGAAAGGTCCTTTCCTAATTTCTTCCAGCTTATTTCTATTCATTTTGTTTCCTTTGTGGGTGAAGACCATATCACCGATTTTTAATTCGTGTTCTCTTCTTTCTTTATCGTATTTTTGTTTGTTGATTTGGAAATTTCTTGTCGAGTTTTTGAATGCTTCTTCTCTGTCTCTTTTTAGGTTTATCTTATTTTCCATTATTTCCTTAGGGACGATTTCAATCATTTTTCCATACAGTAAATGATTTGGGGCAAATCCCGTTACACTGTGTCTGGTGTTATTGTATTCTTCTACGCTTTCTTCTGCGATTTTTGTCCAGTTTCTCTTATTTTTGTCTGAATTCATCTTACATCTGATCCTGTTCACTAATGTTTGATTTACCCTTTCGTTCAGTCCAGTGGAGGATGGGCAGTCTGTCGAAGTGAAAATTAATTTAATGTTCCTTTTTCTCGCATACTCCTGAATTTCTTTGGATGTCATTACTGGGTATAGGTCTGCAAGGAAAATTTTTATGGAATCTGTTTCTCCTGTCGAGTCTATAAGTTTTATGATATCTTCTGAGCGTTGTGTTTTCGATGTGGAGATAAAAACAGCCCTTGAAAAATGATCGATGAGTATGTGCATGTATTTCTTTGGTGAGTTGTTATTGGAAAAACCTCCGATCGTATCGAATGACAATATTTCAAACGGTTTCCTAGCTGGTCCTAGTTTCGACATAAACCCGATCGGTCTTCTCGTTCTGCTTTTATTCTTGATGCAGATTTCGCAATGTTTGCAGAATTTGTCGACAATTCGGTCCATCTTTTTGAAATAACAAAAGGGTCGGATTTTCTTCAGTATATGGTTTCTTCCAATGTGACCAAAGAAATCATAAACCTTCCTTATGATATATTCACCAAACTCTTGTGAGACGAATATACGTTGGCGTCCTTTAATATTTTTAAAAAAAATCTCTGATTTTTTTATAAGGTCTTTCGTATTTTTAATATTTTCTCTGTTTTCTTCTTGGTCTTGGATTATGTCTTGTTTTTTTATAATATTTGCTACTTTCAAAACATCTTCTTCATTCTTAAAGCTTTCTAAGACGGGGTTCCTGGATAGTGCGTCTGCCTCTATGTTGTGTTTTCCTGGAGCATAGTATATCAGGTCTCCTAAGGTTTCATCGGTTCTTGCCTTGATTCTCATTAATTCCAATGGTTTATGATCTGAAAGGAAAGTGAAATATCTACTAATTAAACAATGTTGTCAGTATTGAATCGTCTCTTTAATAACAAGACATTCAAAGTGGATTGCTTTTCTCTTTGCCTCTGTTGGTTTCAATTTTCTCGAAAAGTACACAACAGGGTATAACATCCCGTTGTCTTGAGGTTGCCTTAAAACTGCTCCTAAGCCCTCTCCACTTGCTTCTGTGTAAATGAATACTTCTTTGTTATGGTCTTATATTGAAAGGATCGGGCTTGAACAGAGGTATTCTTTAATCTTTTGAAATGATTTTTCACATTCTTCATTCCAAATAAATTCTGTGTTTTTTCTTAATAATTTGTGTAGTGGTACCAAGAGTTTGAGATGAATTTATAATAAAAATTTATTTTTCCGAGTAATTGTCTCACATTCTTCTTATTTCTTGGACGTTCAAATTCACGTATCGCTTTTAGGTTATCTTTCCCTGGTCTCACACCATCTTTCTCTATAATGTGGCCTAGGTATTTTACTGAGTTCTCTGCGAATTTACATTTGGCCAGTTTTAATCGGAAGCCTTCTTTCCTTATTACCTTCATCAACTGCTCTATGTGTTTGATATGTTGACCAAACGTTTCAGAGAAGACTAGGATGTCGTCGATGTAGTTAATGCAAAATTCTGCTAATCCGTTCCTTCTAAAAGTGTTTGCCAGCACCCTTTGGAAAATAGCAGGAGAGATTATTAGTCCGAACAGTAAACACTTCCGTTGCCAGTGTCCATTTTGTGTTATAAAGGCTGTCTTCTCTCGGTCCTCTTTTTTTATTGGAATTGATCAAACGCTGAATCAATGTCAAACGTTGAGAAGAAATAGCAATATCCCGCTTTGACTCTGATATCTTCGATTCTTGGGAACGGTTGTAATTCCAGAACTACAATTTTGTTTATCTCTTGGAAATCAATACACAGTCTATCTCGACGATTCAATTTTTTTTTAGAAGCTAGTGTCATCGGTGCTGCAAATGGTGAACTGATCCCTCTGTGAGAGCCTGTTCTAGTAATTTCGTACTCTGGAATTCAATTTCTTTCTGGTCTGCAATGCTACATCTGTATGGTTTCTTTGATATAAATTTGTTTTCAGTTAGCTCAATGGAAGCCTCTTGATATTTCCTAGTTCCCATATCGAATTTGTGTTTTGTAAATATGTTTATATTTATATATATTTCTCTATATATTATAGAGAATTTATAGAGAATTCTTTATATTTTATAGAGAATTTCTCTATGTTATATATTCTCTATTCTTTATATTTCTTTATAAGCTGGCTTGTCTCTTTTTTTGTAGGTTATTTAGGTGTCCTAGGTTGACCATCTTCTTGTATTCTGTAACGTTTATCTCCTAGTTCCCATATCGAATTTGTGTTTGGCAAATATGTTTATATTTATATATATTTCTCTATATTTTATAGAGAATTTATAGAAAATTCTTTATATTTTATAGAGAATTTCTCTATATTATATATTCTCTATTCTTTATATTTCTTTATAAGCTGGCTTGTCTCTTTTTTTGTAGGTTATTTAGGTGTCCTAGGTTGTCCATCTTCTTGTATTCTGTAACGTTTATCTCCTAGTTCCCATATCGAATTTGTGTTTGGCAAATATGTTTATATTTATATATATTTCTCTATATTTTATAGAGAATTTATAGAGAATTCTTTATATTTTATAGAGAATTTCTCTATATTATATATTCTCTATTCTTTATATTTCTTTATAAGCTGGCTTGTCTCTTTTTTTGTAGGTTATTTAGGTGTCCTAGGTTGTCCATCTTCTTGTATTCTGTAACGTTTTTTCTTTCTTCTCTGATTATTTCTTCTTTCTTCTTTTCTATTAAATATTATTTCTTCTTTGTCGTCTACTTTCTGACTAACTCTCAAATTCTCATCTTGCTTCAACTTGAACTCTCTTATGGTGTCCAGCCCTAAGATCAGATCATATGTGAAGTTATCATTGCACACTATATAAACATTTATTTCTTTCTCTATTTTCTTAATTTTTATTCTAAGTTTTGCCCAGCTATTCATGAAGTCTTTCCCACTGATAGTGTTAAACATACTCTTGTCTTTTATTATATCTGCCTTTATTTGGTCAATGATTCTTTGGTTAATGTAGCTTGCATTGGCTCCAGTATCGTAGACGCCTTCAACCTCTTTCTGGTCGTTGATTCTAACTCGGAGCTTTATCAGTGATTCTTACTTCTCCAGGCGTTTTAGTTTTTTCCATTCTCATCTGGTGTTATTGCTTCTTTACTTTCTGTTGTGAATGCTTCTAATGAATTTACCGGCTTTTGGTTCCTCTGAGCATTTCTGTTTCTGTTTCTGTTTCTGCATACTTGTGTTGGGTGAAATCAGCCTGGGAAATGCAGTGCTTCACAAATCACACACAGTTGTTCCTTGGGTGGTGGCTCTGGCTTTCTGTCCAATCTTGCATTATTCTCTTGTGTTTTTCTTCCTTTCATCTGGTCTTCATATTGCCCCAAGAGTCTGATTAAGTCATTTGTTGATTGTACAGCTTCTTTATCAATTTCATCTTGAATGTGTATGGGTAATCCAATAACAATTAGATTTATCCTTGTCTCTTCGGAGGTCTTCCTCCTTGCTTCCAATATTAATCGTTCCTTTTCTATGGCATATTCAGTGAATGAACCTGAAATATATTTAAAGTTATAGGCATATTGGGCTGCCGACCAACCTTTATTGCTAAAAGCTTTTAGAAATGCTGCCTTCCAATTTTCCCAGTTGTATTCATGATCTTTCAGCAGATTTGTCTGGTACCATTCTGATGCTGTTTTTCCCAAATATTTCTTCAAATTCTTGATCCTTTTTTCGTCGTTTTGGATCTCGTATTTTTCGCATTCCGTTTCATACTCTAATATCCAATCTGTGGCCTTTTGCGTTCCATTAAATTGTTTTATGGCAAAGTCCGTGCCTTCCCTCTCATGCATGTTTTGTTTCTGGAAGATCTCTAATAATGTTTCTATTTGAAGATTGGGCTTTCCTTGTGGGGATGATCTCCGATACTTCTAAATAAATATCTCAAAACAGGAAGTTTAAACTTGTATCGATGTATGACGCTGCTGTTGCATCATCCATCGTGACTGCAATGTTTCTGTAATGGCCTACCTTGGTTAAGCTGTTTGCGGCTTTCTTCACTATCGATAAACTGAATAACCGCGGATGATGATCTCTTGCTTGATATTCTGGGGGAAAGACATAACATACTTCATCTTCTGGTTTTCTTATGGATTCTATGCATTCTATTTTCTCCCCCCTTGCGTTCTCGTTCATGACAATACGTAGCTTTACTTCTAACGGCATGACATAGTGAAAATCGGTTTGTAAGATCGTAATCTGGGGATAATTCAGGGATCGATTCTGTAGTCTGAAAATCGAGTTTTTATTATGAAGTAAATAATAAAATACAAAAATAAACAACAATTAGTATGCGTCTATAACAATAAATAACAATAATTATCTAAACGGGAAATAACAAGTCTTTAGTGCAATGTTTACCTGAAAATCGAGAATCGATTTTCAACGTCCTGAGCTACCGATCTTTCTTCTTCAGTCTTTAAAATCTTAAATAACTATTCTGTAGCCTTGTCTGTCTCTAATGTAACTCTCTGTCCGTCCGTTCGGGAAAAATGTGCTTCTTAAAATGGTCGTTCGTAAAACAAAAGAAGATCGGTCTGCCCGTGAAACACAGCCTGTCGTGCTACCCATAAAGCAAAAAGAATCCCTATCCTACATGAACTCTAGGGAGTTTACACCTCCCCTCCTCGTGTTGACAATTACATCGCTAATTGTATTCTCTGTAAGGGGTCAGCTTACTCGAGTGGAAGAAATTCCCTTCAGATCTCCGATTACCGTTATCCACTTCATATATGGAGTTTGAAATCCTTCTTAGAATTTTGAAAGGTCCTTTCCTAATTTCTTCCAGCTTATTTCTATTCATTTTGTTTCCGTTGTGGGTGAAGACCATATCACCGATTTTAAATTCGTGTTCTCTTCTTTTTTTATCGTATTTTTCTTTGTTGATTTCGAAATTTCTTGTCGAGTTTTTGAATGCTTCTTCTCTGTCTCTTTTTAGGTTTATCTTATTTTCCATTATTTCCTTAGGGACGATTTCAATCATTTTTCCATACAGTAAATGATTTGGGGCAAATCCCGTTACACTGTGTCTGGTGTTATTGTATTCTTCTACGCTTTCTTCTGCGATTTTTGTCCAGTTTCTCTTATTTTTGTCTGAATTCATCTTACATCTGATCCTGTTCACTAATGTTTGATTTACCCTTTCGTTGAGTCCAGTGGAGGATGGGCAGTCTGTCGAAGTGAAAATTAATTTAATGTTCCTTTTTCTCGCATACTCCTGAATTTCTTTGGATGTCATTACTGGGTATAGGTCTGCAAGGAAAATTTTTATGGAATCTGTTTCTCCTGTCGAGTCTATAAGTTTTATGATATCTTCTGAGCGTTGTGTTTTCGATGTGGAGATAAAAACAGCCCTTGAAAAATGATCGATGAGTATGTGCATGTATTTCTTTGGTGAGTTGTTATTGGAAAAACCTCCGATCGTATCGAATGACAATATTTCAAACGGTTTCCTAGCTGGTCCTAGTTTCGACATAAACCCGATCGGTCTTCTCGTTCTGCTTTTATTCTTGATGCAGATTTCGCAATGTTTGCAGAATTTGTCGACAATTCGGTCCATCTTTTTGAAATAACAAAAGGGTCGGATTTTCTTCAGTATATGGTTTCTTCCAATGTGACCAAAGAAATCATAAACCTTCCTTATGATATATTCACCAAACTCTTGTGAGACGAATATACGTTGGCGTCCTTTAATATTTTTAAAAAAAATCTCTGATTTTTTTATAAGGTCTTTCGTATTTTTAATATTTTCTCTGTTTTCTTCTTGGTCTTGGATTATGTCTTGTTTTTTTATAATATTTGCTACTTTCAAAACATCTTCTTCATTCTTAAAGCTTTCTCAGACGGGGTTCCTGGATAGTGCGTCTGCCTCTATGTTGTGCTTTCCTGGAGCATAGTATATCAGGTCTCCTAAGATTTCATCGGTTCTTGCCTTGATTCTCATTAATTCCAATGGTTTATGATCTGAAAGGAAAGTGAAATATCTACTAATTAAACAATGTTGTCAGTATTGAATCGTCTCTTTAATAACAAGACATTCAAAGTGGATTGCTTTTCTCTTAGCCTCTGTTGGCTTCAATTTTCTCGAAAAGTACACAACAGGGTATAACATCCCGTTGTCTTGAGGTTGCCTTAAAACTGCTCCTAAGCCCTCTCCACTTGCTTCTGTGTAAATGAATACTTCTTTGTTATGGTCTTATATTGAAAGGATCGGGCTTGAACAGAGGTATTCTTTAATCTTTTGAAATGATTTTTCACATTCTTCATTCCAAATAAATTCTGTGTTTTTTCTTAATAATTTGTGTAGTGGTACCAAGAGTTTGAGATGAATTTATAATAAAAATTTATTTTTCCGAGTAATTGTCTCACATTCTTCTTATTTCTTGGACGTTCAAATTCACGTATCGCTTTTAGGTTATCTTTCCCTGGTCTCACACCATCTTTCTCTATAATGTGGCCTAGGTATTTTACTGAGTTCTCTGCGAATTTACATTTGGCCAGTTTTAATCGGAAGCCTTCTTTCCTTATTACCTTCATCAACTGCTCTATGTGTTTGATATGTTGACCAAACGTTTCAGAGAAGACTAGGATGTCGTCGATGTAGTTAATGCAAAATTCTGCTAATCCGTTCCTTCTAAAAGTATTTGCCAGCACCCGTTGGAAAATAGCAGGAGAGATTATTAGTCCGAACAGTAAACATTTCCGTTGCCAGTGTCCATTTTGTGTTATAAAGGCTGTCTTCTCTCGGTCCTCTTTTTTTTATTGGAATTGATCAAACGCTGAATCAATGTCAAACGTTGAGAAGAAATAGCAATATCCCGCTTTGACTGTGATATCTTCGATTCTTGGGAACGGTTGTAATTCCAGAACTACAATTTTGTTTATCTCTTGGAAATCAATACACAGTCTATCTCGACGATTCAATTTTTTTTTAGAAGCTAGTGTCATCGGTGCTGCAAATGGTGAACTGATCCCTCTGTGAGAGCCTGTTCTAGTAATTTCGTACTCTGGAATTCTATTACTTTCTGATCTGGAATGCTACATCTGTATGGTTTCTTTGATATGTATTTGTTTTCAGTTAGCTCAATGGAAGCCTCTTGATATTTCCTAGTTCCCATATCAAATTTGTGTTTGGCAAATATGTTTATATTTATATATATTTCTCTATATATTATAGAGAATTTATAGAGAATTTTTTATATTTTATAGAGAATTTCTCTATATTATATATTCTCTATTCTTTATATTTCTTTATAAGCTGGATTGTTTCTTTTTTTGTAGGTTATTTAGGTGTCCTAGGTTGTCCATATTCTTGTATTCTGTAACGTTTACCTTTCTTCTCTGATTATTTCTTCTTTCTTCTTTTCTATTAAATATTATTTCTTCTTTGTCGTCTACTTTCTGACTAACTCTCAAATTCTCATCTTGCTTCAACTTGAACTCTCTTATGGTGTCCAGCCCTAAGATCAGATCATATGTGAAGTTATCATTGCACACTACATAAACATTTATTTCTTTCTCTATTTTCTTAATTTTCATTCTAAGTTTTGCCCAGCTATTCATGAAGTCTTTCCCACTGATAGTGTTAAACATACTCCTGTCTTTTATTATATCTGCCTTTATTTGGTCAATGATTCTTTGGTTAATGTAGCTTGCATTGGCTCCAGTATCGTAGACGCCTTCAACCTCTTTCTGGTCGTTGATTCTAACTCGGAGCTTTATCAGTGATTCTTACTTCTCCAGGCGTTTTAGTTTTTTCCATTCTCATCTGGTGTTATTGCTTCTTTACTTTCTGTTGTGAATGCTTCTAATGAATTTACCGGCTTTTGGTTCCTCTGAGCATTTCTGTTTCTGTTTCTGTTTCTGCATACTTGTGTTGGGTGAAATCAGCCTGGGAAATGCAGTGCTTCACAAATCACACACAGTTGTTCCTTGGGTGGTGGCTCTGGCTTTCTGTCCAATCTTGCATTATTCTCTTGTGTTTTTCTTCCTTTCATCTGGTCTTCATATTGCCCCAAGAGTCTGATTAAGTCATTTGTTGATTGTACAGCTTCTTTATCAATTTCATCTTGAATGTGTATGGGTAATCCAATAACAATTAGATTTATCCTTGTCTCTTCGGAGGTCTTCCTCCTTGCTTCCAATATTAATCGTTCCTTTTCTATGGCATATTCAGTGAATGAACCTGAAATATATTTAAAGTTATAGGCATATTGGGCTGCCGACCAACCTTTATTGCTAAAAGCTTTTAGAAATGCTGCCTTCCAATTTTCCCAGTTGTATTCATGATCTTTCAGCAGATTTGTCTGGTACCATTCTGATGCTGTTTTTCCCAAATATTTCTTCAAATTCTTGATCCTTTTTTCGTCGTTTTGGATCTCGTATTTTTCGCATTCCGTTTCATACTCTAATATCCAATCTGTGGCCTTTTGCGTTCCATTAAATTGTTTTATGGCAAAGTCCGTGCCTTCCCTCTCATGCATGTTTTGTTTCTGGAAGATCTCTAATAATGTTTCTATTTGAAGATTGGGCTTTCCTTGTGGGGATGATCTCCGATACTTCTAAATAAATATCTCAAAACAGGAAGTTTAAACTTGTATCGATGTATGACGCTGCTGTTGCATCATCCATCGTGACTGCAATGTTTCTGTAATGGCCTACCTTGGTTAAGCTGTTTGCGGCTTTCTTCACTATCGATAAACTGAATAACCGCGGATGATGATCTCTTGCTTGATATTCTGGGGGAAAGACATAACATACTTCATCTTCTGGTTTTCTTATGGATTCTATGCATTCTATTTTCTCCCCCCTTGCGTTCTCGTTCATGACAATACGTAGCTTCACTTCTAACGGCATGACATAGTGAAAATCGGTTTGTAAGATCGTAATCTGGGGATAATTCAGGGATCGATTCTGTAGTCTGAAAATCGAGTTTTTATTATGAAGTAAATAATAAAATACAAAAATAAACAACAATTAGTATGCGTCTATAACAATAAATAACAATAATTATCTAAACGGGAAATAACAAGTCTTTAGTGCAATGTTTACCTGAAAATCGAGAATCGATTTTCAACGTCCTGAGCTACCGATCTTTCTTCTTCAGTCTTTAAAATCTTAAATAACTATTCTGTAGCCTTGTCTGTCTCTAATGTAACTCTCTGTCCGTCCGTTCGGGAAAAATGTGCTTCTTAAAATGGTCGTCCGTAAAACAAAAGAAGATCGGTCTGCCCGTGAAACACAGCCTGTCGTGCTACCCATAAAGCAAAAAGAATCCCTATCCTACATGAACTCTAGGGAGTTTACACCTCCCCTCCTCGTGTTGACAATTACATCGCTAATTGTATTCTCTGTAAGGGGTCAGCTTACTCGAGTGGAAGAAATTCCCTTCAGATCTCCGATTACCGTTATCCACTTCATATATGGAGTTTGAAATCCTTCTTAGAATTTTGAAAGGTCCTTTCCTAATTTCTTCCAGCTTATTTCTATTCATTTTGTTTCCTTTGTGGGTGAAGACCATATCACCGATTTTTAATTCGTGTTCTCTTCTTTCTTTATCGTATTTTTGTTTGTTGATTTGGAAATTTCTTGTCGAGTTTTTGAATGCTTCTTCTCTGTCTCTTTTTAGGTTTATCTTATTTTCCATTATTTCCTTAGGGACGATTTCAATCATTTTTCCATACAGTAAATGATTTGGGGCAAATCCCGTTACACTGTGTCTGGTGTTATTGTATTCTTCTACGCTTTCTTCTGCGATTTTTGTCCAGTTTCTCTTATTTTTGTCTGAATTCATCTTACATCTGATCCTGTTCACTAATGTTTGATTTACCCTTTCGTTCAGTCCAGTGGAGGATGGGCAGTCTGTCGAAGTGAAAATTAATTTAATGTTCCTTTTTCTCGCATACTCCTGAATTTCTTTGGATGTCATTACTGGGTATAGGTCTGCAAGGAAAATTTTTATGGAATCTGTTTCTCCTGTCGAGTCTATAAGTTTTATGATATCTTCTGAGCGTTGTGTTTTCGATGTGGAGATAAAAACAGCCCTTGAAAAATGATCGATGAGTATGTGCATGTATTTCTTTGGTGAGTTGTTATTGGAAAAACCTCCGATCGTATCGAATGACAATATTTCAAACGGTTTCCTAGCTGGTCCTAGTTTCGACATAAACCCGATCGGTCTTCTCGTTCTGCTTTTATTCTTGATGCAGATTTCGCAATGTTTGCAGAATTTGTCGACAATTCGGTCCATCTTTTTGAAATAACAAAAGGGTCGGATTTTCTTCAGTATATGGTTTCTTCCAATGTGACCAAAGAAATCATAAACCTTCCTTATGATATATTCACCAAACTCTTGTGAGACGAATATACGTTGGCGTCCTTTAATATTTTTAAAAAAAATCTCTGATTTTTTTATAAGGTCTTTCGTATTTTTAATATTTTCTCTGTTTTCTTCTTGGTCTTGGATTATGTCTTGTTTTTTTATAATATTTGCTACTTTCAAAACATCTTCTTCATTCCTAAAGCTTTCTAAGACGGGGTTCCTGGATAGTGCGTCTGCCTCTATGTTGTGCTTTCCTGGAGCATAGTATATCAGGTCTCCTAAGGTTTCATCGGTTCTTGCCTTGATTCTCATTAATTCCAATGGTTTATGATCTGAAAGGAAAGTGAAATATCTACTAATTAAACAATGTTGTCAGTATTGAATCGTCTCTTTAATAACAAGACATTCAAAGTGGATTGCTTTTCTCTTTGCCTCTGTTGGTTTCAATTTTCTCGAAAAGTACACAACAGGGTATAACATCCCGTTGTCTTGAGGTTGCCTTAAAACTGCTCCTAAGCCCTCTCCACTTGCTTCTGTGTAAATGAATACTTCTTTGTTATGGTCTTATATTGAAAGGATCGGGCTTGAACAGAGGTATTCTTTAATCTTTTGAAATGATTTTTCACATCCTTCATTCCAAATAAATTCTGTGTTTTTTCTTAATAATTTGTGTAGTGGTACCAAGAGTTTGCACGCGTCTTCTATGAATTTATAATAAAAATTTATTTTTCCGAGTAATTGTCTCACATTCTTCTTATTTCTTGGACGTTCAAATTCACGTATCGCTTTTAGGTTATCTTTCCCTGGTCTCACACCATCTTTCTCTATAATGTGGCCTAGGTATTTTACTGAGTTCTCTGCGAATTTACATTTGGCCAGTTTTAATCGGAAGCCTTCTTTCCTTATTACCTTCATCAACTGCTCTATGTGTTTGATATGTTGACCAAACGTTTCAGAGAAGACTAGGATGTCGTCGATGTAGTTAATGCAAAATTCTGCTAATCCGTTCCTTCTAAAAGTATTTGCCAGCACCCGTTGGAAAATAGCAGGAGAGATTATTAGTCCGAACAGTAAACATTTCCGTTGCCAGTGTCCATTTTGTGTTATAAAGGCTGTCTTCTCTCGGTCCTCTTTTTTTTATTGGAATTGATCAAACGCTGAATCAATGTCAAACGTTGAGAAGAAATAGCAATATCCCGCTTTGACTGTGATATCTTCGATTCTTAGGAACGGTTGTAATTCCAGAACTACAATTTTGTTTATCTCTTGGAAATCAATACACAGTCTATCTCGACGATTCAATTTTTTTTTAGAAGCTAGTGTCATCGGTGCTGCAAATGGTGAACTGATCCCTCTGTGAGAGCCTGTTCTAGTAATTTCGTACTCTGGAATTCTATTACTTTCTGATCTGGAATGCTACATCTGTATGGTTTCTTTGATATGTATTTGTTTTCAGTTAGCTCAATGGAAGCCTCTTGATATTTCCTAGTTCCCATATCAAATTTGTGTTTGGCAAATATGTTTATATTTATATATATTTCTCTATATATTATAGAGAATTTATAGAGAATTTTTTATATTTTATAGAGAATTTCTCTATATTATATATTCTCTATTCTTTATATTTCTTTATAAGCTGGATTGTTTCTTTTTTTGTAGGTTATTTAGGTGTCCTAGGTTGTCCATATTCTTGTATTCTGTAACGTTTACCTTTCTTCTCTGATTATTTCTTCTTTCTTCTTTTCTATTAAATATTATTTCTTCTTTGTCGTCTACTTTCTGACTAACTCTCAAATTCTCATCTTGCTTCAACTTGAACTCTCTTATGGTGTCCAGCCCTAAGATCAGATCATATGTGAAGTTATCATTGCACACTACATAAACATTTATTTCTTTCTCTATTTTCTTAATTTTCATTCTAAGTTTTGCCCAGCTATTCATGAAGTCTTTCCCACTGATAGTGTTAAACATACTCCTGTCTTTTATTATATCTGCCTTTATTTGGTCAATGATTCTTTGGTTAATGTAGCTTGCATTGGCTCCAGTATCGTAGACGCCTTCAACCTCTTTCTGGTCGTTGATTCTAACTCGGAGCTTTATCAGTGATTCTTACTTCTCCAGGCGTTTTAGTTTTTTCCATTCTCATCTGGTGTTATTGCTTCTTTACTTTCTGTTGTGAATGCTTCTAATGAATTTACCGGCTTTTGGTTCCTCTGAGCATTTCTGTTTCTGTTTCTGTTTCTGCATACTTGTGTTGGGTGAAATCAGCCTGGGAAATGCAGTGCTTCACAAATCACACACAGTTGTTCCTTGGGTGGTGGCTCTGGCTTTCTGTCCAATCTTGCATTATTCTCTTGTGTTTTTCTTCCTTTCATCTGGTCTTCATATTGCCCCAAGAGTCTGATTAAGTCATTTGTTGATTGTACAGCTTCTTTATCAATTTCATCTTGAATGTGTATGGGTAATCCAATAACAATTAGATTTATCCTTGTCTCTTCGGAGGTCTTCCTCCTTGCTTCCAATATTAATCGTTCCTTTTCTATGGCATATTCAGTGAATGAACCTGAAATATATTTAAAGTTATAGGCATATTGGGCTGCCGACCAACCTTTATTGCTAAAAGCTTTTAGAAATGCTGCCTTCCAATTTTCCCAGTTGTATTCATGATCTTTCAGCAGATTTGTCTGGTACCATTCTGATGCTGTTTTTCCCAAATATTTCTTCAAATTCTTGATCCTTTTTTCGTCGTTTTGGATCTCGTATTTTTCGCATTCCGTTTCATACTCTAATATCCAATCTGTGGCCTTTTGCGTTCCATTAAATTGTTTTATGGCAAAGTCCGTGCCTTCCCTCTCATGCATGTTTTGTTTCTGGAAGATCTCTAATAATGTTTCTATTTGAAGATTGGGCTTTTCGGTTTCGGAATTTATTTATTTCGGAATTTATTTTTTTCGGGCTTTATTTTCCTTGTGGGGATGATCTCCGATACTTCTAAATAAATATCTCAAAACAGGAAGTTTAAACTTGTATCGATGTATGACGCTGCTGTTGCATCATCCATCGTGACTGCAATGTTTCTGTAATGGCCTACCTTGGTTAAGCTGTTTGCGGCTTTCTTCACTATCGATAAACTGAATAACCGCGGATGATGATCTCTTGCTTGATATTCTGGGGGAAAGACATAACATACTTCATCTTCTGGTTTTCTTATGGATTCTATGCATTCTATTTTCTCCCCCCTTGCGTTCTCGTTCATGACAATACGTAGCTTCACTTCTAACGGCATGACATAGTGAAAATCGGTTTGTAAGATCGTAATCTGGGGATAATTCAGGGATCGATTCTGTAGTCTGAAAATCGAGTTTTTATTATGAAGTAAATAATAAAATACAAAAATAAACAACAATTAGTATGCGTCTATAACAATAAATAACAATAATTATCTAAACGGGAAATAACAAGTCTTTAGTGCAATGTTTACCTGAAAATCGAGAATCGATTTTCAACGTCCTGAGCTACCGATCTTTCTTCTTCAGTCTTTAAAATCTTAAATAACTATTCTGTAGCCTTGTCTGTCTCTAATGTAACTCTCTGTCCGTCCGTTCGGGAAAAATGTGCTTCTTAAAATGGTCGTCCGTAAAACAAAAGAAGATCGGTCTGCCCGTGAAACACAGCCTGTCGTGCTACCCATAAAGCAAAAAGAATCCCTATCCTACATGAACTCTAGGGAGTTTACACCTCCCCTCCTCGTGTTGACAATTACATCGCTAATTGTATTCTCTGTAAGGGGTCAGCTTACTCGAGTGGAAGAAATTCCCTTCAGATCTCCGATTACCGTTATCCACTTCATATATGGAGTTTGAAATCCTTCTTAGAATTTTGAAAGGTCCTTTCCTAATTTCTTCCAGCTTATTTCTATTCATTTTGTTTCCTTTGTGGGTGAAGACCATATCACCGATTTTTAATTCGTGTTCTCTTCTTTCTTTATCGTATTTTTGTTTGTTGATTTGGAAATTTCTTGTCGAGTTTTTGAATGCTTCTTCTCTGTCTCTTTTTAGGTTTATCTTATTTTCCATTATTTCCTTAGGGACGATTTCAATCATTTTTCCATACAGTAAATGATTTGGGGCAAATCCCGTTACACTGTGTCTGGTGTTATTGTATTCTTCTACGCTTTCTTCTGCGATTTTTGTCCAGTTTCTCTTATTTTTGTCTGAATTCATCTTACATCTGATCCTGTTCACTAATGTTTGATTTACCCTTTCGTTCAGTCCAGTGGAGGATGGGCAGTCTGTCGAAGTGAAAATTAATTTAATGTTCCTTTTTCTCGCATACTCCTGAATTTCTTTGGATGTCATTACTGGGTATAGGTCTGCAAGGAAAATTTTTATGGAATCTGTTTCTCCTGTCGAGTCTATAAGTTTTATGATATCTTCTGAGCGTTGTGTTTTCGATGTGGAGATAAAAACAGCCCTTGAAAAATGATCGATGAGTATGTGCATGTATTTCTTTGGTGAGTTGTTATTGGAAAAACCTCCGATCGTATCGAATGACAATATTTCAAACGGTTTCCTAGCTGGTCCTAGTTTCGACATAAACCCGATCGGTCTTCTCGTTCTGCTTTTATTCTTGATGCAGATTTCGCAATGTTTGCAGAATTTGTCGACAATTCGGTCCATCTTTTTGAAATAACAAAAGGGTCGGATTTTCTTCAGTATATGGTTTCTTCCAATGTGACCAAAGAAATCATAAACCTTCCTTATGATATATTCACCAAACTCTTGTGAGACGAATATACGTTGGCGTCCTTTAATATTTTTAAAAAAAATCTCTGATTTTTTTATAAGGTCTTTCGTATTTTTAATATTTTCTCTGTTTTCTTCTTGGTCTTGGATTATGTCTTGTTTTTTTATAATATTTGCTACTTTCAAAACATCTTCTTCATTCTTAAAGCTTTCTAAGACGGGGTTCCTGGATAGTGCGTCTGCCTCTATGTTGTGTTTTCCTGGAGCATAGTATATCAGGTCTCCTAAGGTTTCATCGGTTCTTGCCTTGATTCTCATTAATTCCAATGGTTTATGATCTGAAAGGAAAGTGAAATATCTACTAATTAAACAATGTTGTCAGTATTGAATCGTCTCTTTAATAACAAGACATTCAAAGTGGATTGCTTTTCTCTTTGCCTCTGTTGGTTTCAATTTTCTCGAAAAGTACACAACAGGGTATAACATCCCGTTGTCTTGAGGTTGCCTTAAAACTGCTCCTAAGCCCTCTCCACTTGCTTCTGTGTAAATGAATACTTCTTTGTTATGGTCTTATATTGAAAGGATCGGGCTTGAACAGAGGTATTCTTTAATCTTTTGAAATGATTTTTCACATTCTTCATTCCAAATAAATTCTGTGTTTTTTCTTAATAATTTGTGTAGTGGTACCAAGAGTTTGAGATGAATTTATAATAAAAATTTATTTTTCCGAGTAATTGTCTCACATTCTTCTTATTTCTTGGACGTTCAAATTCACGTATCGCTTTTAGGTTATCTTTCCCTGGTCTCACACCATCTTTCTCTATAATGTGGCCTAGGTATTTTACTGAGTTCTCTGCGAATTTACATTTGGCCAGTTTTAATCGGAAGCCTTCTTTCCTTATTACCTTCATCAACTGCTCTATGTGTTTGATATGTTGACCAAACGTTTCAGAGAAGACTAGGATGTCGTCGATGTAGTTAATGCAAAATTCTGCTAATCCGTTCCTTCTAAAAGTGTTTGCCAGCACCCTTTGGAAAATAGCAGGAGAGATTATTAGTCCGAACAGTAAACACTTCCGTTGCCAGTGTCCATTTTGTGTTATAAAGGCTGTCTTCTCTCGGTCCTCTTTTTTTATTGGAATTGATCAAACGCTGAATCAATGTCAAACGTTGAGAAGAAATAGCAATATCCCGCTTTGACTCTGATATCTTCGATTCTTGGGAACGGTTGTAATTCCAGAACTACAATTTTGTTTATCTCTTGGAAATCAATACACAGTCTATCTCGACGATTCAATTTTTTTTTAGAAGCTAGTGTCATCGGTGCTGCAAATGGTGAACTGATCCCTCTGTGAGAGCCTGTTCTAGTAATTTCGTACTCTGGAATTCAATTTCTTTCTGGTCTGCAATGCTACATCTGTATGGTTTCTTTGATATAAATTTGTTTTCAGTTAGCTCAATGGAAGCCTCTTGATATTTCCTAGTTCCCATATCGAATTTGTGTTTTGTAAATATGTTTATATTTATATATATTTCTCTATATATTATAGAGAATTTATAGAGAATTCTTTATATTTTATAGAGAATTTCTCTATGTTATATATTCTCTATTCTTTATATTTCTTTATAAGCTGGCTTGTCTCTTTTTTTGTAGGTTATTTAGGTGTCCTAGGTTGACCATCTTCTTGTATTCTGTAACGTTTATCTCCTAGTTCCCATATCGAATTTGTGTTTGGCAAATATGTTTATATTTATATATATTTCTCTATATTTTATAGAGAATTTATAGAAAATTCTTTATATTTTATAGAGAATTTCTCTATATTATATATTCTCTATTCTTTATATTTCTTTATAAGCTGGCTTGTCTCTTTTTTTGTAGGTTATTTAGGTGTCCTAGGTTGTCCATCTTCTTGTATTCTGTAACGTTTATCTCCTAGTTCCCATATCGAATTTGTGTTTGGCAAATATGTTTATATTTATATATATTTCTCTATATTTTATAGAGAATTTATAGAGAATTCTTTATATTTTATAGAGAATTTCTCTATATTATATATTCTCTATTCTTTATATTTCTTTATAAGCTGGCTTGTCTCTTTTTTTGTAGGTTATTTAGGTGTCCTAGGTTGTCCATCTTCTTGTATTCTGTAACGTTTTTTCTTTCTTCTCTGATTATTTCTTCTTTCTTCTTTTCTATTAAATATTATTTCTTCTTTGTCGTCTACTTTCTGACTAACTCTCAAATTCTCATCTTGCTTCAACTTGAACTCTCTTATGGTGTCCAGCCCTAAGATCAGATCATATGTGAAGTTATCATTGCACACTATATAAACATTTATTTCTTTCTCTATTTTCTTAATTTTTATTCTAAGTTTTGCCCAGCTATTCATGAAGTCTTTCCCACTGATAGTGTTAAACATACTCTTGTCTTTTATTATATCTGCCTTTATTTGGTCAATGATTCTTTGGTTAATGTAGCTTGCATTGGCTCCAGTATCGTAGACGCCTTCAACCTCTTTCTGGTCGTTGATTCTAACTCGGAGCTTTATCAGTGATTCTTACTTCTCCAGGCGTTTTAGTTTTTTCCATTCTCATCTGGTGTTATTGCTTCTTTACTTTCTGTTGTGAATGCTTCTAATGAATTTACCGGCTTTTGGTTCCTCTGAGCATTTCTGTTTCTGTTTCTGTTTCTGCATACTTGTGTTGGGTGAAATCAGCCTGGGAAATGCAGTGCTTCACAAATCACACACAGTTGTTCCTTGGGTGGTGGCTCTGGCTTTCTGTCCAATCTTGCATTATTCTCTTGTGTTTTTCTTCCTTTCATCTGGTCTTCATATTGCCCCAAGAGTCTGATTAAGTCATTTGTTGATTGTACAGCTTCTTTATCAATTTCATCTTGAATGTGTATGGGTAATCCAATAACAATTAGATTTATCCTTGTCTCTTCGGAGGTCTTCCTCCTTGCTTCCAATATTAATCGTTCCTTTTCTATGGCATATTCAGTGAATGAACCTGAAATATATTTAAAGTTATAGGCATATTGGGCTGCCGACCAACCTTTATTGCTAAAAGCTTTTAGAAATGCTGCCTTCCAATTTTCCCAGTTGTATTCATGATCTTTCAGCAGATTTGTCTGGTACCATTCTGATGCTGTTTTTCCCAAATATTTCTTCAAATTCTTGATCCTTTTTTCGTCGTTTTGGATCTCGTATTTTTCGCATTCCGTTTCATACTCTAATATCCAATCTGTGGCCTTTTGCGTTCCATTAAATTGTTTTATGGCAAAGTCCGTGCCTTCCCTCTCATGCATGTTTTGTTTCTGGAAGATCTCTAATAATGTTTCTATTTGAAGATTGGGCTTTCCTTGTGGGGATGATCTCCGATACTTCTAAATAAATATCTCAAAACAGGAAGTTTAAACTTGTATCGATGTATGACGCTGCTGTTGCATCATCCATCGTGACTGCAATGTTTCTGTAATGGCCTACCTTGGTTAAGCTGTTTGCGGCTTTCTTCACTATCGATAAACTGAATAACCGCGGATGATGATCTCTTGCTTGATATTCTGGGGGAAAGACATAACATACTTCATCTTCTGGTTTTCTTATGGATTCTATGCATTCTATTTTCTCCCCCCTTGCGTTCTCGTTCATGACAATACGTAGCTTTACTTCTAACGGCATGACATAGTGAAAATCGGTTTGTAAGATCGTAATCTGGGGATAATTCAGGGATCGATTCTGTAGTCTGAAAATCGAGTTTTTATTATGAAGTAAATAATAAAATACAAAAATAAACAACAATTAGTATGCGTCTATAACAATAAATAACAATAATTATCTAAACGGGAAATAACAAGTCTTTAGTGCAATGTTTACCTGAAAATCGAGAATCGATTTTCAACGTCCTGAGCTACCGATCTTTCTTCTTCAGTCTTTAAAATCTTAAATAACTATTCTGTAGCCTTGTCTGTCTCTAATGTAACTCTCTGTCCGTCCGTTCGGGAAAAATGTGCTTCTTAAAATGGTCGTTCGTAAAACAAAAGAAGATCGGTCTGCCCGTGAAACACAGCCTGTCGTGCTACCCATAAAGCAAAAAGAATCCCTATCCTACATGAACTCTAGGGAGTTTACACCTCCCCTCCTCGTGTTGACAATTACATCGCTAATTGTATTCTCTGTAAGGGGTCAGCTTACTCGAGTGGAAGAAATTCCCTTCAGATCTCCGATTACCGTTATCCACTTCATATATGGAGTTTGAAATCCTTCTTAGAATTTTGAAAGGTCCTTTCCTAATTTCTTCCAGCTTATTTCTATTCATTTTGTTTCCGTTGTGGGTGAAGACCATATCACCGATTTTAAATTCGTGTTCTCTTCTTTTTTTATCGTATTTTTCTTTGTTGATTTCGAAATTTCTTGTCGAGTTTTTGAATGCTTCTTCTCTGTCTCTTTTTAGGTTTATCTTATTTTCCATTATTTCCTTAGGGACGATTTCAATCATTTTTCCATACAGTAAATGATTTGGGGCAAATCCCGTTACACTGTGTCTGGTGTTATTGTATTCTTCTACGCTTTCTTCTGCGATTTTTGTCCAGTTTCTCTTATTTTTGTCTGAATTCATCTTACATCTGATCCTGTTCACTAATGTTTGATTTACCCTTTCGTTGAGTCCAGTGGAGGATGGGCAGTCTGTCGAAGTGAAAATTAATTTAATGTTCCTTTTTCTCGCATACTCCTGAATTTCTTTGGATGTCATTACTGGGTATAGGTCTGCAAGGAAAATTTTTATGGAATCTGTTTCTCCTGTCGAGTCTATAAGTTTTATGATATCTTCTGAGCGTTGTGTTTTCGATGTGGAGATAAAAACAGCCCTTGAAAAATGATCGATGAGTATGTGCATGTATTTCTTTGGTGAGTTGTTATTGGAAAAACCTCCGATCGTATCGAATGACAATATTTCAAACGGTTTCCTAGCTGGTCCTAGTTTCGACATAAACCCGATCGGTCTTCTCGTTCTGCTTTTATTCTTGATGCAGATTTCGCAATGTTTGCAGAATTTGTCGACAATTCGGTCCATCTTTTTGAAATAACAAAAGGGTCGGATTTTCTTCAGTATATGGTTTCTTCCAATGTGACCAAAGAAATCATAAACCTTCCTTATGATATATTCACCAAACTCTTGTGAGACGAATATACGTTGGCGTCCTTTAATATTTTTAAAAAAAATCTCTGATTTTTTTATAAGGTCTTTCGTATTTTTAATATTTTCTCTGTTTTCTTCTTGGTCTTGGATTATGTCTTGTTTTTTTATAATATTTGCTACTTTCAAAACATCTTCTTCATTCTTAAAGCTTTCTCAGACGGGGTTCCTGGATAGTGCGTCTGCCTCTATGTTGTGCTTTCCTGGAGCATAGTATATCAGGTCTCCTAAGATTTCATCGGTTCTTGCCTTGATTCTCATTAATTCCAATGGTTTATGATCTGAAAGGAAAGTGAAATATCTACTAATTAAACAATGTTGTCAGTATTGAATCGTCTCTTTAATAACAAGACATTCAAAGTGGATTGCTTTTCTCTTAGCCTCTGTTGGCTTCAATTTTCTCGAAAAGTACACAACAGGGTATAACATCCCGTTGTCTTGAGGTTGCCTTAAAACTGCTCCTAAGCCCTCTCCACTTGCTTCTGTGTAAATGAATACTTCTTTGTTATGGTCTTATATTGAAAGGATCGGGCTTGAACAGAGGTATTCTTTAATCTTTTGAAATGATTTTTCACATTCTTCATTCCAAATAAATTCTGTGTTTTTTCTTAATAATTTGTGTAGTGGTACCAAGAGTTTGAGATGAATTTATAATAAAAATTTATTTTTCCGAGTAATTGTCTCACATTCTTCTTATTTCTTGGACGTTCAAATTCACGTATCGCTTTTAGGTTATCTTTCCCTGGTCTCACACCATCTTTCTCTATAATGTGGCCTAGGTATTTTACTGAGTTCTCTGCGAATTTACATTTGGCCAGTTTTAATCGGAAGCCTTCTTTCCTTATTACCTTCATCAACTGCTCTATGTGTTTGATATGTTGACCAAACGTTTCAGAGAAGACTAGGATGTCGTCGATGTAGTTAATGCAAAATTCTGCTAATCCGTTCCTTCTAAAAGTATTTGCCAGCACCCGTTGGAAAATAGCAGGAGAGATTATTAGTCCGAACAGTAAACATTTCCGTTGCCAGTGTCCATTTTGTGTTATAAAGGCTGTCTTCTCTCGGTCCTCTTTTTTTTATTGGAATTGATCAAACGCTGAATCAATGTCAAACGTTGAGAAGAAATAGCAATATCCCGCTTTGACTGTGATATCTTCGATTCTTGGGAACGGTTGTAATTCCAGAACTACAATTTTGTTTATCTCTTGGAAATCAATACACAGTCTATCTCGACGATTCAATTTTTTTTTAGAAGCTAGTGTCATCGGTGCTGCAAATGGTGAACTGATCCCTCTGTGAGAGCCTGTTCTAGTAATTTCGTACTCTGGAATTCTATTACTTTCTGATCTGGAATGCTACATCTGTATGGTTTCTTTGATATGTATTTGTTTTCAGTTAGCTCAATGGAAGCCTCTTGATATTTCCTAGTTCCCATATCAAATTTGTGTTTGGCAAATATGTTTATATTTATATATATTTCTCTATATATTATAGAGAATTTATAGAGAATTTTTTATATTTTATAGAGAATTTCTCTATATTATATATTCTCTATTCTTTATATTTCTTTATAAGCTGGATTGTTTCTTTTTTTGTAGGTTATTTAGGTGTCCTAGGTTGTCCATATTCTTGTATTCTGTAACGTTTACCTTTCTTCTCTGATTATTTCTTCTTTCTTCTTTTCTATTAAATATTATTTCTTCTTTGTCGTCTACTTTCTGACTAACTCTCAAATTCTCATCTTGCTTCAACTTGAACTCTCTTATGGTGTCCAGCCCTAAGATCAGATCATATGTGAAGTTATCATTGCACACTACATAAACATTTATTTCTTTCTCTATTTTCTTAATTTTCATTCTAAGTTTTGCCCAGCTATTCATGAAGTCTTTCCCACTGATAGTGTTAAACATACTCCTGTCTTTTATTATATCTGCCTTTATTTGGTCAATGATTCTTTGGTTAATGTAGCTTGCATTGGCTCCAGTATCGTAGACGCCTTCAACCTCTTTCTGGTCGTTGATTCTAACTCGGAGCTTTATCAGTGATTCTTACTTCTCCAGGCGTTTTAGTTTTTTCCATTCTCATCTGGTGTTATTGCTTCTTTACTTTCTGTTGTGAATGCTTCTAATGAATTTACCGGCTTTTGGTTCCTCTGAGCATTTCTGTTTCTGTTTCTGTTTCTGCATACTTGTGTTGGGTGAAATCAGCCTGGGAAATGCAGTGCTTCACAAATCACACACAGTTGTTCCTTGGGTGGTGGCTCTGGCTTTCTGTCCAATCTTGCATTATTCTCTTGTGTTTTTCTTCCTTTCATCTGGTCTTCATATTGCCCCAAGAGTCTGATTAAGTCATTTGTTGATTGTACAGCTTCTTTATCAATTTCATCTTGAATGTGTATGGGTAATCCAATAACAATTAGATTTATCCTTGTCTCTTCGGAGGTCTTCCTCCTTGCTTCCAATATTAATCGTTCCTTTTCTATGGCATATTCAGTGAATGAACCTGAAATATATTTAAAGTTATAGGCATATTGGGCTGCCGACCAACCTTTATTGCTAAAAGCTTTTAGAAATGCTGCCTTCCAATTTTCCCAGTTGTATTCATGATCTTTCAGCAGATTTGTCTGGTACCATTCTGATGCTGTTTTTCCCAAATATTTCTTCAAATTCTTGATCCTTTTTTCGTCGTTTTGGATCTCGTATTTTTCGCATTCCGTTTCATACTCTAATATCCAATCTGTGGCCTTTTGCGTTCCATTAAATTGTTTTATGGCAAAGTCCGTGCCTTCCCTCTCATGCATGTTTTGTTTCTGGAAGATCTCTAATAATGTTTCTATTTGAAGATTGGGCTTTTCGGTTTCGGAATTTATTTATTTCGGAATTTATTTTTTTCGGGCTTTATTTTCCTTGTGGGGATGATCTCCGATACTTCTAAATAAATATCTCAAAACAGGAAGTTTAAACTTGTATCGATGTATGACGCTGCTGTTGCATCATCCATCGTGACTGCAATGTTTCTGTAATGGCCTACCTTGGTTAAGCTGTTTGCGGCTTTCTTCACTATCGATAAACTGAATAACCGCGGATGATGATCTCTTGCTTGATATTCTGGGGGAAAGACATAACATACTTCATCTTCTGGTTTTCTTATGGATTCTATGCATTCTATTTTCCCCCCCCTTGCGTTCTCGTTCATGACAATACGTAGCTTCACTTCTAACGGCATGACATAGTGAAAATCGGTTTGTAAGATCGTAATCTGGGGATAATTCAGGGATCGATTCTGTAGTCTGAAAATCGAGTTTTTATTATGAAGTAAATAATAAAATACAAAAATAAACAACAATTAGTATGCGTCTATAACAATAAATAACAATAATTATCTAAACGGGAAATAACAAGTCTTTAGTGCAATGTTTACCTGAAAATCGAGAATCGATTTTCAACGTCCTGAGCTACCGATCTTTCTTCTTCAGTCTTTAAAATCTTAAATAACTATTCTGTAGCCTTGTCTGTCTCTAATGTAACTCTCTGTCCGTCCGTTCGGGAAAAATGTGCTTCTTAAAATGGTCGTCCGTAAAACAAAAGAAGATCGGTCTGCCCGTGAAACACAGCCTGTCGTGCTACCCATAAAGCAAAAAGAATCCCTATCCTAGATGAACTCTAGGGAGATTACATATATATTAATACTTGCACGAACATTTGCAATGAATCTTTAAGCATTATAGTATTTTCTTAAAACAGACACAGGAAGTAAATATCATATACAATTAAAATATTTCTACCGACTACTTTACAATAATTAAAGACCTTTAATTTGCAGAATAATAAAAATAATTAATTATGCTTCTTTTTCTCAGTAAAGTGAATATTCCACTTGGAGAATGACGATGATTTGCTTTCTTGGTCTAATGATCGTCCACTCTATTAAGAGCACTGTGCTTCGTTAAAATTCTAGCAGAAAATTGCACCTAGGCATGGCAGACGTGAAAAACGAAGTGCCACGAGGTTGTACGGGGTGAAAGAGGAGTGACGTTGAACGTATAGACTCCGCGAAACTGCTTCAAGCAAGTAGAAAAGTAAGAGAAAATGGAAGAAGAAGAGGAGAACTGGGCCAGCGTGAATAAATTGCGCCTCCGGCAAGAAGAGCGTTGCTTGCGTACAGTTTGACTGGTCAGAGGTAACTGAGGATCTGTCGAGTTTGCAAGCTAATATTTGTAAAATACAACACACGAAAATATACTTTGATTCGATACGGTTCAGCTCCAATTTAGATGAAACTTCATGGGCTTGAATAATAGCCAAAAATATTAGACTCAGGTTACTCAGAGGCGATTATAAGTAGAGAAAAAAATCTTTTTCCACCCAAAATTTACATTTTTCATTTCAATAATTACAAGCCTGACATCTCATGGATTCTACGCCATGAACTGGTGTTGAATTGCTTGTTGATACGCCGTTTGCTAAATAAATTTCTTACATTCTAGTTATAACAGACAACCTTCCATTGTATACTACTGCCGACCACTTATCACCCCTCACACACCCACCAAATTATAGATTACAGGCAAGTAGCGTAGATTACATACATTATATATAAACAACGTGTGTAATTCATAAATGGTTTCATAAATGGTGCGAATATAAAAATTTGTTAGATATAAAATCATATAATACGTATCCGTACATGTTGAAGAACGTTAAGACAATAGAATGAGAGAGCGAAAGTAGAAAGTGGGCCAGCGTGAATAAATGGTACTTCTGATAAGAATGTCCGCCGTGCAAGAGATAAGAATTTACAAGCCATTCGAATTTTGATGCGCTGTGAATTAATTCCCATAAAGCTGCGCTAACGCCTTATACGTAACACTTTAAGACGCTTTATCATTTTGATACAAACATTGCTAACATTATTCCTGATTTTGTCGAATCATATAAAATAAATAAATACAAAATTACATTTTATAAATTATTCGTCTTCGTATTAAGATGTACTGAATATGTTGTTCTTCGTAAAACAAAGAGTTATTTCGGATTTACAGGGAAAATATAAAGTAGGAAACCAGATCATTGTGAAGAAGCTACGGTATCTGCAAGAAAAATTCAACTTATGTGCGGAACAACCGACCGAGATTCTGAACTACGTATCTAAGGAAACAGACGTAAGGAAATGTTTAGAAAAGCACGTACAACGGTAGCAAGGCATTTTCACGGATGATGGAAATGAAACATTTTATCGCATTTATTCCTTTCCATTGGAATCGCAAGTTATTCGCCTCTTGCAGCGGAATTCTTTCGAGAAATAATGATTGCGTTTCCTATCTCCTCTTACCACCCATTTGGAACCCTATTAAAATTTGAATTTCAAGCACGAAGAACAATCCTTTGTCCTTTGGGGCTGAAAGCATAGTCACCAGCAGATATTGCTCTTTGTCATTACTTCTAGAAATCACGCTCAATGCAATCTACATAGCTTCGTTATAACACCAATAGTGTCGACTGTTCAAGATTGAACTGCAAAAATACAATGACAATGTACAGGCGTATTTTCTGCATTGTCAAGATGTATTATCTGAATCGATATCAGGTTTGTGCTAAGAAATGATGTTCTTATTTCAGCTGATAAGACAAGTCATTCGTTCTAGCATTTAACAAAAGTAATTCTCAGATCAAGTATACCAGATTTTCAAAATACGTATTTGATAAAGTATTTATGAATATTTATGAATATAAGTATATTTTCCTTAATATTTCTTAACTCTTAATCCTTTTAAAGACCCAGTTAGCCAATATCTTTAACTCTTTTATCTTGAATTTTTCTAAAATCTTCTAGGCTATAAATGTAATCATAAATGCCTCAGAATATAGCGATCCTAAAGTGATATATAGATAGAGAAGCAGACAACCAGGGAGTATTTAGTATCGAAGACGACCGGTGTTCATAAAACAAAAGGTGATACAAAGCATAGTGAAACAACGGCGAAAAGCGAAAAGCGCGGTCGTGATGGCAGAGAAACGAAGATAAAAGGAGAAAGGCAGATAGCAAAGGACATGTAAGAAAGTGGGCCAGCGCGAATAGATTGCAAGTTCGGATAAGAAGAGCAGCCCGTGTGTATTCCGTCCGGTCAGAGACAAGCAAGGAGCTATTTTCCCTGGAACCACCAGCTATCCAGCTTCGCAACCACGACCAAGCACGAATAGGGTAACGTAACGGCACGAAAGCTGGCGCTAGCAAAATATACGAGCAGCTCGTGGCCCTTACCCACCCCTTCATCACGATGTTCGCAACGCTTGCATGCTAAGGGCCCGTGTGCTCGTGCCTCGTGCCACGGGAACGTGAGGAGAGTTCGCTGCACCGCGAAAGTCGCTGAGCGCCGTGCTGCGAGCTTTAACCCGTTTACCGTTAGGTACTACGTTCTTAAGCCGCTTACATCGCTCCGCCGGCCCTCTTAGAAAACCACCAGGGCTAGACGATACCGATTCGTCGACGGTCACGTGTAGATAGTGTTTTGCTCGACATTTCGGACCCGAGGATCCTACAAAGACGTTTGCGCCGTGTCGCGTCGCAAACTTTTTATCAGCCTGTACGAAAACCTCCACTGGTGCTTTTGCTTGTGTATTCACGTTCGTAGAATGCTGCAGGGATAGAAATGCTTTTTCCTCGAAACAGGGATAGAAAAACGTGACTGTGCAATGTTATGGTTGCCTTTTTAGCATAGTTCTTTTTATTAGACTTTCTATTTTATACACGTGTTATGTATATTCTTTAATTTGTTGGTAAATTGATTTTTATTAATGTACTAACGGAGTAGAGGATGAATGTTTTATTTAATCGTATATCCGAGCTTTTGGAAAGGCTATGTATAATTTTCATTATGTAATATTGCAACGAGAACGTCAAAGATCAGTGGCCAAGATACCTGCTAGCCAGTGTGTGATGATCGTAGGTACGTTAAACTGGTGAGAAAGAAAAAATTGCGACAAGCTAGAGCCGACATGGCAGCGATAATACCTACTTAGAGACGATTATTCTGACGAGACTGGCACGAGAACATGCATACGCCTAGTTGAACGTATGTAAGATACCGAAGTTAGTTGTGGGCGATATCAATTTTCACATGGTTACACGCAGAATGTCAGGAGACGGTAGCTGAACTTCTGGTTACAAATGCTAGTGTTATGAACCAACGCTCTAAAATGACATTGATCGTCGGGTTTAGATAGGTCTTACATTTCGTCATGCGGTTTTGCAGTAGTTTCACTGTAAGCAACGTAAACGAGAATTGTGAAGAATTTCTAAAACAAAATTTTTTTGAAGCTCTATTTGATTATCGTGTACTGAGTTTCTAAAATTTTGTTTTCTTGAGTCATTAACGTAAAAACCCATTTTCTTTATAACGGCAAAGTCACAAGGAGCGACAGTTGAAGTTTCAGGTTATTGCATTACGAGAATGTGGATCTCCGGAGAGTCGAACTTGTTTTCCAGTTATGCACTCTTGAGAGTAATACGGAATCAAGTTTATAAGACTTTGGGCAGAGCGCGTTTAACTCCTGTAGAGTGAACAGTCGAAATACAGCTCATATTTGATTAAGCACATTTCATCAAGCATATTTGATCGGTATAAAGGTTAATGTATATTTGTGAAAAAAATTACTAACGTTGTAATTCTTTTATCTTAATATTTTGTAATTAACTATTTTACAGGTACATACGTCAATAGGTACAAACGTTGATACAACGAGTGGAGCTTGAAATCAGGTATTGTGTTTTGTGTTGTTTTTTACAGGAGAAAGTGATTATTATACTAACATTGTCCTTTAATCTTATTCTTATATTCTATGCAACGATCTCCTTTAGTGTTCTAAATATGATTAAACTCATAATCGCGACGAAGTTGAAAGTTATGCTGCTCGTCATGCGGTCTTTGATAATTCTTGCTTTTGTTAGAAACCACGATGCAATCCTGGCGGCGGTATTGCAACTAAATTGAATTAATCTCTTACTTAGTAGCGACTTTAGACCGCCTAACAATTCGCTTATCAAGAACAGACGGTACTAGAGAGAGTAGCGATGACGACGACGTTCAGCGTCGACCTCGGCACGTCACAACGAATCTATTCGGTTGTTACAGCTGTCGAAACTATGAAATTCAATGCATCCAATTTGCATGCTAATCCAGACGTCGTAAACTAGGCATGTATAGACCGCGTGGATCCGTCTAAGTTGTAATTGAATGAAGACACCAACGTTGTCCAATGTAACCGAATAACTTGGTTAAGTCGCGTAGCTAACGACTTTAACAACCTATACACTGTGCAGATACGACACGTATTCGATATACAACTAGCGTGACAGAAAATTTTTAATTTATAGTGGCGTCAAAGATTTCCTCGGTCTTTTATGCCACGTACAACATCATCCCTAGTTATGAAGTATAAACAATTCGGGACAACTGGTAACGAAGGGCAAGCATGTTACGAGGAGGCTATGTTATGTTGATTATTCCAGCGAATTTTCTGCGTTTCTACCTTTGTTGCATGCATGCTCCTTTCCCATTGTTAGAAGTTGTTGTTTCCACATTTATTTAATTTTACTGCGCTTGAACAATTGTTTTATTGCGCATGTCTGTTAAGCGACCAATCACGGCCTAACGAATCAATATTTAATTACGTAAATCCGAGATGGAATAAATAAATCGGATGATCATTTGCCTATGGAGGTTCGTTTAGCGGATTCAATTAAAGTGCTTGTCCTTTCTGCGCCGATATTACCAGACATAGAATTAATGGAAATAATGGAGTATTATACAATATTAATGGAAATTTGTGATGTGTCCATTTTCCATGAATATTGCGAATTGTAAGAATAATTACGAAAAGCGTGTAAAGATTATACCGATAATAACTAGCTAATTATTTTTGAAATACTTCATATGTGAGTATTTCTAAAATTTGTTACCAATACTATTCGCAGAAAAGTATGTGGAAAGGTACAAATTGACCGTAGTCACGTAAATACATATCGATATCATTCCGTAATTTCCCTATATAAATGCGTACAGTGGAATACCCAAAAAGGCCATCGACTCGTAATAGTAAATTTTCAAGTAACAGAGAATTTATTTCCAAATTGTTGGCAAAGCTATCACCGCTGTGTTGCTAGATATTTGGCATTTTCGATCAATTCGGTACCCCAGAGATCGCGGAAAAATGAGGGATCGATAGCAGCCGCGAGAGTGCATGCGAGCCGTGATCAACGAGTTAACAATTGCGACGATTCATCTATCACGCCATACTCTTATTATAGCTACGTTACCACGATAAAGCTCATCCTAGCAGGCAGGTTAACCCAGGTCATGGTATACCGGCTGAATTCCATTTAATGTTAAACCGATGGCAGAGGGAAAACGTAACTAGACACGAGGCCGAGCGAGATAACTGACTGAATTATGTTTTTCAGTACACAACGGCACGCTGGCCGATAAGCAATCGTAAGAATTACAATAGCACCTAATAAATAAATTTAGATAACAGACGATATTTCAACGCGTCTGCGTTCTATCGCCATGATTCGTGGAGCAAAAATATCCCTTTCTCCCCAAAATAGATCTCTCTATTCCTTTCGTTTCTCCACTCTATGACGAAAATAAATAAATAAATAATTCCTGCTGTGTAAAATATTCCAGCGATTTCGCGGCCGTCGCGAAACGCAGACACAACTATGCGCCGTCTGGAAGCAGAATGCATTACCGAATGTTTCGGAGGCTTCGTAGAATATTCGAAATTGTTTGCAATCCTTTCTTTCGTTGCCTGCTGGAATATTTGAAGAATCAAGTCGTTTGATTCCTACTTAAATTCGAATGTAATTTGTGTAAAAGGTGAATGTAATCATTCAGTTTTACTATTATTACGTTTTGCATTATTAGAATACCTTTTTCATTGAAATGCATAACAATGTCATACAATTTTTAGAGTGCGTTTTAGTCTTTTATGTAGCAATTAAAGTAACTAGGAATTTTTCTATACTTCTATTTCCTCCTTTTATATGTTCTAATTTTCTTCTATCACAATTTTACATTCATTCATAAACTGTACGAATATTTCCTGCAGTTTATAGAATTCTTTTATTCCCATATATTTACCGAAAGTTTAACGCCCGATGTATGTTTCACCGAAGAATATATTAATGTGTAATTGTGACACAATTAAAATAGTACAATCTATGTGCAATCTTGCGTGTGTATTCCTTTGTATTCTAGGAAATGCAGCGATTTCAGGGAATAAGGAAAGAAATACGTGTCACGTAATGATGTAAAACCTAATGGTCAATCACAGAGCGAGCCATTACCATTCGCGTAGCTCATTTTTTACGAGGCTGTCAGGTTGGCGTACGACGCTAGGCACTTGCTAGTTAAATTATTTCGGATTTATGTCGGTTAGAGCTATAGTTCTTTTTACCGAATGCTTCGACAATTGCAAGTTCGGGGAATGCCTTGACGATAGAAGAAATGAAAATGTCAAGTGGGATCTACAGAAAGACATTTAAAGTGAAAAATTGAAGAGAAACGCCAAAATGGGGAAGAGACGAGCAGATATACAGGAAAAGTTTAGAGAAATGGACAGATATTCAAACATAAAAAATGTACGAAGAATTGAAGCAAAATTACGTTGCTTTTTCAATTATGTTTATGAACAACTATTTATTATATAGAATTATTGGTTATAAAATATGAAACAGACATTGTTGGGTACAAATTGAACGATAATTCAGTATTTATACAGATCGATATGGTATGAAGATTATCGTAGATTTATTCTTGAATAACATATATGCATAAATATGAAATTCATGGAATTTTAAAAAAACAGTAGAAGTAATACAGTTGAGCCATAATATATGGTTGAGTGAAAGTGAATTAAAGAATGAGGCGGAACTTTTATTGCCGCATTTGGCATTTTATTTATTCACTCATATTTAATTAATTTTCATTGCTCGTATTTAATGGTATATATTGTAACGATATGTTTAAAACTGTTTTCCAATGCTATATATTTTTCGATTGAGATATAAAATGAATAGGCATATCCATTGAAACCCCGAGTAATGTACGAAACGGTTCAGATAATACTTATTACGAGGTAACTTGCTGGAATTAATATTTAATGTCTCGTTATTTCATTGAATATTTTGTTTAATACATCAGTTCAGCGTATTAACAATTCATACGCACGTAGTCACAATTCCTATGTAAAATGTACGTTAAACGCATAATTTGTATGCACTAGAGTAAAATACAATAACGAGATGTTTAAAAGCGTAAAATTCAATGACAACAATTAAATATCGTTGAAAATGGCCACTCAAGTATATTAAGTATAGACAAGTAATTGTCATTACATATTGTATATCATACTAAAAGAAATAATGATTGAATGTTTCCTGATTAAAAGCAATGATATGATGATTTTCACATTCTACTTGTAAATTTAGATTTTTTACAATAACTAACTTTGATGTTTTCGAACAACATAACCTACAAACGTCATACCAGCTAACAATACGGACATATATATTAATTAAACGCGTAATGTGATTACAGATCTAGTGTTTAGATTACAACATAATTAAACTTAACTTATGTTGATATTTGTAATGTTTCGCGATTATATCACGCCTGTAATTCTTCTATATCACTCATTCACTATCCTTCTTTACTGTTATCTCCTTATTATTTTTTTACTTTTGTTTTACTTTTACGATACTACAACTTCACAACGCAATTTCACTGTCACACTTTGTAACACGATTTCAAATTCCGATTTCATTGTTATGTTTATGATATTGATTAATACTTAATTATATAATACGATACAGCTTAATCCCACGCACACGATTGCCATATTTGACAATTACGTTGTATCATTAGACGTATCGAGATATCGAGATCCTCGACTCCCACCCGTTATGTGAAGCTTTCCTTTACGGTTTGTTTATGTCGCATGCGCACTATTTGCCTCAAGAGCAGCAGACGCTTGGTGACTCTTCCAGTCGTCGGGAAGCGTGCGGATGTTTTACATCTCTTGTGACTTGTTCGTGAAATTTGCTTCGAAACGAATATCAACAGTATCGAATTGCGTATGTTATCGGTGTCGTGTTGATTTCTAGCCATCGTTTACCGGGAGGAAAGTGTGTCGTCGTTCGTATCCTGCGAAGTTTTCGGCAAATCAAACAACTCTCGTTTTGGCGCGAATACCGCGGATAACCTCACAATCGAACGCCAATTGTTTCGGGGCTGGTGAATTGAAAAGACGCTGAAATACGTGAAATGTGTTATTCTCGTACGAATGTGATCGAAAATGTGGCGAAATATTTGATTAATGCATTACGAATGTAGAGGTATCACTTTTACATGTGTTTCCATTTAATACGGTTAATAATTGATAATATAATAAAAGTGCGAAGATTGACAATTTCTATGTAGATTGAAAAGTTATCGGTTTTAAATAATCGAAATAGATATTAATGGAATAATTCGTATATAGTAGTTTTTCGGTGTGAATGATGTATTATTAATTTATGAAAAATAGGTCATTATATCGGACCACGAGGATATTTGTTACATTAGCTAGAGAAACTCGTTAACTCGAATTCAATAATATCCAGAAACGTGTGTGAATTGATGAAACTTTGCATGTAATGCCAAACTACGGCGGAAACTTTAGAGATTAGTACAACGTGAAAGGATTACAAGGATCGTTGTGTTGGAGCACTGTTCAACGCGTCAGTGGTAAGTCGTATTATGTTAAAATATCTATTTATTTAATTAGAGAAACGTATAAAATTATTTGTCGTGTATCATGCTAGTTTAGTATATGTAACAAGATATATCGAAGATTTCCGTTTGTATGTAATTCCATTGACTTGTATCACGTTTTGTGTTTACGTTTTCTGTTTACGTTTTCTTTTGTGCATCAGCAGGTTTTTAAGCACAAACGATTGTAATAAAGCACTTTATTATACATATACACATACATACGTATGTATAAAACATTCTTATTCATTATAAACAGGAATGATGACACATTTTTAATTAACGAAAATCAAAGGATCGATATTTTATCGAAACATATTGACCATTGCATTTAAAAAATATTCTACTATTCGACAAAACCGAAGAAAATCGTTATTCGGAAATTTCTCTGACCACGTCGAAGCAAACGTTTCAAACGAAATGTTCGTCCGTTTCATATCGCATTTACACTTAATGGATTTTCGATACCACGTGAAAGCGCATCGCGGGTAAACGCCACTATTTCTCTTTATTCGTTTCTTCATAATTATCTCTTCAATTAATTAAAGGCACGCAATTTCATAAAATGTATATATGTATGTGTATACCTTTTTTCGTGAGGATATTAACGTGTCTACCGCGCACAAAGCATTTGTTTTTCAGCGACATGCGGAGCCATTTTATTTTTTTTCATACCTTCGGGTCATGTAGGTAGCGTTATTATCGTAGCTCAGCACAGGGGGGCCGGCTAATTGAAATTCGGATAATGGACGAATCGATGAACGCTACCGTTGCTTCGGGCGAGAACGTCGTTTTTGTCGACATCGTTACGCGGAATTTAATTTTCATGCCTCGCTAATGTTACCACGACATTCTCTGCACATCGGCCCGCCATGGTGTTTCTATCGGTCCGTCTGAAGGGTGTTTCGTGAATCACGCCCAAGTTCCTTCGCGTTACCTTAATTTCGCCAGATATCCACGGTAATTATTAGATTTTAGCGGTAATGACTTTTCATTGACAGTGATTGGCCGTTCACTAGGCGAGGTTAATTGATTCATTAAACGGGTAAGGTCGTCCCTGAAATCTTGAGGGATCGATGGCTTGCAGAGGTCTCGTTAACGTTCTTAGCTTGTTTAGGTGCTGTGAATCATAGCCGAGTTCACGGATAACAATATTTATATACGTTCAATCTATACCAAGAGAAACTTTCTGTCTAAGGGCAATCTTATTTATTAAAGGCCAGAATAGGGGTATTTTGGTTGGTTATTTTATCTTTATTGGTCGAATAAAAAGCTATTGATACAGCGAATAGAATTTACGGCTTTGCATGCAGAAAATCTCTAAATCTGTAGATAATACGATAACTATAATTACGTAATACCATGAGTTGATATATTTAACCGCGTTCAATGTTGTATTTACACAAATAACAACAGCAGATTAAAATTATCGTTACTATATTCTGCATGCTGCAAAATTACTGCTCATGTTGTAGATGCTTGCTCGCGTTGTAGATATTTCTAACCAAGAGCAATACCAATAATATCAGTTCATTAATTAAATTGACAATCTGAATAATTGCGTAACTGTATGGCCAACAATTATTACGTAATAATATAATACAAATTCTTCTCTCTTTATTATACATCACTTTTTTTGCTTTAATTATGATTTCAAAATTATATGTTATAAAACACATATACATATATACCACGAAGGAACTTCACGATTTATTATACTACGTATTTCGAAACGAAACTTTTCGTATTAAGCAAGTTGCTTCTAATACATCAGTATAAATACTCCGATCAGTTGCATTGCTACTACACGACTATACATTGTGAAAACTGATACTCCGACGGAGTTTCTACCGGAGAAAAGCTTAGGTGTGTCGTGCATAAATCACCAGACAGTTTCCACTTAGATTCTACAATTTGGTTTTGTCCAGCAGCGGTGGCGTCGGCGTACGGTATTAACGATAGCTACACGATTAATTTCCAGGGTCGTGCTCGTGTGACACTCGAAATTCGCATACGCAAGCAACGTTTGCCAGTAGGGGCGGGAGGGGGAGGGAGAGGGTGAGGGTCGATTTTGCAACAACGACTCAGCGCGTTTAGCGTCTTCCCGCGTGCCGGTGTAATAAAGAGCTTCATAATTTAAACTGACCTGTCTAGATAGGGACTTATAAATTGTTTCGGCTGGCAGGGTGGTCAGCATTATCGCGTCATCGGAATTACGAATGCTAGCAGGCTTCCCGAACCTACTTTTGCCTCCACCTCCTCCTATACACACCCTTCGTGGAGTATGGCATCTTTATTGTTTTCCACGTAGTTATGGTATCATCCCTCGTGCGTGCATGGTATTCGAATGGAGGTCCGGATTCATTGCGAGGACCCGTTGGCTGTATTTCGAGTGAAACGTTGCGCGAGATAGCCATTTCAATAGATACTCCGTGCACCGCATACCGGTAATTAGAAGCAAATATTCATAGGGGATGGGAGTTCATGAATAATGACTTTTGCTGGAAAACTTTCGGTGATCGATTTTAAGATTATATTTGCCAATGGAAGTATCGGCGATGTTCTAAATTCGAAGATTTATAGAAATCGAATTATTTTCAGAATAATTTGGTGGAATTAATTTTAGAACAATGACTTGCGCAAGAGCGTTCATTTAATAGATCTAATGTATTTCTGGTATAAGGTAATAAGATTATATCATCCAGTTTAAGTTCCTGGGAATTTGGAAATATGTAAATGTAAAATGAAGCAGAACAGTAACGTGTTTGAAGCCTCGTTGAATTTCTTACGTCTTTTGATTTTGAAATAAATTTATTTTAATACAAAATGTAAACCGTTGGCTCTTATTTGAGTTATTAGCGGGTAACATGAATATTCGATCCAAGTTATGTTACATTAAACTACATTTGCACGAAATTTAAGTAGGTAGTTATAGTTTAGCGGATGAGAGATATTATTATTCAAAATATATTGTATAGAATATACATTTTCGCGAAATATTTAAACATCGATTGACGGATAGGCCATATACATGCATATTATATTCTTCATTCCAGTACCTTTAGTCCAGAAATGTGTTGCCATATCCTATTCAAAAATTCATTCTGATAGTCCACCGACCGTTCTGTCAGAATTCAAATCGAAGGGATGATCGAGTTTTTAAATATGCATCGATCGTTCCGCCGTTTGAAGAGTTTTGGCGTCATATCGTAGACATCTTACGTTAGTAGTAAGCGATAAATTTTTCAGAGTTTTACGAGGCAGCAAGGAAGTATACGCGATTCATACAAGAGAAGCCGTTTATACGCAAGGAAAACACCTTAGGATACAAGATATATCGATACATCTTTCGTGCGAATTGATGTATATTCTTCCTTCCTCACTATGTTTTCACTATTCTTTTTCACTTCTGTCTCTCTTTGTACCCTTTCAACTTTCGACACAGCTGTTTTCTCAATGTACGAAATTTACGGACTTATTTGATCGCTTACTTTCCTTTTGACGAAAATGTTCCTTTGAAATGTGAAAATTTATCTTTACCGTTACACAGAGGAAGATGCTGCGCGACTATAATTCCGTTACTAACCTCTCTGCTTTCATAAACATTTCTCGCACACCTATAAACCCAGATACAGGCCATCGTGGAATAGAACAAACCCGACAAGCGGAAGATGTTAATACTTTCTTCTTCTTTTTCCGCCAACCATTTTTGTCAACAAAATTTTCCAGCTTTTTCGCGTCTAGGTTAAGAGTTTTCTATCTACAGTTACCAAAACGCGAAACTCCAGTCAAGGATCGCCTACTTTCGAAGGTTTGCCGTTTTCTTCGACACAAAGATACAACGAAGAAGCAGGACTCCGAGCTCGTACGGCTTTTTCGTGTTTGCGAGTGTCTGCTGGAAGGGAAACGAGTTCCGCGAACTTAGGCGGAGAGGGATGCTTCAGTTTCCGCGTTGCGAAAAGTTCCTCGATCCCCGAGAGGTCCGGGAATCTGCGTTCTTAGCCCGAGACGTTTCCATTGAAAGCTTTCTTTTCGGGTCGCACCTGACGGATCGACTTATCGCAAGTTTTGCCGTTCCTTCTCCGTTCAATGCGGACGGAGGGATAAAATGGGTGGGCGCGAACGAGTTCGAGCTGGGGAAAAAGGCAACGGGGTCTCGTGGAATACGAATTCTCCCGAATAAGAATAGGATCTGGATACTCAAGGTCGACAAGCAGCTAAGGGCGAGAAATAAAGTTAGTTAGAAACCGGCGAGAAGTAGCGAAATATTCCGGTGAGATTGGAAGAATTCCAGGAATACGGAGAAGCCACGAGACTTGCACTACCGTCGGTGAATAGATTAAAGATTAAAGAAGAGCTGCGAAGAGGATTTCGAGGTTTTATTAAATATTCAACTACCCCTGCGTTTATAACATAGATATTGGTTATAGAAAAACTGGAGGGAAAGTCTGTTATCTACGAACTTGCTACCAGTCCTTTAGAAAATTGAAATTTAAGCTGCTCCTGTTGAAAGGCTTGAAAAAAGCTACAGTCGCTACCTTCGCCACGTTATTAATTTTACGTATTCGATAATACGTAATATGTTTACGTTAAAGATAACGAATTCTACGAAACGTCGAGTTTCCCAATATTTGAAGTAGAATTATTGATAGCCGTGTAAAAGTTAATTTGAGTTTGTTTTATTCAAGCACTCGATCGAGGTTGCATTTTAGAGCATACACATAATGCTAAAATGGAACACGGGTTAATATAATGTAAAATTGGTTAATTGAGTAACATTGTTTAATTTTGAAAGTGATATTGGCGAATCATCATGGCAAACATTTCAACAGGTTATCTTCAGGGATACCGACAGATTTAATGTACTTGCAGGAGATTAAAAAATTTCCATGTAATTTACTATCTTCGCGTAACGAGGATATAAACAAAAGAAATAAAAAATTCACGTCATAAATAATCATATCTTATAATTGCGAGTTCACTGTGCCACAAACCAGTTCTTCGTTTCATATTTTGTAGATACGAAATTCCACATAATTTGTTCCATTTCATGAAATTTCAGACTTCATTTTCAGAATGTGTCCGGCGAATGTACCATCCAAGAATATTGACACGAAGGATGTTCGCATTGAGCTTTTCGTAACACGCGTGGAGACCTCAAAGGTCTCGGTAAAGGACCCTACACGTAACCTTACTCCTGTCGTAAAAATGCAAAGCGTTCCGTGCGAATAAAAAGCTTCCCCCGATCGGTGCGAAGCTCATGAAACTTTCAGAAGAAGCGACTATAGCGCCGCCAGGAGCATTGCGTACAGAATGCGTTCACGATGTATACCTTCTTCTCTCGCCATTTTTTCCTTTCTTCTCTTCCATTTCGTATCCGGCCGGAAGCGCGGGGTTTCCGCTGCAATGCGTTACGTGACTGCGTTCGTACTTTCTCAACCGACGATTTCACCCGAGTAGCTTTGCACTTCCTTGTGGCATTTCCTTTGAGAACTTAATTCTCCTTCACCGTGAGCTTTACTCTCGGAACCTTCGTTTAATAAATGATCGATTGTATTCAACAGGAAAAGTAAGTATGTAAAGATCTGCGAGACATTTTTCTTTGTTGGAACTTCGTTTCACGTTTAAGCGTGGCGTGGTATTATTTTTCGTTCGATAAAATAATTCATAAGGCACTGTTTACCGTTGTTCTTTCATTAAGACTTATCGCCGAAAAGAATAGAAAATAATATCGTAAGTAATAAAGTAATTTCGTAAGAGGTAATTATTCTTGTGGAGAAAGGGGAAATAGAAAATAGAGATTCATCTTAGTTAACACCAATTTCAGATAGATAATACGAAGTATTTCTTTTTTATGGACTTCTTCTTCTAACAAAATCTCTTTTCTCGGCGTTAGATAGATACGAGTGATTTAACACCATTTCTTTTCCATTTGCTTGGCTGATTTCTTATTTTCTTGAGACGAAGAAGAGTTATTCGGAGAATATGGATCACCGACATTAACTCTATTTCTTGAGATTCGTAAATCTCAGTCTATTATACAATAAATCTTATTTCGTCGAAAGAATGGCTATATTCTTCAGTATCTTGAAAAAGAACGCGTACAATGATAGAAATTGAAGCAGAAAGAAGAAGTTCCATTTCGATTAAAATATAAATTTCATCGGTCAATACAATTATTTAATGAAATATTTTTCCAATATTTTAAGTATCTCTTGACTCTAATTTAGTTTTTACCCTCTTTTAACGCTTCTTTGAACATCCGTACTTCTCCTTACAATTTTCTCCGATAGATTTGATCAAAGACATCCAGAAAGTGTTCTTCGCGTACAGTTGCTAGAAGCTCTCTTACCTCTTTTTAAAACTCTTCCAGCTAAAAAATGTAAAGAAAGGATACCTAAACACGAGGGGAATAATGATAATGGACATTATCTGTACTCTTTTAACTTGTTTCTCTTTGTACTATTTTCTTTACTATTTTAAGATCAAAGTCCTCCCTCATTTTCAATCTGTACATTCTTTCGTTGTTGTAAAACTTTTGAACAATTTAATTACTGTTAAATACGGTACTATACGTATGATACTTTATTTTGACTTCTCCCTTCTTTACATTTCTCTGGAGTTTTTTGACTTTTTATAGCTTCTTTTTTCCTCCCCACGGAAAGAAATCTACACCTGCACCTTGTAATCCACAAGGCAGAGATCTGCTTTTCTCGTTCGACAGATCTCCGAACGAGTTTCTTTTATTTCGTCGGTACTGTTACCGGAAATCCCGATGCACGTGGAACGTCTTTCACAACGAGGAACGTGCCAGCCTTACCCTCCATGTTTGACAATTCGTCAGAAAAAGGGAGGGGTACACATTCGATAGTAACAGAGACCTTGCGTGCTAAATTCTTTCTTTTTGGTCGTTTCTTTCCTTCTTGTTACAGCTTGCCTCCGGATGACGAGGTTTCGTGACAGAGCGCTACGTGACGGTCTCTATACTCGTTTATTCGACCTAGCCGATCTTTCTGTTTCCTTATATCGCGAGGATACCGACGGAAACGCCAGCGAGAAAGAACGAGCCCGATCAGAAATTGTTTCTTTAACTTCAGCCAATACGCGTTGTATTTTCGGTGAACCGACAGTTACGGTAATTGAAATTGTACGATACGAAGGCTATTAAATTACTCGAGGGCGTTCCGCTAATTTCATTCCTTTGCTCTGAAATCTGTCCATTTTTCACGAACTTGAGGTTGAAACATAAATCTGGATAAACTTGGCGATATATTCATCGAGATATCTACTTTTAATATTATAGCTGTAATAATATTGTATTTGAAATTGTTCCTGAATATCTTTATGTAGTTT